>NC_140972.1:68451289-68641289 GCF_056783735.1 Eptatretus burgeri | reverse complement strand
AGTGCAAAACCTATTCCTAGTGCGCATTCCATTTCCACTTTAATTACATGGAAATGGACTTCTTGGGATCCATCGATTCATTGGGAAAACAATTACATTGGACATGGAAATAGAATGGATTTCCTTTAAACTTCTCTTTTTTAAGTTATCATGCATGCAAGGAGAGAGAGAGAGAGAGTGTGAGTGTGAGTGTGAGTGTGAGTGTGAGTGTGAGTGTGAGTGTGAGTGTGAGTGTGAGTGTGAGT
Organism: Eptatretus burgeri; assembly: GCF_056783735.1. NCBI lineage: Eukaryota > Metazoa > Chordata > Myxini > Myxiniformes > Myxinidae > Eptatretus > Eptatretus burgeri. The sequence goes on along the minus strand of NC_140972.1, from coordinate 68,641,044 downwards.
GTGAGTGTGAGTGTGAGTGTGAGTGTGAGTGTGAGTGTGAGTGTGAGTGTGAGTGTGAGTGTGAGAGTGAGAGTGAGAGTGAGAGTGAGAGTGAGAGTGAGAGTGAGAGTGAGAGTGAGAGTGAGAGTGAGAGTGAGAGTGAGAGTGAGAGAGAGAGAGAGAGATGTTATATTGCCAATGTTGTTATATTGCTATGTGACTGCAATTAGCTCGACAGTTGAAATCGAAAGCATGAAGCGAACAGAAACTTTTACCGCACAAATGAATCCAAAAACATTTATTTTCCTCTAGCTTAGGGCGGTTTCCTTTCGTTACCTTCAAGCATGCTCCACAAACAAGCTGTCAAGATATTCTGGCTTCAGCGATGCTATAATGAGACACCGAAAAGCTGATAATGTTATCCGAGTGCACCTGAAAATGGAGTGCAGGTAAAGTCTGTTTTTCGATATCGTTCAACCATGATGCAAGGATGTTGGAGAGATTCGTTGCATCTAAAGCTGGAAATGCTTCTTGGAAAATGGTGGTACCTTTCAGTGTCGGTCAAAAAGTATATGATATACAGGTATGCTATTTTCATACCATTTACCACTAAAATCAAGATTATGTACATTGGTCTATTACAGTGGTTTCATACTTGAATTTGAATGATGCAATGGTCAATGATCAGGGCTGAGACTATCAAAAAAGAAAATATGGAAGTTCCACAGGATATCACATATACATAGTTCAAATGCATACAGACATTAAAATGCAAACAGACTTGGTCTGTATGGATGATCGAACGGTGATTGGCCAAATTGAACCCAACATGGGAAATCTACTAAATATATGACTTCTACTTTCCGAAGAGTATGATAACGGCAAGAGAAGTCCCCTCCCTAACAATCAAGTTCAATTGCAATGAAAAAGAAAAATGGCAAATTTTAGCACAGTTCTGCTGTATTTAATAGCCAACAAAAGGAACATGACTGGGCCATGAACCACGATAGAGCTCTGATGAGACGGCACAGAACACATACTTAACCAATTATAATAAAGAACCACACTGAGGCCGTGAGCCTGCACAACAAAATAAGTTGTCGAGGAAGATGGGGATTTTAGAAGCAAAGAAAAATAAATAAGCATATCAGGCCAGGGAAGAAAAAAAAAATAACCGAGACAAAATGGGGGAAATATGGTGTCGTATCTCATGGCTGTGGACCAGGGCTGCAGCAGGAGATGGAACCAGTTGGGCACACATAATAGAGTAGTGTATGGATGTGTATGCGTGTGTGAGAAGTACAAGACCCACCCTCATTGTGGTGACCGGGTGTAACAGCATCCATGGTGGCTAACGGGGCAATGGCATCGATCCCAAGGGGGGCATCGACTGATGTGAGCCAAAGCACAGGGCATAGACTGATGGTGCCATTTTGTTTATCCCACAGGGGTCCCGTTGCAGAGAACTTGCAAAACTCCCAAGCAGGAGATTTTGCACAGAGAGGAGTAAAGACCAAGCCAGGATGCCTTTCACGGCTTTTTGGCACATGGAATGTTATGTCTGCTGGACAATTAAAGGCAAGTGGAGACTGTACATCAAGAACCTGAATGCCATTAACTCGCTGAAGACCATCAAACAGACCTATTGGTTGGAGAACTGGATCTCAGTTGCTTCCCTCCAAGAAACAAAATGGTTTGGAAAAGCCACATACCAGGTTGACAAGAGTGTTATCTGGAAAACTGGAGGAGAGAGATGGAAGTTAAGAGGATATAGAATACCAAGTGTTACACTCACCACAGAAAAAGGTCAGATTGCCTGTCTGTCCTCTCTTGCCAAACACCAACCTTTGTAGCTAGTAGAACAGAGAGTTGGTGTCAAAGCCACCCAATGCTCGCCTGTTTATACATTTATCGTTTTTCAAAGACTAGTCTAATAATATTTTTTATAAAGCATTGCAGTGTAGTCTGATCCAAATAATTTTAAAGCAATATATGTATTTGTATATTGTAATCAGTAAAAAATAGTGGTAGATAAAAACATTAGAAAGGAAAAAAAACTTTAACGTTGATGTGCTACAAAAAAGTTAAGTTCAAAACAGGTGAAAAATTAAAAAAAAAATTGAAATTATTTTTTTATTTCACCTTCACTACATCAATAATATACCCCCCCAAAGGAACCTCCATGCCAAATATCAGCATCCTAGTATACATATTAAATGAATGGCAAGCTTCTAAATAACTTGCACCAAAAACTTTAACATTTTCATGCGCACGCTCACGCCGGGGATATCGCTATAGCTCTCATTCTTCGAACAGGCGAGCGAAAAATGAAGGATTATTTATTTGACAAGTTCCAACATACAAATGATGAGATACCATCCCAAGACCCACACATCATGTTGGGAGACTTTGATACTTTTATAGAGTCTTGCTGTGGGGAAGATGATGTGCGAGAGAAGGTGAGTGGTTCACATGATATTGGTGCAGTGAATGATGCTGGAAAATATTTCTTGAACTATCATTGAACGAAGCAATCATTTGCAACACCTGGTTTAGCAAAAAGAGTTTACACAAGCAGACATGGCAACACCTGAAATCCAAGCGATACCACCTCATGGACTTTATAGTAGAGCTTCAGAAGGACAGGGTCACAGGAGGAGATGCACTGAAATTGCAGTGAAACGAGGTGCTGAATGTCAGACAGACCACATACTACTCCGGATCAAGATGAAGATGAACAGAAAAATGGTTTCAGGTTAGAGAGGAGGAGGGACTTGCAAGGTATGATGTGACCAAGCTCTTTGAGAATAGTTGATGTAACAGTGATGAGAACATATGCCTTGTGTTGGGTGAATGGTTAGGGTGGTGGGCTTTGGATCCCAGGGTCCTGAGTTCAATTCCCGCTCAGCAGTTGAATTAATACCAGGTGGGATTAACTCGACCTGTCATCCTTCTGAGGTCTGCAAAATGAGTGCCAGCATGCTGGTATACTGTGTCGGAGTGGTGACCCATCAAGGATTGTGCCCAATAGCCAAGGAGACTGCTTAGGCAGCATCAATGCTCTGCACAGAGTATGGTCCCGATGGATGGATGGATGAGAACATACCAACACACTTTCAGATTACAGCGATAGCAACAGTCACCGACGTCTGGAAGGATAGCAGCTAAGTAAAGGAGAAGTGGTCTGTATTGTGGTCAGCTCTGACTGAGGTGGCCGAGTCGGTACTTGGCACAGAATGGAGAAGCCATTCAGTCTGCTTGTGGAGGCAGCTTTGAGATAGCTTGCAAAATAAACCAACTGTATTCCAGATGGTTGAATATGGGATGCACCGGTGACCAGAAGAGATTTGCTGAGGTACAGACTCACCTGGCAAGTAACAAGGGCGACAAAAATGCTTGGTGGGCAATGCGGAGGAGGCCAAGAATGTTCATTTCGGGGATGGAGGGTGGGGGGGGTAAGAAGGTCTGGCAATGCATTAAAGACTTGCAGAGAGGACAAAGTAGGCTTGTCCCTACCCAAGCAACCATTGTCAAGGTGACCTATGCAAAACAAAGGCAGCGGTGACACTTTACAACTATCTTCAACGTCCAAAGCTAGTACAGTCAGGCAGTGCTGGATGAAGGAGCCAAGCAGAGACCACTCAAATCACAAATGACTGATGAAATCACAAATGATTTCAAATCACAAATGGTTGGAGTGAAAGCAGTCATTAGGATAACACAGGGTTGGCTTCAAGAGCTCACCACAGAGTTGTTGCCAGAATCCCAATGTAGCTTCAGGAGGGAACATAGCTGCTCCAACAAGATAGCCACTGTCTGCCAGCTGTTCGAGAAAGCTTGCGAGCAGAAGTCCAATATCTTATTAGCGTTCATAGTCCAGAGGAAGGTGTGTGACCCAATACCGTGGGGAGCACTCTGGATTGCACTGAGATATCTGGGAGTACCATAACCCATAAATTTAGCATATCAAGTTTTTTGATACAGACATGAAAGATGAGATCTGCCTGGATGATACACTGCCTGAGGTGATAGACATGGATAGTAGACTGGAACAAGGATGTTGTATGGCATCTGCACTCTTCAACCTGCAAATCATTTCTTATTTTGGAAAAGTAGGCGATAAAGATGGAGGGAGTGAAAGGAGCTGGAGTCTATCTCAGATACAAGCACGATGGAAAACTCCACAGGAGAAACACCAGGAATGCAACTGAGACTGTGCTGACTGAATGTCAGTTTGCCAATGATACATCCCTTCTCACCACCACCAAAACAGGAGCCGGAATGGCCATGCGTGAATACACTCAGGTAGCAAGACATTTTGGACTCTCCAAAACCATCGCCAAGGCAATGGTCATGGCAGCTGGTAAATAATTTTCAGAGGATGACAGAATGCCCCTATACATGGATGAAACCAACCAAGACATCTGACAAAATGAACTCTGAAAGGAGGATCACACAGGCTTCCAAGGTTTTCGAATGTCTGCATAGACTTGTCTTCATGGACCAAGAAGTGACAGTTCAGAAAAAAAACAAAAGATGTTCTAAACAAGTGTCATGTCTGTTTTACTGCACGACTCAGCGTGCTGGATCCAACTCAGGAAATTCAATGAATTCCATCAGAGGTCTGTGAGAACCGTTCTTGGCATCTCCATCATGTAGCAGAGGACACACAGGATCACATCATGGAAACATAGGGGCAATACCTCTGGGTGCTCACCTGGTCGTGGCTGGATAAGATAACCAGGGAACCACTGGTAGGCATGGATGACCCACAAAATATGTAACGGAGAAGAAAGTAAATACCTATGGATTTTTTTTTAATGCCATGAACAAGCTTTGGCACATAATGGGTGATAAAGGTTGTGGTCAAGTTTCATGGAAATTGTGTGGTTTCAGAGAAGAAAGGAAATATCTATTTTGGGGGGCGATCCCCCCCCCAATCGACCCCAATTTCTTTAATGGTGTGAACAATCTTTAGTACATCACAGATGATGAAGGTTGTGGTCAATCTTTATTGAAATTGTGTGTGTAGTTTCAGAGTAAAAAAAGGAAATACATATTTTTGGGGGAACCCTACCCCCTCCCCCTTGTTGACCCCTGTGGAAGAAAAATAATTATATTCATGTATTCTCAATTATATTCACTTGTTGAATTATTGCTGCTACTTTATAAATTTAATTTTTATACTGTAGTCAAATTGGTTGTCAGTAATGTTTCCCTTTCCCAACAGTCTTTTGGCCTACATATTGATAAAAGGAATATCTTACTATGAAAAAGGTCTTGCTCGCTGCATAGAAACAGGGTGACCTGGTTGATAACACTGCAAACTTTTGCCATGAGTGTTATTCTCTCCCCTCCCACCCAAAGTGGCCACGTATTGCAGTTCTGAGTTATTTTGCCTCGTGCTTATCAGCTCATCCCGGAGATGAATTTCAAAATGTCTCACCCTCCCATATTTTGAATGTCAAATTGTGTACAAGAGGGATTAGTTCAGGCTTCTGTTTCAGTGAAGTTCATTCAAATGTTTCAGTGAACCATTGAATGTTCTTCCTCAGTATATACAAAATTAAAGTTTCTCCTTTGGTATGCTGATCCACCATGTGGAAAATCGAGTTATTTTCCACCACACTCCATTAATCCCCAATTTTTTTTAATGCCATGAACAATCTTTGGTACTTCAATGAGGGAATGGACGCAACGAACTGGTTTACATTCACACAAGGACATTTATTATAATAAAGCACGTATGCAATTAAACAAGGCAAAACACGTATGCAATTATACAAGCAACAAAAGCACGACAAAAGAACTACCACCGTCTATACTAAATGCAATGCAAACATTTACAGCACACGAAGCACTTAATTTCCTACTTATTAGACGGGCCCACGGACACACGTACGCACACGCACACACCCAAGAAATGGTGGCAGAGGCCTTTAATAACGGGTTCCAGCTCGGAGGACAGGTGAAAAAAAAACCAGAGCTAACAGCTAAAACCCAGAGCCTATCTCGAACCTCTCCACCTCGTGTGGTCTTCAAGTTGTTCGGACCCGGGCTCCAGCGAGAGCGAGCTGGATCCAATCGCCGTGAGCTGCGATCCTTCCCGAGCTCCCGCGAATCCTCCCGCGCTTCTCAACACGTGCTGGTGAGACGAGGCGCCGATCCTTTCTGTCGATGCGTCGCTTCCCTGAGGAACCAGCTCCACGAAGAGCTCGAAGACGGCAGGGTTCTTCTTGCTCTTTGCAGAAGAGGCGGAGGGATGTCTCCATTGTTCGTTCCCTAACTATTAAATCGATTTCCTAATCCTAATCGATTTCTGAACATTTAAACAATGGAAGGTGAGCTATCTAAGGAACAAGCACTTATCGACATAACTGATTAAAGGAACCTGTATGTTGTGTGCAATCGAATTCCAAATTCGATATATATATATATATATATATATATATATATATATATATATATATATATATATATATATATATATATATATATATATATATATATATATATATATATATATATATATATATATATATATCCCTGTGTCGTAAGAGGCGACCAGGGTTGCGTCAGCAAGGGCATCCGGCGTAAAACATGTGCCAAATCACTATGCGGATCACACGGATGATCCGTTGTGGCGACCCCTAACGGGAGGGGGAGGAGGAGGAGGAGGAGGAGGAGGAGGAGGAGGAGGAGGAGGGAGAGGGAGGAGGAGGAAGGAGGAGGAGGGAGGAGGAGGAGGGAGGAGGAGGAGGGAGGAGGAGGGAGGAGGAGGGAGGGAGGGAGGAGGGAGGGAGGAGGGAGGGAGGAGGGAGGAGGGAGGGAGGAGGGAGGGAGGAGGGAGGGAGGGAGGAGGGAGGGAGGAGGGAGGAGGAGGAGGAGGAGGAGGAGGAGGAGGAGGAGGAGGAGGAGGAGGAGGAGGAGGAGAAGAAGAAGAAGAAGAAGGAGAAGAAGGAGAAGAAGGAGAAGGAGAAGGAGAAGGAGAAGGAGAAGAAGGAGAAGAAGGAGAAGAAGGAGAAGGAGAAGAAGGAGAAGAAGGAGAAGAAGGAGAAGAAGGAGAAGAAGAAGAAGAAGAAGAAGAAGAAGAAGAAGAAGAAGAAGAAGAAGAATCTTTGGTACATCATGGGTGATGAAGGTTGTAGTGAAGTTTCATCAGAATTGTGTGTGTGGTTTCCGAGAAGAAAGCAAATACATAGTTTTGGAGGCAAATCTTGGAAATATGGTCTGCCGAAGAAAGATCATGGCTGATGGTGAGGCCCAAAAGTTTTAGTGACTTAACCTCTTCAAGTGGTTTGTTTACGAAGTAGATGGGAAGGTTTACCAGACGCCATTTTCCGGGAGACAGCATTAGTGTGGAGGATTTGTCCGGATTGAAAGGCATATTCCAAGTTTTGGATTAGACCCCAATTTTTTATTAATGCTGTGAACAAACTTTGGTACACCATGGGTGATGAAGGTTGTTGAGGATGTAACATCACCATAGGTGATGAAGGTTGTGGTCAAGTTTCATCGAAATTGTGTCTGGTTTCTGAAAAGAAAGCAAATACATATTTTGGGCGGCAATTCTCGTAGACGCCCTTTGGGCCCGATTTTTTTTTAATGGTGTAAACAAACTTTGGTACATCACGGGTAATAAAAGTTGTGGTCAGGTTTCACCAAAATCGCATGTGTAATTTCAGAGAAGAAGTTGAAAGTTTTTTGTGTACATGATGATGGTTCGTAGAAGAGCTAGAACAAAATGGAGGGAATTAAATGGAAAGAGATAACACCAATAGCAGAATAGAAGCAATTGGCATCAAGGGGAGGAGAAGGATATATGGGGGTGAACAAGCTGATTGAAGTACAGCAAGAAGAAGAGGAGGAAAGCAGGGATGAAACAGAAAAGGCACGAATCCACAATTAACAGATAAAAAGAGGTGAGGGAGAAAGGGGTGGGGGTGGGAGGGGTATCATAAAACCTGGAAAAAGGTCGTGCTTGTGAATGGGATCATTTGGGGTTGAAGAGATCATGAGGATGGATGGGGAATGACCTGAGATAGAGGTGAACAGCCATCTTCCTTGAAGCCCAGGAGTGAATAATGTGACTGAGCAGACTGCAGACGTTGGTTCCACATGTGAGAGAAAACAGTCCTGAACAAATGTGTAGAGATGAGCAGTTAACCTGGATTTTGGGAGTTTAAACAAAGAACAGGGTTACTGGCAGACCATGTGCACCCTGCAAAAAACTGGGAAGGACAGAGCCAAGAGAGGGGCAAAGGGTGAAAGACCAAAATCAATGCGGTAGAATACAGAGAAGCCACCAAGCTGTAGGTGATGTGAAAGTAACAGGCCTAGACACTCAGCTTTATCGTGGGAGATACCAATGATTATGAGCCTTTCAATGGCATCAAGAAGGGCAAGGTGTGAAACAGGGGTGCCAACCCAAATGGGAGAGCAGTACTCCAACAAACTGGGAATGAAGGCCTTGTAGGTTGTCAAAAAGTTCACATTGTCCAAGGAAAGACCTTGCATGATGAAGGATGCTCAGACGGCAGCTGGCTTTGGAGGTCATCTTGGAAATATGGTCTGCCTAAGAAAGATCATGGCTGATGGTGAGGCCCAAAAGTTTTAATGACATAACCTCTTCAAATGGTTTGTTTACGAAGTAGATGAGAAGGTCTACCAGATGCTACTTTCGGAGAGACAGCATAAGTGTGTAGGATTTGTCCAGATTGAAAGACATATTCCAAGTTTTGGATCAGCTCCAGATCTTCTATCAAGATCTGCAGAGAGGGAAGAGGCTGCTGCTTGCCTGTCTGAAGGATGAGAAATGATAGGCAGACAGTGGAATAATCAGCAAAGAGATAGGAAGGATTTTCCAGGGAAACAGAAAGATCATTAATGAAAATGAGCAACAAGACTTGGCCCAATACACTGCCTTAACAGGGAGAGGAGACAAGAGGATTCTGTGAACAAAATGCTGAACACGGGACGATAGAAAGTCAGTGATCCATGGGAGGCGGTGGCTTTGCATGCCATAAGTAGAGAGTTCGGAGATCAAGGCGGGGTGTCAGACTATCAAATGCTTTAGATATGCCCAGAGAGACGGCCCTGATATCACGTCTGAGATAAAGGGCTTCCGTTCATTGGTTGGAGAGAATGTATGATTTGACATCGACTGCATTGATAGATCCCATTACCTTGCTGATAATTGGAAGCAAGCAGAGTTAAGAAGATTCATTTTTACACCATGTTATTGTATTGCAGTGATGTTGGCTAACTTCCAGGCAGACTGTAAGTGACTCAGAGAGAATGATCAGGTAAACAGACCAGAAAGAGGATGAGCAAGAGCAGCAGAGCAACTTTTTGGGACACATGCAATGATGCCATGTGGGCCTAATCACAGAATCAGCATCAAGGGTTTCTAGAAACCTCTCCAACTTTGAAAGTGGGAGATACTATATCCAGTAGCAGTTTGGTATATGAGAGGGTGGGGTACATGTAGGGAGTGAGGGGTTGGGTATGCAAGATTTGGAAGCAAACACAGAATGGAGTCATTCGGCCATCTCATGGGCAGTCAGCTATGGTGTCATTTTAAAGAGGGAAAGGATGGATGGGGAGTATACATGAGAGACAGACTTGACAAGGTACCACCAGGTCTTTGAAGAGGGAGACAGGTTTGAGAGTTCAGCCTTGAAGTCAGCCAGATGTTGTTTTCTGTATTTCCTAAGCGTGGACACACAATTATTGTAGGCTTTGTAAAATGCTCTGAGGTTGCCTTTGGTCGGATTTGCCTTCCATGAAGAGAAGGCAAGTTGTTTGAAGGCAACTGCCTCACCACAGGATTCTGTGCACCATGGGCAAGTGGATAGGTATGATAACTGCAGACAAGATGGAATAAATCTGTACAGAAGGGAAAGAAAGCTTGTGTGGATGGATTCACAGGCAGTCTTAATTTTACGAGAGGTGGAAATGAAGGACCTGTTTTGATATGAGAGAGCAGCTTGCAGGGTACATAGCCAGTCAGCTTCAGTGAACTGCCAGATTCTACAGCGGTGAAGCAGCTCTCTGACACTAGCTAGAGATGTTGACTCTCACACGCACATGATCAGATTTATCTATTGAGGCAGAAGAAGAACAGGAGATATTAGAAAGGAAATTTGTCATTACCAAGTCCAGAAGGGAGGCCGTGCCATTGGGTGAAATTAGAGTTGGAATGTTCACTGGGAGCATGTCGTCTCAAATGGTTAGGTCAACTTGCACGGAGGCCCAAATATTGCATTCCACAGAAGCACCTCTTTGGCTGGCTTTTGCAACTATGACAAAGAGGGGGAGGCCATGAAAGAGATGGAGAGATGTCACCAGGTTGGACCTGCAATACCATCAAGGTCACTCAAGACAAGTGGTTTGAACTGGTCAACACCTCTAAACAGGGGTGGCATCCCATGTACCAATAAGACCTGGAGGAGAGAGAGCAATAAGACAACTGATCCAATCAGCGCCAGCCCAGGTCATCTGTGATGAATGAGGAAGAGCATTTACAAGAGAAGGTGAAATAAAGAAGATTAAGTGTACAACAGAACGTGAGAAACATGCCAGAGAACAGTGTGGAGCAGTGACGTGTGAAGTCTGTCACAGAGAATTCCTGAGCAGAGATGGTCTTGCAATTCATATACCGAGTCCAGAATAAAGCAGTGAACAGGAAGTTGGGTTTTTGCTGTCTCCAAATTGATTGGTCGAGATGATGTAAAATGCTGTAATATTTTGTCCAAGTACTTACTGCTAAACAAAAGGTTTTTGAAAGTGCCAATAAGGCGATTTGTGTTCTACAGTATTCAAGTACAAGTATATAGTACTTGCAGATGTACCTGCACATTGTGTGGAAGGAATCTATAGTTCAGAAAAAGAGTGTTAGGTACAATTAATTAATCACATATAATTTAGCAGGCAATAACAATAATAACTTGAGGCGTGATGCTTTATAACTGCGAGCAGTTATAGCCAGGTACCATCCTCCGCCCGCTACCCACCCCTCCCCCCACGCTGATACAACCACATTTCAATCAGACACCTGACCCGCAACATCCTCTTTATCCAGAGAAAACATCATTTCATTTTTCCCTTCATCCAGCACATGCTCCCATACCTGACCTTACCCAGAGAAGATGTCCAAAGTTTGACCGTTTTTCCAACATGGCTGCCACTCCATGTGACCTCTGATGTCATAATTATAATTTAAAAAAATTCTGCATGAGTAGTCGCACCTATGGTTAAAATTGTGTCAATCGGACAAGTCATTGCTGAGAAAACACGTTGAAGGAAATCGGAGCAAAAAAGGCTCAAAATGGGACAAAATAATGACAAATAGTAATCTTTTAAAATAATCTAAACAGAAACAATAGGGTACCACAGCCTGTAAGGCTAATGGTACCCTAATAATGCAATGATTAACACAATATATACAATAATTAATGTAACATAACAGGCAAAAATACAATACAATAAGGCAATACGACCCAATAATGACTACTCCAGTGCCTCTGCAGTGCAGTACATACTCGAGTATTGTGATACCTGTGCATTAATTTGAAGTGCAAGAAAAAGCAGCCGAGCAACTGAAGATTAATCGATTGTATATTTCAACATGGGGTGTGAGCAGCCAGTTTCATCAAAAACGGTCCGTCGAGAACTCCACAGAGATACCATAGTCGGGTTGCAGTGCACAAACCGCTCATCACACCAGGCAATGCATGTTTGTGAGTCCATTGGTGCAAAGAGCACAGGCAGTGGACTACCGCGGAGTAATGAAACGTGATATGGTCAGATGAATCATCCTTCACCCTGTTCTCGCCAAACGGACGAGTGCACGTGTGGCGCCAACCGAAATAACTCTGCAACCCTGAATGCTCGGTTCCAACAGTGAAAGGTTCTGGTCGTTCTGCAATGTTGTGGGGCGCATTTCCTGGCATGGTTTGGGTGCAGTAATTCCCTTAAAAGGCAAGGCAATGCCAATCACCACTTAAATGGCACTGAGTAATCATCTTCACCCCCATGTTGCAGCATTTTTTTTCCTACCGGGAGCAGTGTCTTCCAGGATGACAATGCCTCCATACAGAGAGCACGTGTAGTTGCCCAATGGTATGATGAGCATGAAAATGATGTTTTCCATGTCATGGCCTTCTCACTCACCAGTTCTGAACCCAATCGAGCATTGATTGAATATTTTGAAATTACACCCGAGACAGCGTTTTTTACCTCCATCAAACAGGTGATTTGATTCACTTTCTCATGGAAGAATGGTGCTGCATCCCTCCTGCAGAATTCCAGACGCTGGTGGACTCTATGCCATGGCGCATGCAGGCCGTGATGGCCGCACGTGGCAGATCAGTGACTGATTAAATGATTTTAAATCGGTGTTTCTAGATTTTTTTGTCTACTACCTGCAATACATGAAGCAAAAACATGTATATGACATGTGCATATAAAATGCATCGTGGATATATTGTTACGAATTTGGAAGCCTTGTGCACACAGACAGACAGCCGTACCCTATAGCTCAGTTATATCGGTAAGTGTGTTTCTAGTTAGGGTCCTGTCCCGAGTCTACTGGGAATTGGATGTTCATGCACTGCAGAGTTATTTTTATAGTTAGGATTTTTACATCAACAACGCCAATAACAACACTCTGCTCGTGGCATTGTCCATGCGAGGCGCGCTTACAAAGTGTTTCGTTCTGGCCTGGTGTCAAATAAGGGTATGTGTCATTTTGCGCCCAATGAGTGACGCGCGCGCAAAGCCGAGGCGTTCGGCCATTGGGAAGCCAGCGCGGGATACTGTTACTCAACTTCCTGTTGGAGGGGTGGTCCTTTGCAAGAAGGCAGAGCCGTGACACGGTCCGCCCAATGAGAGCAGGCCACGCATGAGCGGACCGTGCCTGAGAAGGACTAGGAAAGAGAACACAAATAATTGCGTCTGGTCTGCTCAAGCGCGCAACGCATCTCGCTGGCGCTGGGCGGAACGCATCTCGCTGGCGCTGGGCGGAACGCATCTCGCTGGCGCTGGGCGGAACGCATCTCGCTGGCGCTGGGCTGGACGCATCTCGTTGGCGCTGGGCTGGATGCATCTTGCTGGCGCTGGGCGGAACGCATCTCGCTGGCGCTTCTTCTGCTCTCGTCTCGTCACCAGGCTGGTCTGATCTCGACAAGAGCGCTGGTCTGGTCTCATCTCGACGCGGCTGGTCTCATCCTGGTTCGCTCGTCTCGGCCTAACCGCACGAGGCAAGAAGGTCCATTTCTCTTTCTGAGAATTTGTGTGTACGTGTATTTGTCTGGGGCCCCATCTTTAAGTAGCAACTGAATAAGTGCTTTTGCTTGTACATTGCATTTCATTTCTTATAGTCGGTTTAACTCTGCTCTTATGTGTTCCTTCCCCACCTATTGTAAATAAATATCCAGTTGTTGAATGTATCAGTTCGTTTCTGTGTTTCCTTCATTGGTTTAACACGGTGCGTGTTGGGGAATTTAAAAAGGCCGTTGCTGCTGTAGAAGTACATTTGGACCGATGGGACCACGGTAACCATCCGCTCGGGTTACGCACAGGTCGAGCACGGAAACGACTCTTCCCGTTTGAGCCCCATCGAGGGTGTGAATACTCGGTAGTTCGCCACGTGGGCCTCGAGGTATTTTGAAGTTTGGCAAATAACCCTGTGTCCACGCGGTTTATTTATTGACGATTCACGGTCCTGCAAGGGACCCGTACCTTCGGAGTTATCCGAGGGTAACGATCTGAATTCCGGGTGTTCGGTGGAGTCGACTCTGCAGCTCCATCTAGCGGTTACGCTCGTCGCCGATACCCGGCCCACAACAATATACCTGGGAGCATTCCAATCGCACTGTGCCATGGACTAATACGCAGGCCTAAGGCCTGCTGATTTGTATTGCTTCATGAAATGGCAGTGCACAAATTTATTGGGGTGGTCAGGCCAGCTGTCCAGCCAATTGGTGTAAATCAGTGCGGGGGGGGGGGGGTGGAGTCAAAGCACCTGAACACTGACCCATGTATAATGTGATATTTTCAATGTTTAAAAAGTGTATAAATGAACACTGACCCATGTATAAAATGACGAAATGCACTGAAACTCGAACTTGTTCTGCAATTTATCATAATGAAGTAATGTACCAAGTTTCAGTTGAATATGTTAAAGGGAATGGGAAAAAAAAGTCATGAAAAAAAAACAAACAGGTTGGATGGATGGACAAACAGCAAACCTATGGTTCCCTTTGGTGAAACCAGTAGGAGACAAATAAAATAAAGATTGTAAAGGCTGTAGGACAAAAATAAATTCTGAAGTTTATCACCATTGCTGCAGTGTCTTGTACACCATCTTATATACCACGTGATGTTAGTTCTTCGTACCTGTTGTTTGTCTTTTATGACATCCTCAAAAACAGTAAGTTTCCTGTTTGGAATGATTTTCAATTTTGTTCAACTGCCAGACAGGCAGACAGAATAAAAATATTATCTCACTCTCTTGCGCATGTGTGATCGGGACAAATTCAGAGCCAAAGAACTGATAAACTACAGGTTCATTTTCCAATACCTACTCTGATGTTCAAAAAATTGAAATCAAGTTGCTCCTCAATCATAAACTCACGCTTGTAGATAGACAGACAGACAAAGTCAACCAATTGCTTAACCCCGCCTTTCGCTGTGCACATGTGGGGTAAAAATAAACTGTGGTTTCATCCATCGAAAAAAAATCAAATTTTGCCAAGCTATGTTATTTATGTCCATGGCACAGCATGTTGAAGAGACAAGTATTGCACAACTGCCACCCTGCCCTGTGCTGTGAACCCCACCCGGCATGAGTCGATGACACCCATAAGGGGAGGTGGAAGTGTTGCGTGTAAGGAAAGAGGAGCGGCCCCCTGTGTTGCATGCATATTTAATAAAGGTTCTACATCTTCACACTGTGCTGTGTGGATACAAGACCGAAGTCAGCTATTAATTCGAGAGAATGTCATGGAGATGTCCCATGAGCAT
The DNA here is from genome assembly GCF_056783735.1 of Eptatretus burgeri. Classification (NCBI taxonomy): domain Eukaryota; kingdom Metazoa; phylum Chordata; class Myxini; order Myxiniformes; family Myxinidae; genus Eptatretus; species Eptatretus burgeri. The sequence goes on along the minus strand of NC_140972.1, from coordinate 68,626,038 downwards.
GGGTTTCCATCTACCCTTCCTCACACTGCTTTTCTCTACACATTCTTGTAAGGAAGGCCAAGGAGGGTTAATAACCTGTCTTTCACGAACACGTTGGTCAGTACTGATGCTCGATTGAAGGTGGCAAGGTTCCCTGAGATAACTCACCTACACTTTGCTAATGACACCATGGGATCTTGAACATTCACCAACGGACATAGCTCGCAGATGGCTCCTCTGCCTTAACGTCTGATAGATGGCACGCACATTGCTGCATCGCCCTGCATGTGAATCACCTGGGTGGAAGTTCATATCCAAGTCGAGATTCAAACCCAAGCTGGATACAGCAAGTGGTGCATGCGGGCTTCAGAAAGTTCAAAAAGTTTAAAGAACGGGGTAGACTGAAATCCTCGGTTTGCTTCTTTTCTTTTAAAAATATCAAATATACATATACAGTGGGGAGAACAAGTATTTGATACACTGCCGATTTTGCAGGTTTTCCCACTTACAAAGCACGTGGAGGTCTGTAATTTTTATCATAGGTACACTTCAACTGAAAGACGGACTCTAAAACAAAAATCCTGAAAATCACATTGTATGATTTTAAAATAATTAATTTGCATTTTATTGCATGAAATAAGTATTTGATCACCTACCAACCAGTAAGAATTCCGACTCTCACAGACCTGTTAGTTTCGTCTTTAAGAAGCCCTCCCATTCTCCACTCATTACCTGTATTAACTGCACCTGTTTGAACTCGTTATCTGCATAAAAGACAGCTGTCCACACTCAATCAATCAGACTCCAACCTCTCCACAATGGGCAAGACCAGAGAGCTGTCTAAGGACATCAGGGACAAAATTGTAGACTTGCACAAGGATGGGATGGGCTACAGGAAAATAGGCAAGCAGCTTGGTGAGAAGGCAACAACTGTTGGCGCAATTATTACAAAATGGAAGAAGTTCAAGATAACAGTCAATCTCCCTTGGTCTGGGGCTCCATGCAAGATCTCACCTCGTGGAGCCTCAATGATCATGAGAAAGGTGAGGGATCAGCCCAGAATTACATGGCAGGACCTGGTCAATGACCTGAAGAGAGCTGGGACCACAGTATCAAAGAAAACCATAAGTAACACACTACGCCGTCATGGATTAAAATCCTGCAGTGCCCGCAAGGTCCCTCTGCTCAAGCCAGCGCATGTCCAGGCCCGTCTGAAGTTTGCCAATGACCATCTGGATGATCCAGAGGAGGAATGGGAGAAGGTAATGTGGTCTGATGAGACCAAAATAGAGATTTTTGGTTTAAACTCCACTCGCTGTGTTTGGAGGAAGAAGAAGGATGAGTACAACCACAAGAACACCATCGCAACTGTGAAGCATGGAGGTGGAAACATCATTCTTTGGGGATGCTTTTCTGCAAAGGGAACAGGACGACTGCACCGTATTGAGGGTAGGATGGATGAGGCCATGTATCGCAAGATATTGGCCAACAACCTCCTTCCCTCAACAAGAGCATTGAAGATGGGGCATGGCTCGGTCTTCCAGCATGACAACGACCTGAAACACAGCCAGGGCAACTAAGGAGTGGCTCCGTAAGAAGCATCTCAAGGTCCTGGTGTGGCCGAGCCAGTCTCCAGACCTGAACCCAATATAAAATCTTTGGAGGGAGCTGAAAGTCTGTGTTGCCCAGTGACAGCCCCGAAACCTGAAGGATCTGTTGAAGATCTGCGTGGAGGAGTGGGCCAAAATCCCTGCTGCAGTCTGTGCAAACCTGGTTAAGAACTACAGGAAACGTCTGATCTCTGTAATTGCAAACAAAGGTTTCTGTTCCAAATATTAAGTTCTGTTTTTCTGATGTATCAAATACTTATTTCATGCAATAAAATGCAAATTAATTATTTAAAAATCATACAATGTGATTTTCAGGATTTTTGTTTTTGATTCAGTCTTTCACAGTTGAAGTGTACCTATGATAAAAATGACAGACCTCTATGTGCTTTGTAAGTGGGAAAACCTGCAAAATCGGCAGTGTATCAAATACTTGTTCTCCCCACTGTATATGCTTACGTACACAAAAAATATTTTTCATCTAAGAGAAAACTTCTGGAAATTGTTCTGGGACATTCATCTTACTGTAATTCACTGACTGTCTGTTCCGAGGTACCGCACAAACGGCTGAACCGATCGCAAACATTTTTTGGGTGTGTAATCCTGGGACTCCTTAGAGTAAAACTGGCATAAATATCATAACATGACCCCCTTGACGGCTCCCCTCGGGAGTGGGTGCTTCTGGTAAAAGAAAATTCCATTTAAACTCCAAGCATTATCCTCATCACAATTGATACGCTACCAAGGCAATGCTTGCCATCTGTTGTCATCTCATAAACATATTGTTACGAATTTCGGTCCGCCCGGCGTGCGATCGGCCACGTAACTCAAATTGCAACCGCGTCGCCCACCGGAACAGACAATTCAGTCGTGACCCTCCTTGGAACTACCGCCAGGAGCTAGTCACGGGTGGGTCTTTCGACCCCACCACAATCGTGCCAATCAGCCACCCAAGCAGGATAGGGTTGTTCGCCAAACTCGACCTACCTAAGTACCTGCGCGGGTAGTTAACCGGGCGATCGTACCTCGCTGCTGGCCGGCCTAGGACACGAACCGCTTAAGCGGTCCGTTCCGTGCTTCAGTGATAACAGAGCGGTGTTATCGCTGGCCCAGACGGACGTGATTATTTACCGGGTGCTTACACCCTTCTACCAATTCCTTCCGTGATGCAAGATGGAACTTTCAAAGGAAAGGACGCAACGAAACGGGGAACAGTTCGACAAGCACATTTATTACGCACTCAGACGCACTGGGAATCCTCCGTCGTGCAAAGTCCTTCCTCGGCCCTCTTGAGCTCCTGACCACTTACAAAGCTTTTGTCCGTAGCCTGATGGAGTACTGCTCTCCCCTCTGGGCTGGTGCTCCTGCCTCCCACCTTTCTCGGCTTCACGCTGTCGAAACCAGGGCATTTAAGATCATCGGCATCTCCCGCAATGAAGCTGAGTCTTTGGGCCTCTCACTCAATCACCGCAGGTTGGTCGGTGGTCTTTCTGATTTCTACAGACTCCTCTCCAGCCTTGCCCCCCCTGCTCTCTCTGCGATTTGTCCTCACCACATTTCCACAGGGCGCTCAAGGTCCCCCAACAACCCCCTTCTGGTAAAACTACCAAAATCACGAATCACTGCTCATCTTCACTCTTTCATTCTTCTTTTTTCCGGCCTTTGGAATAAACTTCCTCACTCTATTCTTTCCCATTCTTCCCTCCAGGCTTTCAAAACAGCTGTTCACCACCACCTCTTATCTTCCCCCATCCAAATCCTCGATCTTTTCTTCCCCCGATAATCCACCCAAGCCCACTTCCTTCAATTCCCCTGCTTTCCTTCCTGAAAGTCCCTGTAATGTCCATCTTCTCTTCGCCATGTTCCCCGTCCCATCCCCATCCCTCTCCCTTCCACAGTTCACCTAATGTGTCTGTTCCCCACTGTTTTGTCCCTTCCACTCCCGCCCCTCTTGACTCATGCCCCCTTGCTGTGAGTTGTGTGTTTGCTCTCATACGAGCCTCGACAAGGTATACAAAAAAAAAAAAAAGACAAGCACGTATTCACAGCCATACAGTAGGAATGCAATTTACAAGCAAGAGTTACAACCGAATAAAGCAATGTTTATTTACATGCACTTAAACAATTCTACTTACGGGACTCGGCGCCACAACACGCATTCAAACAAAAAGCAAGAAAAGACCCCCTCATAGACAAGGGAGTCAGACTGGGCCTGTGGGCCTAATGCGCGTGGAACCTGGATGAGCAGCCAGGTCCACGAGACCGAAGGATCTTACCCGCGCCCTCGTGGCGCGATGGCGGGCAAGCCGTGATGTCAGCGTAGCTGCACCTGGCTTCGTGCCCCTGGCGTGATCAGTGAGCTCTCTCCGGCGCTCCCCGTCTGCCTTTCCCGTCGGCTTCAAGCTCCGTCTCCCGACTTGACTGCCCCGCCGACACTGCACTCGACTTGACTGCCCCGCCGACACTACTGCTGCCACTCCACTGCTCCCACTTTTCCGCGCTCTCCAGACCCTCCAGACTGCCACTCTTCTGCCACTTGACTTCTGACACTGCTGCTGCCACTCCACTGCTCCCACTTTTCCGCGCTCTTCAGACTGCCATTTTTCTGCCGCGAGCTGCATTGTGCTCATGCTTTTATAGGCCAAGGGAGGAGCGTATATGCAGATTTCTGGATCACAGCGGGTTCGGAGGCGGGGCCATACCACCCGACGCTCAGTCATTGGATGGATGAAAAGGGGGCGTGAAGCATTCCTGATCCGCTTTTCGAGGCGAAAGGAACGCATTCACAGCCCATGGCCCGACGTGTGGTAGAAAGGCGGAGGTGGTGGGAGTTTGCTGCGGTGGTTTGGGAAGGGTGTTGGTGGTGGCGATTTGGTTGCTGGCAGGCGTCGTTTGAGAATGGCGGTGAAGCGATGTTTGTGGGGTGGAGTTGTGGAGGTAAAGAGGCAAAGGTGGTGGTGGTTCGGTGTAGTTGTTTGGTGGCGTTGTTGGTGGTGGCAATTTGGTTGTTGGGGGATGATTGGTCCAAAATAATGAGAAAAGAAAAACGGCTATCTCAAAGGATCGCAGCCCTGTGAACACGGAAATTCCCTCTAAACAACGGTGGGGAAATCTAACTACACATATACTTATCGTCATAACTGATCTAAGGACCCTTCATGGTGTATTGCGAATTTCCACAGCCGTAACAATATAATTGGCCAGTTGTTCCTGCAATATGTATAATTTCATACCTTGTTAATATCTGATATGGGTTTCTGTTAGATAAGCAACTACATAATGTGAAATGATGGAACTCCAACATTAAAGTAAAAGTAAAACACTGAAAAAAAAAAAACATTCGAAAACGTTTTTCTATCGATGTTTAAAATTTTCAATCTTGGACACAGCTGTATATAAACTGAACAATTTCACTTTGATACAACAATGTTGTTGTGTTATATGCAGCCTGTGGCTGCTGGTTGCATAATTTTCTGGAAGTGCAGTTGTGTCACTGATGCAGTGCCCCTGTTACCAGTAATCTGGGTACTCATTTTGCTGACATCAGAAAAGTCACAGGTTGAGTCAACCCACCTGGTGTTATTTCAACAGGCCTACAGAGGCTTGAACTCAAGACCCGAAGATCTTAAGCCAGCCACGTTAACCATAAAGCCAACACCAGGTATCATACAACAATGGCAAGTGCATTGCACTCTATCTGTAATATTATCACATTAAGAAGCAGGCAATCATGTTAAAGTTTGTTTAATTTGCATGTTTTATGATCACCACCATGCTGGTTATTCCGAAATTTGCTTTGGCACGACAGCTTATTTTGCTTCTGCAGTCCAGTGCATTCAGATGCTACATAATGAAGCATGCCTTCACTTTTTTGACCGTCCTATGTGATATTGTTGTGGGTCGGGGGTCGGTGGCGAGGAACGGCCGCCAGTTGGAGCAGTAGAGCAGTCTCCCACCGAACACCCGGAATTTAGGTCGTGACTCCCGGACAACTCCGAAGGTCACGGGTCATTTAAGGATCGTGCTCGCCAATTCTCTGACGTGGGGTAGGGTTAATAGCCAAATTTCAATATACCTAAGTACCCACATCGTCAAATTAGCAGGGAAGTCACACCCTCAATGGACTCTGTCGAGCCGGGTCGCTCTAGCGACCTCAGTCCAGTGTAACTGAGCGGAATTGCCACAGTCCGTCGGTCCAAACGACAACTGACAGCCAAATCGGCTTACTGGTTATCAAGCACGAACCGTGCTGGGTCAATATTAGAAAGCACAACAACGAGCTGGTACATTGAACAATCGGGGTTTATTTATAATGGGGCAGGGGAGCACAAAAAGAGCAGAGTTAAACTGACTATCTAGAAGAAATGCAAGTAATATACAAGGCACTTAAACAATTGCTACTTATAGACTGGGCCCACAGACACACATGCACACACCCAAAATAAATGGTGGCCAAGGCCTTTATTTGGCCCTTCAGCTCGGGAGGGAAGGCGAGCTGAGGGCAAGAGTCTGTACTTGCACCTGTCCGCCTCATGCAGTCTGGTCGAGCTTGTCCGGTGGCGTGACTCGAACCCACCGCCTCAACGCAGCACCAAACACCAGGGACGAGGGATAGAGCGACGGACGCCAGCCAGCATGAAGCTGGACGAGGCAAGAGACAAGTCGAAGTCGACAGGCGATCAAGGCCAAAAAAAGCTTCCACACGGATTAGACGACACCAGGCGAGGCAGACCCAGACAGCCCGACAGAACGTGCCGATCACTGAACCTCTCTTGAGGTGGGAGGGATTTCTTCCCTGGCCACTCGCCTCCTGATTGGACGGTTGGGTCGGGCGATTCGCTGGCCGTCCCTCATTGGACAGGCCCACTGTAGGCAAAGTAACTCCCACCCTTCTGGGTGGAGTCCCGATCTGAGGCGATGAGCCTCCTGATTGGACGAAGGGCGTGCCCTTGCCCTCGTGGGTGGAGTCGGCTCTGGATAGAGGGGTCCCACCCACGTCCGCAGCCAGAAACACGTGTGCTATGGCGTCGGTGGAGCAAGGCAACGGTGCCGCTGTTGTTGTAAAAAAAAAACCTAACTAAAAAATAACTCGCAGCGCACACACAAAATTTCCGTTAGACACAGGGGATGGATTCTAACTATACACATATACTTAACGAAATAACTAAACTTTGGGACTGCTGACTGTGTGCAAGAGGCTTCCAAATCTGTAACACTATCACCTGCTGGATTTTAAAATATCCCACAGTAACTTTTACAGAGGATACACCTATGCCAATACCAGATAACCAGAATTGGTGTTGTAATGGTGAGAGCATCCTCTCCGAGTTTGTGAGGTCAGTGGTTCGAGCCCCATCCGAGTCAAACCAAAGACTTTTTAAAATGGCACATGCTGCTTCCTCGCTTGATACTCAGCCTTTAAAAGGATAAGAACATGGACAATCCCCATAGGCTGGCATCCATGGGGAGGAGGAAGTTTCTCCTTCAGAAATTCCCCACTGAGTGCGGTGAGAAAAGTGGCGCCACTGTTGTGACGTCACTGGTACACAAAGTATATTGGAAAGTGACGGCATTTTCTCCAAACTCAGTGGCTGTGTCTGTCTTGTCCAACAGTCTCGTGTTGGCGGGTATGTTCGTTTGTATGTCCATGTGTGTTTGGCAGCTTCACCAGGAGCCTTATACCATGTTAAAAAAAAGTTTTTTGTTTTTTTTAAGCCTAAAAACGTCTGTGTGGGTCAAGTGTCTGGTGACATCCCTCAGGTCCTTTCCTCATTTGAACTCTTCATTTATCTAACCTCACAGCAAACGTAGGCCTCCAACAAAATAAAATTATATCTTCCGATTTAAATGCACCGTTCAGTAATAAAATCCCTCCTGCATTCAAAGCATTTGACGGCAAACATCCTCAAGATGCAAAATTCCCAACCTTACCCGATCATGGAATTGTAACGAATTGCCAGCTTAATGTCGCCATCACCTTTGCATCCTTTGAACCACTGCACAGCAGCAGAACCACCTTGTGGACAGCATGAGAGTACTTTTAATCAATATACTGATCAGGAGTACATGTTACATTCATCTGGTGAACTTTTCTCCAAAACTATTAAATCAACAGTGTTGCAAAAGTTTTTTGTTCAATATCGTTGCGAACAGAGTGGTCCATATAGTATACATCGATGGCAAGTTAAGCTGGTCAAACACTGTGGCCATTCGTCCATTACAATTTCAGGGCAATTCGCCTCAGTCTCACTGGGGCGTAACCCAAGAGTCGCCTCGGGTTTGCATCACAATCGACCAAATGTTTGCTTGGATTAAATTCATCCACAAATGACTTCTCTCACCCGAATACTGTAAATCAGTGCTGAGTATGATGTCCTACAACATAAGCAAGGCCAGTGAGGAAATGCCACACATTTGATATCTCTCGAGGCAGGGTGAGTTTAGTAAAGCTGTCTGTGAGGGTTGAGTAGAGCAGTCTGCTAAAAACAAATAAATAAATAAGCAAGCACATTCAATCATTGTATGCCATGTCCAATTAGTTAAGAGTTGGCTGCCATAAAGCATTGGCCCAACGTTTTCACAAACCAGCTGGCACAGACTGACGTTTGACTCAGAATCACCACTCTGAGCAACCATGGTAATTGAACCAAAACCTGTGAGAGAAATGCAACAAGACTTTATCCACTCGACCACCAAACCGCTTGAGCACCTTCCATACGTTTCTTGTTCAAATTTTATACAGGAATATGAAAATGCAGAAAAACCGTGTCGATGCATTTGAAATTCGCTTGGAAAGCTCTTCCAGTTTGCACCAGTGGATGTTTGTAATGCTGGCATCACATAAATGTGTCAATCCTTCCTGAACAATTGCCATGGACACGTGAACCTAGTGTGTGGTTGGCTTAAGAGATGCAATTCTTGACTCGCAACTTATAATACATGAAGACACGGAAACATTGTGCAAGAGGTCAAGGAGAGTGAAGCCTTAACGGGTGCTGTTGTGGTGATATCAAACGTAACTCAATAATCTGTATAATCCTGCAATACACAAAGCACACCTCAAAGCCTTCCTGGTCTAGTGTTCGGCTCAACAGGATGAGAATTACAGCTGTTTGACCTCCACTGCCGATGCCAAGGAGTAAATTTGTTTTGTGTCACAAAAATAATTAATAGAGAGGAAATTGAAACTTCTAAAACATCATTATCATCACACTAAGATGTGGCATCATGCCAAAACAGGCAAGTTGAATAACACTTTTATTTTGTGAAGTAAAACAAAAGCTGGTAACCGTTGCCTCGTCAAGGAAAAGTGCCACATTTCTTAAACATGCAACAATTGATGGAATCACATGTATTTGGTGTTGGTTGGCAGACGTCACAGCATCTTCATTTTCTCGAACTCCTACGAATGTTAAAAACAAAACAAAAACAAACAAACAAAAAAACAACATTCAGAGCACAATAAGTAAAATCAGATAATCCTTCATATTCATTCTTATTTTGTTCTACATTGGCATTTTACTCCATTGCACACAACAAACATTGTATACACTTTCAGGCCTTCCAAAATAGCAAAAAAGAAACTTCATAAGAAATATCTTCAGTGAGATAGGATCAAAACATAATAATAATTAAAAAAAAAAACTTCACCGACCTGCAGCTGCCGCATTGGTGCAGAATCATTAATTTTGGTGATCAAGCTTGGAGAAATCATTACAAATCATTTGTTTGAGGTAATCTTCCATTTAATTGGAAATCTGCCAACATCACCACACGACATTAAAAAGTGCAAAAACTGATCCCCTTAACTGCAGGCCTATCAGCTTACTTCCAATCATCAGCAAGATCATGGAATCCATCATCACAGTTTATATGAAAACCTTTCTTTTGTCCAACAACTTCATCTCAGATCACCAATTTGGATTCAGACCAGGCCACTCCACCTTGGACATGAACTGGTTCGACTCGCACAACAATAGATGAAAACCCTCAATGTCACATGAGATCAGGGCCGTCTCTGGACATATCGTGTGCTTTTGATACAATCTGGCATCCTGCCTTGCTCTCCAAAATGTCTGCCTATGGAACTCCACTCTTGGATTACTGACTTCTCGACTCTCATAGCCGTGTGGCACTCAACTGAATCCTTTCATCTCCTCTCCCCATCAAGGCTGGAGTTGCCCCCAAGGCAAGGCTCTGAGCCCAGTCCTATTCCTGATCATCATCAATGATCTCTAACTCTGGAAATTCCTCCATTTGCTGATGACTCCACTCTGTGCCATGACATCTGTCATCCTTCAGACAGGCAGGCTGCAGCCTCTTCCCTCTATTCAGATCTTGACAAAAATAACAAGCTGGTCAAACACCTGGAATATATACTTTGACAAATTGTATGGAACCTCATCCCGAGCAAGCCAGCTCACAGAGAAAGGTAATTTTTTCTCGTCAGTCTGGCAGGCAAGCAAAATTGAAAATCATTCCAACAAGGAAACTTGCAGATTTTAAGTGTGTTATAGAGGACACAAATAATGAATGCAACATGTTAAATAAGGTGGTGTGAAAGACACTGCATCAACGTCGGTAAACTTCTAGGAATTTTTTTTTTCTACAACTTGTACAATCTATTTAATTTCAATTGAATGATATACTTGAATACCTTAGAACACGTCAACTTTTGAGCACTTTGAAAAACTTGGATTGGAAAAAAGTACTTGGATAAAATATCACGCCATCTCGACCAATCAAACGTGCCAGTCGTGCTCTCAGCATTGGAGAATATCGAGATTTTGACAAAATCGTGGCTCGTAGGAAATACAGACAATGCTCGGAAACGCAAAGCAAGAGTTTTAAAAGACCCTTCCTATGGCCTTTTTCTCAAGACTGCTCGTTAAGTTGTTCTATGAACTCTCTACTTTATTTATTCAGCAGAACTGTCTCACGAATGGTTAAAAAGTAGTAAAAAGAAAAAAAAAATGCGAAAACATGCTCACCAAGTAATTAAATGAACAAATGAATGGCCCGCCAATGAAAAGATTTGGCAAAACAGTTACGTGAAAGCTTCAAGCAAGAGTGGTGGAAACTGCAAAATCGATTTGAAAAAAAAAAAAATCCTTTCATCTAATTCAAGAGGCAAACTGGACCAATGAAGAACTAGATATCTGCAATCACAAAGCGATAGCCAATGGTATGTCTCCCCCAACCAGAGGAGACTTACCCTTGGCAAGCAGAGTGTAAATTAAGAAAACGTGTCCCCATCTACAATCTATCCATAATACTCAACATCATGAAAATTAGTCAAGTTGTAATCAAAAAAGGTGTTTTTTGTTCATGAGGTCAAAATCTGAAAAAGTAGGTAAAGCACACAAATCAAATATCAGGTACACAACAGCAGTGCAGGAAATGCTATGATGTTGTAAAAGCATCTTGGAAGGCGAAATAGTCTTTGAGATTCCACATTGGCAAAATTTAAGCTCTAACAAAAAAAAATAAAAAACTAAAATGTTTTTTTTTTCATTTTTTTTTGACCGCCATTTGACGGTGAGCCGGAGCGGTATGATGTAAATCACGTGTAAATAGGCCTTGCTCTGCACTATCTAGAGAGGGCAATTTCATTCCAATCGGACAAACCTAAGTTGAGGAGTTATGGTGAAAAATGTTAAAATGTCTATAATTGGGTCATGGCCTCAAATTAGGTCAAATTTCTCAATCCGGCAAACTTTTTATTTCTATTGTTGATGGAAATTTTCATTCCGAAAGAACCAACTATATCTGAAATACAGTTCGGAATTTGGCAGAAAGGGAGAAAAACCTAAATGGTGGCTTAGCACTCCTTGGCTGAAAGACTGACCTTCAACATGGAGGGATATGATGTAAATGAATTGTAAATGTGCCTTGCTCTGGGCTATCTCGAGGACAATTTCATTCTGATCAGACACATATTAGTTGAGTTTTGGTGAAAAATGTTAAAATGTTTATAATTGCGTCATGACCTGAAAATGAGGTCAAGGTCAAAAAAATTACGTCAACCCCGTGTACTTTCTTTCCCCATTATTGACGCAAAATATCATTCCAAAAGTCCCTGCCAGCTCCGAGATACAGCTTGGAAATTGGGAATGTTGAAAGTGAAAAAGAAAAAAAAAAATTCTAAATGTTGGTTTCATACTCCTTGAGGTCTAAGAAACTCTGTGGTACGATAAAAAAAAAACATTGGGGGCACCAATTGTAGAAACAAACCCAACAAGAGCAATGAGCCTTCCCGTATGCTATATATCAAGTTTAGTGATTTCTCTATCCAAAGTTAATACACTCAGGCTGACTTGCACAAGGCCCACTGGAATCGAGAATAAAAAGCAAGAGGAAAAGTGAAGAGGTATTTATCAAGTGGCCAAAAATGGCAGGTAGAAAAAAAATGAGCTCAAACAAGGCTGCGACTGGTTCTCCTAGGTTTCCTTGTAAGAACGCCATGGAACTGACAAGCAGGAGCAGACTTCGAATATTCCTTCGATACGAGAGAGATAAAACCAAGAGCCGTTTGCCAAATCAAATTGCTTGTCTTGGAGTGAAGTTTCATGTGCTGATCAAAATCAGTTGGAGCATAATCAGCAGTGGATTTTTGCAGTTGATTCACCAATGGATTCTGGGAGTAGTTTGCAAAATATGAGTTAGAGTCAATATTTTCAGCACTATGTAATAAAAATCCAAATAAAGGATGGCCTTTTAGCTCAACGCCCAATGGAATTGTAGGTTGTGATACTGGATTGTCAGGTGGAAGGTTTAATGCAAGTCAACATCCTTTACTTGACAGTGCAAATCCCATGGATTAGAAGGAGGATCGTGTCCAAGCTAATGGCTTGTGCTAAATCTTCTCAAACTCCATTTTGGGTGAATATTTTGCTAATAAAACTGTGAATGCCGATCAAGTTTCATGATTTCTCCACCCAAAGTTGACACGCTGGGGACAACTAATTAACACAATGCAATAATATTTCTAACATTTTAACATAATTTAAGTGTACTCAGCAAATTATTTGCAATTTGAAAATGTGCGAATAGTCCACAGAAATAGGAATGTTTGAAAAAGTAAGCAAAAGCAGCTGTTTTAAGAGCAAAACACACACACACACACACACACACACACACACACACACACACACACACACACACACACACACACACACACACACACACACACACACACACACACACACACAAAGCGATAATGAACCCTGCTTCCTCATTGTCTGAGGTCGCTCACCTGCATGTATATTTTCATGTACGGATGCTTTTCGATAGTTCTGTGATTTTTTTCCTCCGGTGTATCGGCTTCAATGTCCATCGGCATGCAAAATTTATGCTTTATATGTCACCCAGAAGGTACCGAACATGAGTAGTCAGTCAATGAATGAGTGGTTAAAATAAAACACAAAACACAAAAAACACACGCACACGCACACACACACACACACACACACACACACACACACACACACACACACACACACACACACACACACACACACACACACACACACACACACACACACACACACACACACACACACACACACACACACACACCTGTCTGACATTCTGTCCCACCCAGGACCATGGAAACACTTCATGGGGGAGAAAAAAAATTCACTCAAAACCACTTCAAATTAATCCAAACTGACTGGAAAATTATAAAATTAGACACAAATGAACCTGGGTGGCAGAGCACTGCATCAATCACTGAATAATTTTTTTCTTTGCTGTTAAGAAATACATAACCTCCCATTTTTGAGCTTTTTCAACGAGCACAAAAATAAAATGCTTTCTTTTTTTTAATACCGTGGTATTTTTTTACCACGGGCTTCTGCTCGTCAATATTAAAAGATATCGAAATAAAAATTATTTTTTTAATTAATAAACCAAAAATGTGCATGAATGAAGCCCCACCTTATACATCATGCTGCCAAGCTGTGCAGGAGACTTGCTGATCAAGACACCAGCTGACTGCAAGGCCTCAATTTTCTCTTTGGCACCGCCCTTTCCACCTGCGATGATGGCTCCTGCATGGCCCATGCGCCGACCCGGTGGTGCAGTCAGGCCAGCGATGAAAGAGACAACAGGCTTGGCCTTTGGGCCCTGAAGAAATTAAATTATACATCAACCAGGCAACCGAGGTGGGGCAACAAAATATTTGAATGTTTTAAAAAACATAAAAATCCTTCAACCACAAGGTTCATCCAAAGGACATTCAGGTAAATGATGAAATTCTTCAAGATGGCTCAACAATTGCATGGGTTTACAACAATGTGCGCTCACTCACAGTGTTGTTCTTCCTGAGGAATTCTGCAGCATTTTCTTCAGCTCCACCACCAATCTCTCCAATCAGAATGATGCCCTCGGTATTGGGATCATTGAGGAACACATCCAGACAGTCGACAAAGTTTGTCCCATTGAACGGGTCACCACCAATACCTGCATGCAAAAAAGGGAATAGTCGATAAAACGATCTGTTGCAGCACGCACGCACCACAATAGATGTGTCCACAGAACAAAAAAGCTCTTAAAAATAAGGGAATGACATTGGATGGTATCATCTTTCATACGGAAAGAAAAACATGAAACTCTTTTGAAAGATGACTTTTGGTCAAACCTGCTCTCAAAGTAACTGTTTGTTACAGCTGGTAAGCAACCAAGTCCAGAAATCTAGACCAATGAAGTAGGAAAGCCTTTTTTCTTCTTCTTCGTCTTCTTTTTTTCAATACATATTTAATAAGTTGCTTTATCAAAACTGAGCAGTCAATGCAAAAATAGAATATTAAAAAAAGGAGGCAGAAGCAATGTTTCCACGCACCAACGCACAGGGATTGGCCCAATCCAACTTGTGTGGTTTGGTATACTGCCTCATATGTCAAAGTCCCAGACCGAGACACGATTCCTGGCATAACAAAGTGATGGAAGTAACCATTAGTGCAGAACAAAAATAAATAAAGAAGCACTTCAGAGAAGTAATCCTGAATAGATAACTGATTTCTGAGGAAGATAGTCAGTTAATTTAAGCAGGTGCTGAATTCACGCTGAAAGGCATCACAGTTTTACAGGGAAGGTGACAAGGCAATTTGAATTTTAGATTTTTTAATATCTACTCTTAAAAAGGATATTATATTTTTTTAATTTGCACTATATTTAAATAATGCAGTAATCGAAACATTTTTGGCAACCGCATTAATTCTATCACTTTATCAAAATAAAACATTCGCATCAAGACCATATCGAAGATTGGAATGATGCCTCACCTATCCGTCCCTTCTTGTGGATGTGTCCCGGCATTATACCGATCTTGCACTCATTTGGCTGCACAGACATGATGAGATAATGATCACATAAAGGAATGAGTAAACACAAGTGGACAATTAAAATCGGAGTACATTGAGATGGACTCGTAATTGAGATTCCGTACACAGATTAAAAAAAATAAGGTTTCTGAACATGCCCAACATGAAAAAGGTCATGCACAGAAAAACGTAGCATTTGAACTAAACTACCGGCACAACTGAGGCATGGAGATTCTTGCTCTCAGCTCTCGATTACAAAGGATTCACCACTTCACGGTTGCACAATCAGCATGCTGTAGAACCAATATGTCACTCTTGCAAAGAAAAAAATATATACATATATATATATATATATATATACACATATATATATATATACATATATATATATATATATATATATATATATATATATATATATACACACATATATATATATATACATATATATATATATATATATATATATATATATATATATATATATATATATTATCAATTAGGCCAAGGTGATCATATTATGAAAATAAATAAATAAAATAAAAACATGGAATACAGCTTGTATGAAGTTTTGATGTTTACCAGAAAACAATAGTAAATGTCATACTTAAAAGTATGCAGAATCAAGTGCAGATTTTACATCTGTGCTCCGTCGTCATTTGATGCTGTTGTTTGAAAGATTATCGCAAATGAAAACCCTTTCTTTCAGGAAGATGTTGTTACTGGCCTGCGATTGAACACAACGCTGTGTGGAACTGTTTGATCAGGCTAAGATGTCATTGCAATTTAAGACTAAACGCGTTTTGCGTGTGGCAGCATTTGACAACCATTATGTCGGACAAACCGGGGGAGAGCGTTTGTTAAAAACGTTTAGGAAATAGTCATTAGGCAAACATTTTTCCATCAGTTGCGATGACTACTAAAGATTCACAAAAAACTTAGTTGACAGAGCATGAGTCACAAGATAATCTTTCATTAATATCATGTCCACCGACAATTTTCAGATGTTTATTTTCTCGTCAGCATTGTGTGTGTGAGACCTCAAGTCATGAAAATGTATCAAAGATATATTTTGCAATTTTAACCGAAATCATAAAATTGTCCAATATTGAGCAAGAAGAATTCTTCGTCTTTCTTTTTTTTACAACATCAAAGTAATGCAGCCAGCACACACACACACACTCACACACACACACACACACACACACACACACACACACACACACACACACACACACACACACACACACACACACACACACACACAGACACACACAGACACACACAGACACACACAGACACACACAGACACACACAGACACACACAGACACACACAGACACACACAGACACACACACACACACACACACACACACACACACACACACACACACACACACACACACACACACACACACACACACACACACTTTCCCGACTGCATGGATCATCAGCTGGACACAGTTCTTCCTCAAGGTTTCGATCCTTTCAACCCAGAACCTCTCCAAACAGCGGATCCACAACCTTGGTCACGGATCCACATCAGTAGATTACCTACATCAGTAGATCCACCATCTCAGTTGCGTCCAGGCAGTCAGTCCACCCATGATTTTCACAAATACACAAGAATCATGTAAATACATAAGAAACATAAGCATCTAACAGTACAGCATGCACGCACACATGCACACGCACACCTGTTAAATTTGAAAAACAGCCATTGAGCTTGGTGGGAAGTGCCATCACTTCCCAAGGTACTCGAGAGCCCAGCGACATCACAAAAATGGTGCCGCTTTTCTCACCACACTCAGCGGAGCATTTCTGAAGGACAAATTTCCTCCCCACCATTGATGCCAATCTATGGGTATTGTCTGTGCCCTTCACCTGTTAAATGCTGAACGTCTGGCAAAGAAGCAGCATGTACCATTTTTAAAGTCTTTGGTGTGACTTGGCTGGGGTTTGAACTGCCGACCTCCCAGAGTCGGAGTGGACGCCCCAACTATGACAACACCAAGTCAAATGAACTAATCTCTCCTTTCCACAGTCATCTATGAGAAAATTGGTTATGTAAATCTGAATGGGTTAGCGGAAACCCTTTTACGAAACACATTTTTAGGTCACGCAAAAATTTCAATTTGTGCAGCTCTTCTACACTTACACTGATCACTCCAGGACAATTGGGTCCTACAAGACGCGTGGTCGACTGACGCAGGAGCTTGTGCTTTACTCGCACCATGTCCTGCTGGGGAATGCCTTCTGTGATACATACGGCCAATGGCATCTCAGCTTCAATCGCCTCAAATATAGCTGCTGCTGCAAACGGCGGTGGTACGTATATGACCGTTGCCTCAGCACCTGTCTTCTTCTTGGCCTGATGAACAAAAAAGAAAATCACACCTTTGCTTATAAACTGTTTCGGAAGAATCATGTTAAATGTTCTCATTTCTGTACAATATGCACAAGCAAATATTAAAGGAAAGTGCATAAAGCCCGAACAATGCTGTCTGCTGTCAAGTTATTACAGTGGATAAGAGCTTTGCCATAGCCACAAATAAGTATCAGGATATGGCTTTTGATTTGTCATGATTACTCAAACTGCGTATAATGTGCATCCTCTATACCAGTGTTTCTCAAGGTGGGGCGTGGCAATATTTTGGTGGGGCATGAGGATTCAGAATTAATGAATTAAGATATGATCGCTTTCGAGAGAAAGAGAGAGAAAGCTAAGAGAAATTGACTGGAAATCATGAAACGTGGTGATTTAAGGCTGAAACTGACAAATTGGTTCCTCAAATCAAACAAATCTGCAGCCAGCGCCAAGGGCAGGGCTCCCATTGAAGTGAGTAGCAATTGAATAAAATTTGCAATAAAGTTTTTATAAAGCCTTTTGAATACATATGTAGTATATACTGCAGTGTCTCCAATCATGGTGGGGCGTACAATTTTTATGAAAATCAAAGTGGGGCGTGGAACAAAAAAGGTTGATAAACACTGCTCAATAGTCATCGACCTTATTTAGACGATTTGTTTTTCGTCCACAGAACAAGTAAAATAGATAAGCTCACTGATAACGAGTGTACCTGCTTTCAGATACCAGTTGGAAACGGCCATGATAATATGCCTAAGTCAGTAGCGCCATCTGATGTCAAGATACTGAACTAGCAGACAGTGCCTTCTAGTGTAGTACAGAGGGCAGCACACATTTGATGTTGGACTCCACATCCAGATACAGGTTATTATTACAAAAAGTAATACCAGAATCATAATTCTAAAATCAAACTACTCGGTTAACTTATGATCGATCTCTCATATGATGGCTCAAAGCAAAATTATGCATTGAAAATAAATCTTAACCCAACTAGACATCGACATCCATCCATCAGGACCATACTCTGTGCAGAGCGTTGGTGCTGCCGAAGCAGTCTCCTTGGCTATTGGGCACAATCCTGGATGGGTTGCCACTCCGACACAGGATACCAGCATGCTGGCACTCATTTTGCCGACCTCAGGACAACAGGCAGAGTCAACCTCACCTGGTATAAATTCAACAGTCGAGTGGGATTTGAACTCAGGATCCGAGGATCCCAAGTCCACCACCCTAACCATTAAGCCAACACCAGTCATCCATCGACTAATGCGTGACAATAACTTGATCTCCAATAATATTACAGTGCATGTTCCCATCTTGCACCAACAGGGTGGATAAAGAAAAAAGTTCATTTCGACACCTTCTCCTGTGGGGTCCCTTTCCTCTTCATGAATAAGATTTCCACAGCAATACCAGGAGGCTAAAATGACTCTCTCACTTCTTTACTCACTTATGGTGCTGTCGTTTTATGCTCCATTACAAGACCAAATCCATAAAGAGGAACTTAAATATAACCAAAACAGGATTCAAGAAGTAAAATTTAAACTTGAAAAGGTAAATGTGCAAAATGTGTATTTCTCTCTATTTATGCATCCAATATTAATAGCAAAACATTACACATTGCCAAATAATACCTGCAACTTTAATATTTTTTAATACCCCCTTTGGCAACCCAACCATCAGGGTTTAGCAAATCAAAACATCGATACATCAGATGTCCATGCCTTGTCAACCCAAACGTTACTGATAACATTAAGCTTTGTGCAACATATGATAATCTTATGGCCATGCTGTCACGAGCAACAAAAAGGAAAAATTAAAACAGAAAAATATTTGCTCGACACTCACGTCTGCAACATTATCGAAAACAGGTAAACCCAGATGGGTTTTCCCTCCTTTCCCAGGTGAGACCCCACCAACAATTTGTGTCCCATACTCCAGAGCTTGCTGGCTGTGAAAAGTTCCCTGCAACAACACAAGAAGATTCATTTGCACTGCACATCAGGAAGAGACTCAAAAACTTCTGGTTAATGATAAAAGTCCAAACAGAAATGATAAAAAAAAAACAATTGTACAGCACCATTTTGCATCAAAATAGATGACCAATGGTTCTGTAGCTCACGTGGATAGTTGCAAAAAAGTGGAGTGACGAGGGGGTCAGGGTAAAAATAAGAGCTGGATTTCGAATACACATATATAAGGTTAGGTAGTATTGACGTGAAGTTCACAGTCGTGCGACTCCCGACTGTCTGAGACTGTTCACTTCTGGTATTATGAAGTCACTTCCTGTTGTGTCAAAATTGGCCTTATTCAATAAGGTGAAACTCCAAGGTGTCTGTAATTCATATTTTGAGATATTGCCTGGTTTCCATATTATGACGTCAATGGTGGCCATATTGTGTTTCGGTTCAGCTTCATTTAATGAAATCTTCCCATTCGTACTTGATCATATATTTTAAGTTTCACATTGATTGGTTGAGCAGTTTCTTAGAAGATGAATTTTAAAGCTTTTTCTTTAATCCATTATGGCTGCCATACCACATGACGGATGACAAAGTCGTCAAAAACAATATTTGTCTTGGGTAGTTGATCACAAATATAAAGTTTTCGCATTGATCAGTTTTAAGCGGTTTGAAAGAGGAAGATTGTTTAAGGTTTTCCTGTAATTTAAAATGGTGGCCAAACTAGATTGAAATTCAAGTACTTTTGGGATATTGAAACATAATGATGACAAAATTATAGGTGGAGGGGGTTAGATGTCATGACCAAATTTGAGTTCTCCCACAGCAGAGATAATTTTAACCAGGTTTGGTCACAATTCCATCAGCCAGTTTGGGGAAGAAGTTGCAAGTATTGATGAATGGACAGACTGACTGACTGACTGATGACACGCCATTCCATCAGCTCACCTAAACGATGTTGCAGGTAAGCAAAAAAACAGACATTTTATATATATATATATATATATATATATATATATATATATATATATATATATATATATATATATATATATATATATATACATATACACACACAAACATATACATACATAGATAAATATACATACATACACATACATATACATACATATATAAATATACATACATACACATACATATATACATACATACATACATACAGGTAGAAGACATTTTCACAAAGATCCACCAATGCGACGCACCATTGCTCGCATCCGAGATAAGTTTGAAACAGATGGAACTGTGCATGACGTCCATAAGGAGCGTTCAGGAAGACCACGGTCATCAACTACCCCTGCAAAGGAAAGTCAATTGCTGGAAACCATCCACCGATCCCCACGGAAATCTGTACGACAAATGGCTCATGAGACAGGAATCCCAAAATCAAGCGCCCATCACATTTTGAAGCGAATTAATTGGAAAAGTTGCATTCCAAAATTAATCCACACTCTAAATGAAGACGATCCTGACCGGAGAGCTGAATTTTGTGAGTGGTACCTGGACAAATGCGAAGAAGATGCAGCATTTCCATCCAAAATTGTTTGGAGCGATGAGGCCAGCTTAAAGTTAAATGGCTCAATTAACCGACACAATTGCACCTACTAGGCTCCTGAAAATCCACATGTTACTATGTAACACCATTTAAACTTACCAGGGGTGACTGTGTGGTGTGGGATATCAGCATTGGGCATCCTAGGGCCATTCCTTTTTGACCAAACTGTCACTGGGGATGTTTAGGCCTAAGTCACATTTGCTCTACGGCGAGGATACGGCGGCCGTACGCCCTCCGAATTGACAAAAACGTGTGGCGGCTGTAGAGTTTCTGCGGTGGCCTCAGGGTGGCCCTACGCCATTTGGCTGTATTTTACAGGTCGTAGGGTCGCCGTGTAATTATAACGCGGAGTTATAACTTTTTTCATTTGTACGTTCGCCGTAGCAATTCGACAAGCCGAAAAAAATAAATTAACCCATTCGTTACCGTCCGACTGGCCGCACGTTCACCTTAGGGCCCCCTGTGGTCGCCTTGCGGGCACCTTGAGGCTACCTTGTGTCTGCTTTGAAAATTCTATGGCCGCTGCAGGGCCCCCTTAAGGTCACCGTGCAACATCAAATCAAAGACCGAACGGCAACCCCACGCTTTCGGTCTCCACAATTTCTAAGACCTAAGGCCTAAGTCACATTTGCTCTACGGCGAGGATACGGCGGCCGTACGCCCTCTGAATTGACAGAAACGTGTGGCGGCTGCAGAGTTTCTGAGGTGGCCTCAGGGTGGCCCTACGCCGTATGGCTATATTTTACAGGCCGTAAGGTCGCCGTGGAATTATAATGCGGAGTTATAACTTTTTTTCATTTCTACGTTCACCGTAGCAATTCGACAAGCCGAAAAAAAAATTAACCCATTCGTTACCGTCCATCTGGCCGCACGTTCACCTTAGGGCCCCGCTGCGGTCCCCCTGCAGTCGCCTTGCATCTGCCTTGAAAATTCTATGGTCGCCGCAGGAACACCCTAAGGTCACCATGCGACATCAAATCAAAGACCGTACGGCAACCCCACGTTTTCGGTTTCCACAATTTATAAATATGCCGTGCAGCTCCCCGAAAAATAAAAACATATGTGACTGCTACATTGTGTGACCGTGGAAATACTGCGGCCGCCGTGTAATTGCTCGTGGCTGTAGATTTTGGAGACCCCATGGCTGCCATGGCAAATGTGACTTAGGCCTAAATACGCCGTACGGCTCCCCGAAAAATAAAAACATATGTGACTGCTACATTGTGTGACCGTGGAAATACTGCGGCCGCCGTATAATTGCTAGTGGCCGTAGATTTTGGAGACCCCACGGCGCCGTGGCAAATGTGACCTAGGCCTTACTTAAACTTGCTGCAGGAATCCGTCGGTCCACGTGTCGAAGAGATATTTGGTGATGAAGAGATTTACTTTCAGCAAGATGGAGCACCTCCCCACTCCCACCGCGATGTTAGGACCTATCTCGAAGCAACTTTTCCGAACAGATGGATTGGGCGAAAAGGTAGTGTTGAATTCCCTGCGCGTTCCCCAGACCTCACTCCAATGGACTTTCTTGACCAATTTCTTGACCAAAAAATGATAATAATAATAATAATAATAATAATAATAATAATAATAATAATAATAAAAAATCCAATCCCCCAACACATTTCTAGCATTTCCTCTGACAATGACAAAAAAACATCTCCAAAATGATTTATTCAGCACAAAATCATGTTATCTGGTAAGGTGGTACTGGAACCGAACTCTAACTTGGTGAATTGCACTTCCGAGCCAGGTTTGGCTGTCAACTCGGCAAATAACTGAATATTTTGTCACATGAAATGAAGCAATTGCAGTTTTTGCAACTCATGTACACGGGTAGAAATGTGCATTGGAACATGATCACATGTTTCTCTTTGTGAGGTTCAAAGCAAAACATTACCATAATCTGACACTGTAACTGTTAACTGTCTGGCTCTGTTAGACATGATCATGAGTCTCGTAGTACGACGAGCTATGAGACTCAGATCAGCTGCTGTGGTTGCTGTTGTTGTTTGTGTGCTCCTTCCATGTACTTTTATATTGCTTTGAGATTACTATGCACCGCTGTCTATGTAAATTTTGTGTGCCCCTTCCGTGTCCTTCTAAAAGGTTCCTGCTTTTATAGAATAATACATGTTTCCGGTTATGTATGAACCTCTGCATGCATATTTCATGAGCACTTCTTCAAACTCAGAAAGAAGCTTTCAAAAACAGGCAACTTCGTAATTAAAGAAACGCATTTTTGTTCAAAGTAAATCGATTACAATGAGCCCTCACCCTTCACAGTGGGTTAGGTCTCTACGATCACTGCGAATGGCGAAACCACGAATACTGAAACTAAGGCCTTATGAGAAAAAAGGGGGGGGGGAATAGGTTACTGACACAAAAATAACCATATTTCAAACAAGAATAAATGGTTATAAAAGTGCAATAAACATGTGATTAATATCTATGTGCAACGTCAAATAAATGCAGAAAATAAAAGCCTTTCACTGAACGTATTGTTTGCGGTTGGGTCTGCCCAGTTGCCCGGTGCGAATCCCGACAAACCACATCAATGCTGCTTCTGCTGCTCTGAGCTGGATCACGGGCCTGTTTCCAATGATACTGAGCTCCAATGGACAAATCGAGTTCATCAGTGTGACGGCTGATGAGTGCCGTGCATCCGCTCATGCTAATAGCGACCGAGCAAATTGCCGGATGCAGGCATGGTCTTGGACTCTGCGCTATTTGCCCAAACCCAATCGGTCCTTTAATGGATGTGTATAACTCATCCAGCGATCAGACACTCAAATCACACAGACACCAAGTGGTTTATAAAGTGTATTGAAGGAACATTGGGCAAGAATACAAAAGGAAGCAATAGCAGTAAAAACTAACCCAAAAAACCAATACACACCCCAAGTCTATGAATGAACAAAGTTACTTAATGATCCAAAGCCTGCAGGCCTCATTCACACCTCAGGAATACCACAAACTGTGACAGGTGGGATGCAGCCTAGTCCGCTGGAGACACGGCTTGGCAGTCAGTTTGTGCCACAGACTAAAGCTGGAATGAAGAAGGGTGGGCGCGGTCTGCTCGGCGTGTGGCTGTCAGGTTGCGTTAGGCAAGGCTTGTTTCGAGGAGACCCCGATGCAGTTCAAGTGCAGGATTCTCTGTAAGCTCGGCATGAATCTGGCCCCGTGGAGTTGCGACAAATCCTTGTGTAGAAATAACCCCCGCCCTCAGTCGAGGCTCAGTCAGTCCCTCCCTGCTGAGCCGCTATTAGCCTGCAGCTCAGTCTATAAGTGGGCCGACCCTTCCCCACGGTGGTGCGGGGTCGATCGGGATGGTTGTGGTCGATGTTTTCCTGCCTATGCTTGTGCCGACAGCCTGTCAGCACACATGAAATAACATTTAGGACAGATTACAGAAGGAAGAACCTTAAAAAAGGTTGTCAATGGATGGTAGTTTTTGACACACACTGGCGGAAAGGGGTTGATTTGGGAGGGGGGGTGGAGGGCGGGGGATGGGAGGAAGATGGCATCTTTCTATACATATAGCATTGCATATCACACCAAAATAACCTAAATTACACTAACACAATATGGGTATCACAATACTATGCAAGGTTACCAAGAAGAAATTCTTAAAACAACCTACAAGTAAGCAACCCAGACGTCATGCTGAGCGCTTCTATTAGAGCAATCTGAAACAGTTACATTTAGAATTCCTCACATGTCATTATTAAGCTATCTTCTCACACGTTCTGTCTCTTATCTGCTGTGGATGCAACATTGCAATCAACGAGGGCAAGTCCCAAACAACCGTTCCTTTCAGAATGACCCCATACACACGTACCTTTCCATTTTTCCTTCTCTGCACCTCAACTGCATTTCATTGCACCTCTTCTGACCACACACCTTAGACATCCTCAGTTTTCCTCCCATCCTCACCCTCATAAGCAGCTGGGAAGCGTGGGCCAGTCGGCCGTGCCAGGTATAAAAGAGGTCGCCAACACCTCGTACTTTTTCTCTCTCTCTCTCTTGCTCTCTAACTTTCCCCAGGGTTTGTTTCTGATGGCGTCCATCTTGGTACCAGTTAAGAGTGTGTAAGTTTGTTATATCGGGATAATTCTGCACTGTCCTTTATAAATATTTGCATTCCCTTGTTAATAATAAACCTGTGTTATAAATGTACTTAGCTCGCAGCATCTTTTCCCTATTGGTCCAGCACAGTCTGCTCACAGTATACCCGAAAGTTCTGCCCCACGTAATTTGCTCATTAGCTGGTGAGTACTCGCAGCTCCGGTCGGCTACACCTGATCCGGTGAGTAATTAGAGTCCGCATCGAGGGCACGAGACTCCCCCCCTCCCCCCCCACCCCCTTGGTGCAGCCATCCACATGCAAAGTATTGCAAGGTGGTGTAACCCCGCAGGATTGGCAGTACTAATTGGCACTCATGGTTGCTAAGCAATCCGCCGGAGCACAAACTTATTTGTGCCCGATAGCCTCAGGATAGTTCTGGAGGAACCTGAAAGCTTCCCTTCGTGGCCAAACTCGAACCCTGGATCTGTAACAGCATGAACTGTGATAAAGCATAACGCTTTTAGAAGAGATGCCAACCTTGTCAAATATAAGCTTTTTAATTGGTTGACACATTAAAAGCCTAATGTTTTCTTTTAAAATAATTACAAAAAAAAACATGGCAACACTCAAAGTCTCAGACCAAACAAAGGATACCACAGCAACAAACCGCCATGCACTGTTTTAGTTAGGAAAGAAAACCACAGAATCTGCCAGCCAATCTCTCTTAATTGGAATATGAAGGACAACATATCTCTTTGGAGAAAATATATGATAAAATAGCCAACTGTTTTTTATGTGAAGGTTTGCAAACCATTAAAACATTCCATTCAACTGCATTTTAAACTCTTTGGCAAAAGTTCCAATCAATAAAGAACATCCAATTATTTTGCCTTTTACACAATGCTCCTTTATTCAGGTGAGATGCTTCAGTTTGAAAAAAATTAATGAGAACATTTGAGAATTGCGATAGTCATCGTCCTCCTACTTCCTCCTCCCTCATCTCCTCAATATCTTGCTTCTTCAACATTTAATACAGGACATTCTTGGTTAGTGTGGGGGGAAATTTTATATTAATGTATTTTAAATTGCAACAAATGGAGTTTCAGAAATGTAACTTTTATGCTGCAAGTTGAATTGGCTGTCATTTCTGGCCAAAAGACTTTTGCCCTAAATGATAAGAAATGTGTTGTTCTGGAGCAGAGTGACCGAGCTAATAAATGAACCTTTGCTTAGAAATGTACGAAGTGGCTTTTCGTCTAAAGGACACGTCTACAGTCTGGGTGAATATCCCCCAACCTCTCTCTCACGAAAGTATAAAATGCTTTGAAATCTAAAATTGTTTTCAGTGCAAGCACGTGAGGAAGTATAGTTTCTCAGTGGCTTGTACTCCTTGGAACTGACCAAGTACAAAGTTAGAATAAAACTCTCTGATGTGATGTAGAAGTGAATTGAATCAGGTTGGTCTAACTGTTAACTAAAGTAAGAATAAATGAAATAGAACCAAATAATATTGCAATCAAATGGGGATTCTTAAGTTCATTGTACAAGGGTGAGAAGTGTATGGTGTATAATTAGGAAATAAATTGTTTCACAAGGAAGGACTTGTGTGGACATCAGTTTTATCAGTGTCGATAGGGTTTTTGTAGGATTTTATAATCAAATCGGACAAACGTTAAACTCTGTCTGAAGTCAAATAGGATTCCACAATCTGCCAGTTAGAATCCTTCAGGAGGACAACGATCACAACAAGGTGGGTTTAAAAAATCCACATCACTACTTATGAAAAGTTCATCCAATTATTTTACAAACAACTGCAGACAAACAATTGTTCTAATTTCAAATCTATTCGTCAAAGTTAAGCAGTTTCTCAAACAATCAACATGTTTATTTAAAACAAACGTGAGTGTGACCAAGAATACTCCCTTGGGAGCTATCCAGTCAGCCCCTGATCATATCTTGTGAAGTGCGCTTCCAAGGATGTGTTTTATCAGGTGTTTGTTTTGAAAACCTTTCAACAGCATTCTGCCTCTCATGCAGGCAATATAATTGGTTGACACAATAAATTCCGAATGTTGGATTTTACAATAATGACCAAAAATTTTTTTTAAACATGCTGGCTGTGCTGGAGTCTCAGAGACAGGCTACTGAACCACCTGTTTGGGTGGTTACCTTCTGGGGTCCGCACAGGCACCATAGCCAGGCATGGCCCCAAAACAGCACTCAAGAGTGGTCCTCACGTCAAACCATTATCGATGCCCAGGTGCTACCAAAGCAGTTTTTTGCAAGGGTTATGAATGGGTGGTTTGCTATTGCCATTTTTACCCCATGGGGTGGAAGACCCCACCCACGGGGTCTCTTTTCTTGTGTACAGTTCTTTTGAACGTCTATTTTTCCATTATTCGGGAACAGAATTCAATGAAAATTGACAGGCATATACTGGACACATATGCGCAGGTATTAACTGAGCCCAAAGTGCGATTGTGGCCCTTCAGGCCAAGGAATGGCCCATTTTCTTAAAATTATATTTCTCGGTTATTAGTGAACGGAACCGAACCAAACTTGACAGGTATATTCTAGAGACCATTCTGCAGGCATTATCTGAGCCCAAAGTACGATTCCGGCCTTTTGGGCCTGGAAACGGCCCTTTCGGACCATTTTCTTAAAATTGTTACTTCTCGGTTATTAGTGGACATATCTGAACCAAACTTGACAAGTATATTCTGGAGATCGCTCCCCAGGGATTAACTGAGCCCAAAGTGCGATTCCAGCCCTAAAAAAACAACAAAACAAAACAAAACAAAAAGCCAACAAAGGGAAGCCAATTCCGTTGTTGTGGCATCAGGGTCACGGAGGTACTACGAGGGAGGGGAAATCCCTGGTTTCTCCCCGGACTCACCGGGAATCGAGGCCGTCACACACAAATAAGTTCATTGCGCAGCAGGTCGCTAATCGACCGCTTATGCCATTAATTTAACCGCGTGAAACAGTGCCCTCTGTCGACTGTTGAACTGGGCACATGTTGTCGACTGTCTCTGTCTCTCTTTCGAGACAAAGAGAGACAGAGAGATTAATTGCTCCCTTTTTATGGAGCCTGAGCAAGGGAGGAGCAAAAAAAAACATTAGATCAAAGATCCTGTAGGGGGTCCCGAGCTCCCCCATAGGCGCATCCAGTCACCCCATGCAATTGCCATGCCCCACCAAGCTTCAGAAATGAAAATGGATTCAGTTGTCCTTGAGCTTAGCCATGTGTTGGAGCTTCGTAATTAACATTGGGAGAGGGTCTTCGGGAGCGCTCTCCGGCCCGGAACGTGTGCTGGACTCCATTCGAGCGTGGTTATTTGGTGAGACCGTGGAGGTATCCGCATGTCCTCGAATGTACCCCAGCGAATGCTTGAGTCTCGAGTTAAACAACGATATACCCGATTTTCATTGTCCTCATTCCTTCAGCACTCTCAGAGATTGTGGTGAGCGTCCGGGGGGGGGGGGGGGGTTGATGGCAGTTGTGGCAGTTATAGGGAGTTGAGGAAAGCGTTGTGGCGTTTGTGGAAAAGAGGTTGGGGTAGATGGTCGTAGGTTGTTGTGGGGATTTTTAGAAGGTGTTTAGAGTGGTTATGGTAGCGTTGTAGCATTGTAGTGAGCATAATAATGGTCTGAAGTGAGGCGTCAGTTGAGTTCTGGCGGGCAGTTTGAGCGGAAAATGGCACGTGTATGCAAATGAGCTTCAGCTGTGTCTTCTCAAGCTCTTGGTATTGTTACCTATCTGCATGCGTGCTTGCATAGTTTGTGTACGAGATAAATTAAAGTAAAGAGATGGAATAAATGAAAGAACAAAGGATTGAAGACCCAACGAAAAGCCCTACGCAATGCATCTTTCCCATTTACCCAATGGACATATGGAAATGGCTAACTCAACAAATACGAATGAGATAACCATCTTAGGATTGCTATATGTTGGGTGCCATTGCCTCAGAGGAGTTTCCGGTTGTACAGAACCGCAACACCGTATTTACCAACATAGACAGACCGTCTCCTGCCTGGCAGACGTCTAATCCCGGTAACATGCTTGCAAACTTTTGTACCCGGCTAACTTCGACAAAAATACCTCATAAAAAAAACTACCATGGGAGAAATTCACATAATTGTGGCCATGATACGTTAGCATTGTACCCCATCTGGATGAAATGGGGTTACAAAAAAAACGAATCAGCACATCGGAATAGCAACTCAATTCCCCATAGTCATGGCATGCGTTTCTGGCGATGAAAATACGGAACACTCCATATGGGTCATTACAAAAATAAAGATTGCCGTAGACATACGGAAGAATTTCACCCACGGGTATTACGAGAGTAACTAGAAAGAAATCATTTTATTTATAAAACTAGTACACCAATTCCCTATGGAAGTGGCAGGAAGGGTCATGTTATTCTCTGCTCTGGGGTACATCGATTTTATAGTAGATCTAAAGGCCCGGTCACACCTTGACGTTTTAGCCAACGTATGCCGATTTTTGAATTTTTTTTCTAAAACGCTGGCACACGTTGAATACGTTATGGGTAAGTTTTGATAACATTGAGAGCATGCTGAAAAATACTGCCATACGTCGTGTACGTTGGCTTTAAACGTTGTACTTTTTGGTTGTCCTCAAATTTTTTCATGCTTGAAATTTCACGACGTATGCCGGCGTATGACTCACACGTTCCGCTACGCTGGCCACAAGTTGTATGCACGGTCTGCGATCGTTGACAGACGTCAACACATGCTACTTGTAAGTTAATCATAAGTTGAGACACGCCGAGGTAATGTTTAGCAAACCCGAAACTTATTTCTAATCTATGATTAACGTGTTGTTGGCACGTTACGCGATCGTTGCCACACATCGACAGACGTTACTTTTAAGTTACTCATAGGCTGAAAGACGTCGGCTGAAAGAAAGGCATATATATATATATATATATATATATATATATATATATATATATATATATATATATATATATATATATATATATATATATATATATATATATGCTGAAAGACGTCGGTATAATGGATCGTCCTTGCGTCAGCGTCCACCGCCACGGCTAGGGCACTTATTTGCAGCATTCTTCAAACTTTCTTCGGCATGACGAGGATGTTCACACTTCGATGTATAGCTTGGCTATGATTCCAATTGTCCATCGGCAGCGTCTATTTAAAATAGTCGAGTTTGAGCGTTTTAACACGTTCAGAAGAAACGCTTCAAATTTCCAAACCCCAGCGTCAAAAAACAAAGGCGAGTGACAGCAATTTAAATCGTTCATTGTAAACAATGAAAATAGCTGAGTGGTACCGTTTAAAAGTCGTTGAGTGTAAAAAAAATCCAATTGTTGAGCGCAAGCGTCTACTTTCAATAGTGGGGTTTCAGTGATTTAGTACGTTCAATAGAAACGATTAAAATTTCCGAGCGCCAGCGTCAAAAAACAAAGGCGAGTGACAGCAATTTAAATCGTTCATTGTAAACAATGAAAATAGCTGAGTGGTACCGTTTAAAAGTCGTTGAGTGTAAAAAAAATCCAATTGTTGAGCGCAAGCGTCTACTTTCAATAGTGGGGTTTGAGTGATTTAGCACGTTCAATAGAAACGATTAAAATTTCCGAGCGCCAGCGTCAAAAAACAAAGGCGAGTGACAGCAATTTAAATCGTTCATTATAAACAATGAAAATATCTGAGTGGTACCGTTTAAAATTCGTTGAGTGTAAAAAAAATCCAATTGTTGAGCGCAAGCGTCTACTTTCAATAGTGGAGATGCAGCCATTTAAATCGTTGAGTGGCAGCCTATGAATAGCAAACCCTACGTCACCGGCAAAGATAAACTGCCGCACGATATGGATAAGTTAGGCTATCGTTGGGCATAGTTTGTGAACGCCGGCTTCACGATAATTATTCGTTGGTATATCGTATCTATAAGTAATCAAAGCGCTCTATGCACATTATTAGTTCATTGTGCATTTGTCCAACCCGTTATGAATAGATCTAAATCGTAAAAACAAGCTATAGCTCATTGTTGAAAAAGCCCCATAAAAAATTAGCCACGAAGAACTTCGAACAATGGTGAAAAGATGTCTCCTACCCGTGGACACGCGGACGCAAGGACGATCCATCATAACCCACACCCTCCCCCTCACACTGCCAACATGAACAAACTACTACTAATACTAATACTTATACTGATACTGATACTGTTACTGCTGACATGGACATCGACTCAAAAAGGACTCGAAAACACTGTTGGGTTCCCCTTTTATGAGCAGCATTTTTATATACCAATTCCCAAAACCGCTGGGAACACGTCTTTATATGGCAGTTGTAAGCTAGAAACACGTTAATTTATTTTTTTTGTCGACCGGAAGACGTCATTGGAATACGTCTACATACATCGATGTGTGTTGGGACTACGTAAAGAATTGGTTCAAAGCACGTCAAACATAAGTTAGAAATAAGTTTCGCGTAAAAAAGACATTACCGCGACGTGTTTCGACTTATGAGTAGCTTATAAGTAGCCTTTGTGGACGTGTGTAAGCATCCACATATCGTGTGTAAAACTTATCCCCATCGCATGCGGAACGTGTGTCATACGCCGAGTACGTCGTAAAATTTTGAACATGTTTAAAATTTCTTGACGTACTCTACTTACTACGACGTATGATAGCGTACTTTAGCGTTCTACTCACGTATACCAAACTTACTCATACCGTATTTAACGTGCCCCAACGTTTTAGACACATTTTTCTTAGGTCGGCATACGCTGGCAAGATCGCCAAGGTGTGACCGCGATGTTGACACTTCCATTTCTACAGCAGTTATGATTCGAATCGTTGTGCGTCAGCCTTTTAATAGGCTACGTCACGACATCGTCGGAGATGCGTGCAACGCGCTATGCCTAAGTTAGACTATCGTTGGGCATCGGTTGTGTAGGCCGACAACAGGTTCAGCATTCGTTGGTAAAAGTTATCTATAACACAACGAAACGTTCTGTGTCTGTTACCAATGCGTTATACATAAGACCAAGTCGCTATGAATACGTCCGAATCTTTGAAAAAAAAAAAAACATCAAAAGTTCAACGTAAGCCAGCGTTTTACATACATTTTAATACGTTGCCATCGCTGGCTAAAACGTCAAGGTGTGACCGGGCCTTAAGCTTGGGTCCGTTAATCTGTTTGGGATGTGTTAAGCAGATATAATGCTTCAAGAATGTCAGGTTTCCTCCCTTTCAGTTTTGTGCTAAACAAGTAACGACTGTTTAAAAAGGTATTCATAGGTGTTTGTGATGTATAATATTTTTACTTCTGGTAGGAGTACACTATGAAACACCACGATAAGCTATTTGTACACGTTAATACGGCATTTGTCGAAGGAGCAAAAAGAACAAAAAAAAAACCCTTGTGGAAAGGGTGGGGGGGGGGGGACAGGTGCATTATTGGTATTAATAATTTTGTAATAACATTAATATTATGTTATTATCATTGGTGTGATTACCCTCGCCAAAGGAGAGGGTATTGCATCTGGGTCCGTTTGTTTGTCTGTCCACACAGAGTGCAAGTGTGTGTATCAACAATTACATTGGACCCTTTAGAGCCCTAACAACCCAAATACCCATAAAGACCATGAAGACCATGAAAACCCTAAAACCATTTGAGCTCTTTCCCCTCCCCTCCCCCCCCCCCCACCAAGACCATTTACCATTTAGACTCTTTGACCCCTCTCTCACCTTCACACCTTTCAATACCCTGTAGATACCTTGTATATGTTTGAAGACCCTTTAGACCCCTTAAAACAATTCTGACCCTTTAGACCTGAAATTAAACCCTTTAAGATCCTTGAGACCATTTCAAGCCTTTCGCCCAATTTTAGACCTTACAACTTTTCAGACCTTTGACCGTCATGCATTTAGAACTATACCATTTCGACTTTTCATTTGCAATCAACGACCTTTCATTTAGTAAAACCTTCCATTTATTTGTCACACAAGACAAGTCCTGGTGAGGGTCTGCAATCTCCGATTGCTCTTGTTTGTTACTGTTGTTATGAGAAGCGGCCTTGGAAAAATGCCACGATAAGCTCTCTGTACACCTGAACATGGATTTTGCCCAAGGCGGAAAACCCCTTTGGGGATGGGGGAGGAAATCAAGTCATTACAACCGACATCATGTGACCCACGGTCCTCCTGTCAAGTTTGGTTCCGATTGGATAAGTAATGACCAAATGTGTCATGGTCAGACAGACAGAAAGACAATAAATTATGTATCGTTACGAATTCGCGCCCGCCGGCGTGCAATCGGCCGCGTAACTCCAATCGCAACCGCGTCGCCCACCGGACGGACAATTCAGTCATGACCCTCTTGGAACTACCGCCAGAAACCAGTCACGGGTGGGGGTTTAACCTCACCACAGCCCAGTCCACATTCAACCCACGTGAAATAGGGTGAATCGCCGAATGTCGATATACCCAAGTACCCACACGGGTAGCCTAACGAAGGGCTGCACCACGCCGCAGGTCAGCCTGGGACACGAACCGCTTAAGCAGTCCGTTCCGTACTACAGTGATAACCGAGCGGTGTTATCGCCGACCTCGACGGATCCAATTCTCTTTACCGGGCGTTCAAAACCCACTACACATTCAACGATGCAAGATGGCTTTTCAAAAGGGAAATAGGACACGACGAACAAGGTACATTGCACACAAGGACATTTATTCACGATACAGCACAACACAAGCAAGGGCAGTCATGCAATATGCAAGCAACAAATAGAATGCAAAAGCAATACGACCGACTATAATTATTATTTACAAGCACAGTCACTTACACAGGTTTTAGCTTAGGGAACATGGCGCCACAGCATGCATACCAAAACAAAAGAAAACCCCCCTCACAGGCAACGGGGTAGACGGGGTCCGTAGACCTTTATGGTCGTGGGCCGTGGATGACCGAAAAGGCCCACGAGACCGTGCAGGTTACCTGCCCCGTGTTTAGTGGTCGTCAAGTCCCTCTCCCACGACTGTCAGCGTGGTCGCGCCTGGTTCCAGGCCTCCCACTCGGCCGGCGAACCCTCTCCGGCACCCCTCGTCTGGACATGCAGGTCCACCCCACAGCCGGCTCTGCTGCGCCTTCCGACCGTGTCTCCACCAACTGGCCACTCACAGGGCCACGAGCGCAGGAACCAAAAGAGAAGAGAGAAGAGGCGAGCCTCGAGCATGAACCAAGAAGAAGCGTAATGGATCACAGGGCGAGAGCATGAACCAAGAAGAAGCGTAATGAATCACAGGGCGAGAGCATGAACCAAGAAGAGAGGCAGAGCGAAGCCCCAAGGGGTGACCAGCACCACGAGACCAAGAACGAGAGCCCGCGAGCCTCGTGCGTGTCCGCCCTTTAAACGCGAGGCTCCGCCCTTCGCCACACCCCACTTCTGGCTCCACCTCCCTTCGAGAAGCTTCCCGAAAAGGGGCGTTCCTTACTCCCGACCGCCTCACGCCGTGCATCCACCAATAGGGAGCTAGCTGCCCCACCCCTTTCCTTCACACCAAGCGCGGGGGATTCAGGCGGAAGAAAAATCCGTGCATTCGAGGCACTTCCTTGTTGTTTCCCTCCTTGCGTTCTCGACGGTTTCCCACGCGGAAACCGTCGTAACCTGGTCCGTGGAGGATGGCGTTCGGAAGCGGGCATAGTGGCGAAGATGGTGGTGGTTGTTGTGGGGGTGGTGTGAGCGTGATTGGCATTGTGGCATAGTTGGTGGTAACGGTTGTTGGCGTGGAGGTTTGTTGCAATGGTGGCTCAAAATAACGATAGATAAAGAAAAACCCTATCTCAAAGAGTCGCAGCCCGGTGAACACCAATAATTCCCTCTAAACAACGGTGGGGAAAGCTATCTGAACACTCACTTACCGGCATAGCTAATGTAAGGAACCTTTATGGTGTTCTGCGAATTTCCACAGCCGTAACAGTATATTAGTATGAAGAAAAATAGTTTTACTTCTCTGTGTGTATCTTACTGGTGATGGTATAACACAATAACCAAAAATAAGAGTTTTTACAAATGCGCATGGAGTTGTAATCATACCAGTCATGGCACAAAATTGATAGAATTTCAAAAGTGAAGTGATGTCTGGCAGCTGTCAAAGTAATGCAGTAACGGTATTACTATATTACTTTCAGAGCAAGTAATAACGGTAACAAAATTTTTTTTGCCATAAGGATACCAATCATTGCATACAAGCCAATCACAAAGTGATAAGCTGTTATTTTGAATCGGCAACATACCTGTTTTCCTGTGAAACCTTGACATATCACCTTTGTGTCCTTGTTAATGTACATGTTGTTACGAGATGCAGTGTAGCAATGTCGAGCACTTTTCGTCTCACCTACAAACAAAGGGCAAACTGCGTGTTGGAACAAGTGGCATATATAGAGTGTAAACAACCAAGAGGAAATAAAAATGTGGATAATATTTACAACAGCATCACAAAATGAGTTTTAAAACAATGTTGGTCGACTTTAGATATAGTCCCAACCTTTTTATATGCACCAAGGAGCGGTTTGGGTGAAGCTGTCTTTTAACAGGGAGCATGAAAATGCCAATCCCAAACTTTATGCCCATTCCAAAGGGCATAAACAGTCACCAAAAGTAGAATAGCAATGCATGTAGAGAATAAAAGGTGGACAGGCAGATTATCCCCTTATTAAAAGGATGAATGAGCAAGCCAAGTTTTTACCACCATTCTAAGTCACCTGAGAGGAGTTTGGTTTTTCAGAAGCTTGGAATCCAAACTATTAATCTTGTGGTCTTAATATATATCAACATAACAAATTTCAACATGCAACTGCTGTCCATACCAGTCAAGTATCCCCACCACCCACAAAGTTAAATATTCCACCATGCAAAGTTGAGGGGGGGGGGAACTAAGAAAAAACATCAGATTGAAACCAAAATGTTGCTCAAATTTTTTTTGCATTCATATGAAACATGAAACGGATATTTAAACGAAAAAAAACTTTGCAGTCTCACTTTATTTGCCAATAAACATTGAACAAACTCAAAATATTTTAATAATTCAATCTGCATTTGTGTTCACTCAACTAAACATCACCATATCACCACCCAAAGTGAGGAGTTATGTTACATGTTGAACACACAGCAGCCACACCTCAAGAGTATCATCACACGTATATTTGATCAGGTATTACCGTGTGAATGAAACCTATTTGTATTTTCAGGATGATGTCTGAAAATAAATGGAGGTCCAGATATCAGAGATAGATGAGAGTAACGATTCACTTTCTCCATACCATACCACACAATTTTAAACGTCATGAAAATGCTGCAGAACGAGCAAAGCTCGCTTGAATCACACGCTATGATTAGGCTTTTATCCATATTAGCAAGTTGGCCATACCTGCATGGGATTCTAAACGGGGTAGGGATGGAGGCAGAAAAAATGCAAATGGCTTCTTCTTTCAACGAGCTGGCAAAGTGAGAACAACAATTCACATTTATTGTCACAACTGATGCAATTTAACCCTTCGAGCACAGTCAAGATGATTATTAAGAAGTGGAAGGCATATGATATCACCAAGACCCAACCTAGATCAGGCTGCCCCTCCAAACTGGGTGACCAAGCAGGGAGGAGACTGAAGAGAGAGGCCACCAATAAGCCAATGGCAAGTTTGAAAGAGCTACAGGCCTTTAGGGCAAAGACTGGTCACTGTGTGCATGTGACAACAACATGCCAAGCACTCCACAAGTCTGGCCTGCACAGTAGGATGGCAAGAAGGAAGCCATTACTCAAGAAAGACCACCTTGAGTCCCATTTGAGGTATGCGAAAAAGACTCTGCAGATTCTGAAGCCATGTGGCAAAAAGTTTTGGAGTCTGATGAAAAAAAAAGAGGGAACTTTTTGACCGAAATGCAAAACGTTACGTTTGGTGCAAACCCAGCACAGCACATTACCAAAAGATCACCATCACACTGTGAAGCATGGTGGTGGCACCATCATGTTATGGGGATGTTTCTCATCAGCAGGGACTTGGCACTTGTCAGGATAGAAGGGAAAATGGATGGAGCAAAATAATCATCCCATGGGAAAACCTGCTGTCCTCTGCAAGAAAGCTGAAATGGGGATGGAAGTTCAGCTTTCAGCATGACAACGATACGAAACACAAAGCCGAAACTACACTGGAGTGGCTAATGAACAAAAAGATAAATGTCCTTGAGTAACCCAGTCAGAGCCCAGACTGAAATCCAATCAAAAATTTGTGGCATGACTTGAAGATTGCTGTCCATCAACATTCCCCATGCAACTTGACTGAGGTTGAACAGCTATGTACAGAAGAATGGGCAAATATTGCCCAACCAAGGTGTGCAAAGTTGGTGGAGACCTATCCCAACAGACTCCCAGCTGTAATTGGTGTCAAAGGTGCTTCCACCAAGTATTAACTCAGGGGGGTGGACAGTTGTCCAACGAATATATTATAGTTTCGTATATTTACCTAATTTTCTGAAATAGAGTTAGATATCAGGGGTGTCACTATCCCTATTGCTGACCCTCCAATCAACTGTGATCCACCTTCGTTTGTGGTAATGCATTCTGCGGTGAACCGGTTGAAATGGGGGTAAAGCTTCTGTGATCTGTGGCATCCATACTGAGTTTCTCAAGACTGGTGGAAATGCTGTACTCATGTCATTGCATGCACTTCTGTGCTCTGCCTGGAACACAGGCATCATCCCAACTGACTGGGAGAGGGGCCTTGTTATCCCTCTCTGGAAAGGGAAGGGCGATTGCCAAGACTGCAACAACTACCGAGGGGTGATGCTGCTTTCAGTGCTGGGCAAGGTTTTTAAATTCTCAATAGGGTCACCACCATCTGCTTGAGCAACATCACCCAGAGCAGTCAGTCTTTCCACCGAAGAGGTCAATGATTGACCGTATGTTTGTCCTTAGGGTCCTCACCAAACACAGACGAGAGTTTCAGGAGGAGCTGCTTGCGAACAATCTTGATCTCTATGAAGCATTTGATTCAGTGAATCAGGATGCCCTCTGGAGGATTCTTGGTCTTCATGAGGTGCCACCAAAACTGATCAATCTGATGTCTAAACAATACTCTGGAACTGATAGTGCTGAGAGATGTGGTGATACTATCTATCTCCAACTCATTTCCAGTTGTTACTGGAGTTTGTCAGGGGGTGTGTACTGGCCCCCATTCTTTTCAGCGCTTGCACGGACTGGATTCCGAGGATGTCAGAATGATCAAGCTGCGGTGTAGTCAAGATCACTGATTTGATTTCGCAGATGATGCATACATCTTTGCGGAGATTCTGGATATCCTTTTGGAGGCCCTCAAGGTGCTGAATGAGGAGTCCGAGCCGCTGGAATTACGGGTTTCCTGCGTCAAAACTAGGATCCAGGCTTTGAATGACATCTTCGATACTGCTATCCTGTCTGTACCTGTTTGTGGTGAGGATGTTGAGGTCACGGAGAGATTCACTTCCCTTGGCAGTGATATTCATGTCTCTGCTGGTTGTGAGCCAGAGGTCAACAGACCTCTGTGTCGGGCCTGGAGAGTTATGGATTCACTGGATTATGGGGCGTGGCACTGTTGGTACCTGCGCAGGACGATGAAAGTCCGAGTCTTCAGGTCCTTGGTGCTTCTAGTCTTGCTCTACAGACGTGAGACTTGGAATCTGACCAGGGATCTGAGACAGAGACTTAATTCCTTTGGTACCAGGTCTCTTCGGAGAATCCTTGGCTTTCGCGAGTCAGACTTTGTGTCCAACGAGAGCTTGCCGAGAGACACTCAAATGAGATGTATTACCTGCATAGTCCGTGAGTATCAGTTGCGGCTGTAAGGACATGTGACTCGTTTTATTGATGCTGCTCCTGCTCACCAAATTCTCTCAACGAGGGAGCCTCATGAGTGGAGGAGGCCAATCAGCCGACCACGTGCCTCATGGTTACAGCAGGTTGATCAGCATCTCAAGATGGTGATGGGTCAGGCATCTGCCTGGGGGATGGCCAGATGGAGGCCCCTGGAGTACCGATGGAAAGTGGATGCAGCAACATACTGCTCCGGCGCATGCTCCCATACCTGTCCTGACTTAACCTGTGTACCGCAATTAGCACGGATAAAAGAAAGAAAACCAGAGAATTGTCTGAGAAGGTCAGACACAAGACTGTAGCCAAGTTGGGACAATCTCAAGGTTACGAGTTTGATTACAAGACACCTTGATGTTCCTGTGTCCACCGTATGAAATATTAGAAAGTTTAAGACCCATGGAACTGTAGCCAACCTCTCTGGACGTAGCTGGAAGAGTAAACTTGATTGAAGATTGCAGCGAAGGATTGTTCAAATAGTGGAGAAAGCACTTCGATCAACTGACAAACAGATTCAAGCTGACCTTCAGACACAAGGTACGACAGTTTCAAATCGCAACCTTCCGTCGCCAACTCGATGAAAGAGGATTATATGGTAGGAAATGCAAAGGGATTCTTCTGCTGAGATACAGAAGAAAGCCTGACTGGAGTTTGTCAAAACACACTTGAGCAAGTCAAAATCCTTCTGAGAGAATGTCCTGTGGACAGATGAGACCAAATTGGAGCTTTTTGGTGAAGAACATCATCTCTATGTTAACAGAAAACAAAATGAAGCCTTTAAGAAAAGAACACCCTCCCTCCAGTCAAACATGTTGGAGTTTCAGAAATGCTTTTCAGAAAATGTTTCAGAAACAGCACAGGTTGCTGTGCTGCCTCTGGCACTGGGTGCCTTGAATGTGTGCATTGCATCATAAAATCAGGAGATTACGAAGGCATTTTGGAGCACAACGTTCAACCCAGTGTCAGAATGCTGGGTCTCCGTTCAAGGTCATGGGTCTTGCAGCATGACAATGACCACAAGCACACTTCAAAGATCACCCAGGAATGGTTCAAGACAAAACATTGGACCGCTCTGAAGTGGCCAGCAATGAGTCCAGATCTAAATCGCATTGAACACCTGTGGGGAGATCTGAAAACAGCAGTTGAGGGAAGGCACTTCAAATCTGGGAGAACTGGAGCAGTTTGCACAATAAGAGTGGGACGAACTGCCAGTAGGGAGGTGTAGGAAGCTCATTCATGGCTATAAGAAGTGCTTGACTGTAGTCATTTTGTCCAAAGGCTACAATACCAAATATTAGATTTCGGTGAAGATCCAGATCCGACTCCTCGGATTTTTTAAGTGATTCTTCGCAATTGAGAGATCAGGCTAAACTAATACATGGCACGATATCTCAAAAAGTTGTGGACAGATTTGGATGAAACGTGGTGGACAGTTGGGTGTGTGACCACGACAAATTGATTCGATTTTGGTGAAGATCCGAATCCGGATATGGATACGAGATATATTTAATTTTTAAAGTGATTCTTCACCATTGAGAGGTAAACACTAAACGATTATATAGCATGATATTTCAAAAATGTATTGGGCCCGATATATTCTTGTGGATCAGGCATTACACGTGACAGAGGTATGTGCTCTACCAAGTGCCCTTCTAGTTATTTTCTGATTTAAAAGGATATATTAAAGGTCCCATGACACTCAAAAGTACTGAAATTGCATATATGCATATATATATATATATATATATATATATATATATATATATATATATATATATATATATATATATATATATATATATATATACATATATATACACACGTCCTATAGGAGTTTTTCATCATGATTTCTGATCTGACAGTTTTTTCACAATACTCGTTCTGTAAAATGTAAAATTAAAAAAAACAAACCTCTTCGGGAACACCCCTAAAAATTCTGCCGAAATCTACTGAACGACATGTAACCCACATGACATCATCTCCAGAACAACAAAGGCTGCACATAAATTACTTGGGTTGGTGGTCTACGTGATTGTATTGGCTTCCTATGTGTTTCCACATTCGATTGGTTGACTCAAACGCTTCTTCATTTCTGCTTTAAAAAAATCAAACATTTGGTTTTGAATAATGGATGACATGGACTTTGACATCTGGTAGCGACAGTGAGTGTGAGATAAATGAAGAATTTTGGTCTGAATCAGATGGAGAATTGTCGGATAACATAGTCGCGGGAGGTGAAGTTCAGGCAGCTGGAAATGGAATACGGCCTTACCAGTTCGAGCCCGAAGCAGGACAAGTAGAGGAAACTGGCGATGAAATTCCCGGCGTTCATGATGATCGGGAGGACATTGAAGGAAGACTTAGCAATAACAACTGGTTCGACGAAATCCTATTCGTAATTCAATCATGTAAATTCGACTTGTATACTGCTCGATATCAGAAATATTTTAGTGATGTGACGTGACCAGCACAGCGGACATGTTGCTCTGTGGCAAATGAATCGTAAGCAATGCCAGCCCATGTCATCGGCCGTATCTCTCCGCGCATAAAACGAAGCAATCTCGCTGTCCGGATACGATGAAAACTTGTGTGCAGGACACACCTTGCGACACAATTGTCTTGAGTAGTCCGATAAATCTGACGTTCTGTTGCATTTTTATTTATTTTATTCCTACTGTCGTCACGTAGTGCCAGTAGAAAACAATGAAGAAAAGAGAATAATCAAAGAAAGCGACAGCACGTCAGATTTATCAGACCAGTCGGACGGACGACGGATTTATCGGACTAGTCTAGACCCCAGAGTTGACAAGTAACTTGTATTAGCATGCACAAAATGTATAAGTCAATGCGTAAGAGTCCCGAGGCTATGAGGCCGTGTAATAGAACAGATACATTTGTCTTTCATAGCTGTGCCAACATATTTTTCCCTGATCATTTATTACAGCATTTTGGCAAAATGTTAATGAATAGCAAGCCAATGGAAGCAGTACCTTCACGTTTGAATAAACCCATGTATGTCGAGTGCAGCCACACCTGGCTTGCATGTATGTCGAATCGTACCTATCCCAGCAGGCTGGTTTCAACTAACAATTCAATAAGCTGCAAAATGTGGGTGCAGGTTTTTCACCGTTTGATTTTAAAATTATCTCCTTGCGCCTTGAAATGATGCAATATTAATCTTTAGTATTTTACTTGTATGTCCCTGTAAGTTTCTTTTTTAATGGAAAGGTTCAACAGTCACATTTTACATTTTGTGGACATGGTATAGCCCTTTAATGTGCATACATGTATTGGATCTGTACACGACTACGACAAGGTAGTAAAG
Source organism: Eptatretus burgeri (assembly GCF_056783735.1). Lineage (NCBI taxonomy): Eukaryota > Metazoa > Chordata > Myxini > Myxiniformes > Myxinidae > Eptatretus > Eptatretus burgeri. Next base: position 68,583,927 of record NC_140972.1, on the reverse strand, counting down.
GGATAAATAATTGCCTTGTGATTGTTGTGCATACACGGCTCAGAAGCAGAATTTCTTTTCTGCGAAACAATCACAGGAATTAAGACGATCAGTGAGAGAGCAAACAAATGTGCACAATGCATTTGTACGTACTTTATACGGCGCGTGATGTCTCATCAATCGACTGAGCGAGTCGCGTTCTGGAGATGACGTCAACGGTCATGTGACCTGCGGTTCACTGAATTCAACTTTTTTGAGGGGCGGGGCATAGCAAGTTGTGAAAAGCACTACAAATGTTCGAAATATTAGTCTAATTATCCCATTGTTGATTTTAAAAAAATTACCCCGTGTGGGGGTGACGGTCATCTCTATAATACCACAAGTTCTCAATGTTCAGTTATGACCGAAGACTACTGCGCAGTTCGACTGCGCAGTTTGGTTAAAGATGACTAGGCATTTTGGCGCGCGCACACAAAATTATATTTTGAAAATAAATGCCGACGTTTACATTTCTAGTTTTGAAACTTTTGCACCTTCGGCGGAAAATGTATAAATACAAGTCTGAAGACGACGATGGTCCACGAGGGGTATTTGACGATGTAGATTGTTTCAGAAGTCAAGGATGAGACAATGTGATAATGTTTGACCAAGTTATAAAAATGATCAACATGATGTGCTACAAGTGACAGGTTATTAGCTGCAAAATGTCGCAAGCCAGGTTTCGTTCAACAACTTTAAAAATTTGACCTTTGCATAACCTTTAAAGTTCACAAAACAATGTTGTGGACATTAAAATAAGGAAACAGGATACGTGCTATAGCTTCATGGAGTTAGTTCGTCGAAGGTCGAAAACCCGGTTCGATTCCCACAACTTTGAAAATTTGACCTTGTGAACTTTAAAGGTCAAAGGTCAAGGATTATGACCATTGGTGCAAAACTTCCTCTGGAGCATTCCAGGAACAATATAACATCATATAGGCAATATGGCATTTCGCACTCCTCGGATTATCCATACTTTGATGAAATCAGCGTAAAAACAAACTTGAAGGGGGCGCCACGGGCAAGGTGTTCGAGATAGAGCAAAATGGTGCAAGACTTTAGGTGGGGAATGACCTCAAGATTATGCATAAAAAATATTGTCATCCCAGCTCTCAAAGTTTGGGCGGTTGTATGATTTTTGTCAAAATTCGAAATTTTCTAAGTTCGTGACCTTGTGACGAAAATGAAAAATCGAGCTCCGTGGGGCTATGCTGGTGCCATTGGGCTAACAAAATACTGAAACCTCTGCCAGATTCGACAAACCCCCTAGGAGAAGATGCAAATTGAAATCGGCTACCCCCTAAAAAACACAATTCGCAATTTTCTAAGTTCGTAACCTTGTGACCTTGACCTTGTGACAAAAATGAAAAATCGAGCTCTGTGGGGCTATGCAGGTGCCATTGGGCTAACCAAATACCAAAACCAGTGCCAGATTCGACAAACCCCTCAGAGAAGATGCAAATTGAAATCGGCTACCCCCTAAAAACACAACTAGATAATGATATAAACCTCCCACCAAAATTTTATCAGGATCGGATGAAAACCCACGGAGCTTTGCTCAGGACAGACAGACAGACAGACAAGCCGGTAGGCGGACATGGGTAGTCGACTACCCAATATAACCTGATGCGATGGGCCCGTTCGATGGGGAAAGGCCTGAGGATTAAGCACAAGAAAATTCATGATTCTAGCTTCAAGGGTTAATGCTGCAGATTGTTTTTTCGTTAAAATACCCCCACATTGAGGTTTTTCGGCTGTTGCTAGGCAATGGAGGGGTCCATGGCAACAGTTCTTTCTCACACATAACTCGGACATATCATGAACCTATCATACTAGTTTCATGTATATCTGACTCAGTCTCTGAGATATAACAAACTTCGTTTTTTTTTATTGTTTTCGACCAGGGTTCATTCAAAGTCTATCTTCTCCGACAGTTTCCATAGGATCCGGCTGGAAATTTTTGACAGTATGGCTGAATGTACTGCCCACAGTTGCTCATGGCCCGATTTTTGACAAAATAATTTTTTTTATGATTTTTCAAAAATTTTAGTCCCGTTGCTAAGCAACGGTGGTGTCCATAGCAACGGTTCTCATTTGGACACAACAAGGTCATGGTATGAACCTAACAACCAAGTTTCATCGAAATCGCCATTGTATTAATGGAGCACTGGACCGAACAGACAGACAGACAGTCAAACAAGCCGGTAGGTGGACATGGTTAGTCGCCTACCCAATATAACCTGATGCGATGGGCCCGTTCGATGGGGAATGACCTGAGGATTAAGCACAAGAAAATTCATGATTCTAGCTTCAAGGGTGAATGCTGCAGATTGTTTTTTCGTTAAAATACCCCCACATTGAGGTTTTTCGGCCGTTGCTAGGCAACGGAGAGGTCCATAGCAACGGTTCTTTCTCACACAGAACTAGGACATACCATGAACCTACCATACCAGTTTCATGTATATCTGACTCCATAGTCTCTGAGATATAACGAACTTCGTTTATTTTATTGTTTTCGACCAGGGTTCATTCAAAGTCTATCTTCTCCGACAGTTTTCATAGGATCCGGCTGGACATTTTTGACAATATGGCTGAATGTACTGCCCACAGTCGCTCGTGGCACGATTTTTGATTTTCGAAAAAATAATTTTTTTATGACTTATCAAAAATTTCAAAGTCCCTTTGCTAGGCAACGGTGGTGTCCATAGCAACGGTTCTCATTTGCACACAACTAGGTTATGGTATGAACCTACCAACCAAGTTTCATCGAAATCGCTATTGTATCAACTGAAATCGCCATTTTAAATACTGATAAGGGTAGAACAAATCTCAAAAAAAATATTTTTTTTCCGACTACATCGACTACTCAACATAGACGGAAAAACTGATAAGGGTAGAACAAATTTCAAAAAAATAAAAAAAAAAAACATTTTTTTCGACTCCATCGACTACCCAACAGACAAACAGACAGACAGACAGACATACAACAATAACGAATATAGTGATCACTTATTTTTTTCGTGAACCAATAAAAGGCTAAAAATGTGTTTTATATTTATATTTCATTTCTCCTTCCTTCCTTATTTGCGAATCGCATCGGCGTTTTTGGCCATCTTCCAGATCACGTGACGATCAAACGGGAAGGAAATTAAAAAATCTGTCCGGTTAGATACAAGATAATATTTTTTTTACGATCATAATCAATAAACAGTTGCCAAATATCTTGTAGAATGGCAGACTAGATAGGTTTTGAAAATGGCGATTTTTATAACTTACGTGACCTCGTCCCTGACCTTGAACCTGGACAAACGTTATATCGTTGTGCAACACTCAACGACCTCTACCCACATACTAAGTTTCATCAAGATCGGAAAGAAAAATTGTTGACGGACGTACGGACGGACGTACGGACATTTGGTCCGGCTTTATTAGGTCATCTCAGTAGAGATGGCCTAAAAAGAAACATGGGTGATTTCTTCACTCGGCAGGTCAAGTTAATATATAAATAACCAGAAACTTTTGAGTGTCATGGGACCTTTAAGTTCTGAATCAAAAACAAAGGTTCTGTAATATTAACAGTGAAACAAAGAATTGTGGAGACCAAATACTTTTGTCAATTAAAACTTATTTTTCGAGAAAATTATGAGTTATTTGAAAAAACTGCAAGGGTGCCAATATTTTTGGCCACGACAGTACGTGCTGTCTTCGACGAGGAAAGCATTGACGAGGATTTCCTCGGGTTTTGCTGAAAAAGCTTCATGAAACCCAAGCGGCCCTTTTCAGGGCCACAAATCCACAAGAAACATGTATGATACCGATATGAATCCCTTTTCTTTCTTTTTCAAGGAACAAAAAAAATCCTCTCGATAATATTTAAAAAATTAAGAAAGAAAAATAAAAAATTTCTTGGTATCCTCTCATCTCTCTTCCACTTCTTGAAAATGAGAACAAGACTGTTAGACAAAATTGCGTGGATATGCAAGCGTGTTGAAATCTCCGTCACTTTGTTCCGTACAACGTTAATGTACAAACGTATGTAAATCTAAATCAGAAAATAAAATGATCAACATATTCATTTATTTTGAGGGTGAAAAACATGGCTGCGGTGAATACAACAGAAAATTTGGAATATAAAATTGATAATAATATTAATAACACTACATGATAATTGGGCAATTCAAATAATTATTGTCCACAAGAAACACCTGCTCCCTTGAAAGGGAGGGGGGGGGGAGCGAGTCATCCTTAATTTATATCCCCATGTTTTCTGGGAGGAAAAAAAACCCAGGGGCATAATGTAACACCTCCCCTATCTGTTTGTCTGTTATACGATCTCCTCCTAAATGGTTGTGCAGAAATTCACCAAACTTAGTAGTTATCCAGTTATATATAATAAATAACCATGATTCTATGGAAAAGTAAATGATTCTGCAGAATTGACTTCACGTTACCAATAAAAGTAACATTGTAGTGTCCAGGTCAGTTCACACCGACGCTGGGCGGGTGAGCTGAACTGGCAGTTTACTCCCTCAGACGACGTTCTGAATTATGGCTGACACCACACACGCGGGTCCTGAGGAGACACAATAAACCTTAAAGATTTTAAACCCAAAGGGATTATTTCCCGAGCCACAATGATAAAAAGAACCAGAGATGATTTTATTGTGACGGAGGACACGCCGACTGTTGGGATAGGGAAGAAAGGGGAAATACCGAATCGATAATAAATAATTATGTACAATGAGGGAAAGGAAATCTAAAGCAAGTAGGTGCCACACTCCAGACGCAGTTACAGACAGGAAGGGGAAAAAAAACCGGGGGACTCAGCTCTGGAGCAACTGGGATGAGCAGGTGATGAGGAGGGACAAGAATCAGGACGATGAGGCAAGCAGACGATGGGGAGACGAACAGGCAGTGATGGCACACCGCAGGCTCCAGGGATGGGGCAGGGCACGAATGACGAAACGGCAGAGGTGGCCGAACAGACAAAGGATGAAGACAGACACAGGCAGGCAGGACGACCTCCTCAGATAAAGTTCAGACTCTATTCTCCTTATCAGTCTTTTTCCCCCCATCATGTCCCCCATTCGACTCAGAGCAACTCCTGTTTTCCTCCCATCATCTTTGCTTCAGAATCCCAACTGCCAGTTTGGCTCCTCCCTCTCCTCTCCTCTCCTCTCCTCTCCTCTCCTCTCCCCGGGCAATGCTCCGGCCCTTTGGGAGACGTCAAAAACTCTGTCCCCCTCTCGGGGAAACTCTCCGCCCCTCCCAGGTGATCCATCGCTCCGCCCCTCGGGAGGCATTCATAGCTCCATCCCTGCCTCTTTCATGCCAAGTCTCTTGCCCCCCCCCCCGGTAGAGGTTGACATGGAGGTGGGACACAATTTCCTTAACCATAATCCCTAACTAATTATTACCACCACTATCCCCCTCATGGTGTACAGGCAGGCAAAAAGACAATTCTTAAGCTGACATTTCCCTACTTATACATCGCAGATGGATATCTACTTGCACACAGACCATGCTACACAATACATTCCTCTTTGTTCTATGGGAGGGAACCGTTACCAACCGTAATATATTGTGCCAAAGCAGTCAGTTTTGGCACTACCTACTGGGGTGGGGTCAAAAAAAGTCAAATGCCAAAAAATGCAATCATGGGCACATTTTTAAACTAGAAGGGCATTCGGTGGAGCGCATACCTCCGCCATGTAATGCCTGATACACAAGAACATATCGGGTCGAATACATTTTTGAAATATCATGCCATACAGTACTCTGTCGTTTTTAGCCCCATCTCTCAATGGTGATTAATCACTGAGAATTAAATAATTCTCGTATCCAAATCCGGATTCGGATATTCACTGAAATCGAATCAATTCGTCCTTGCGACACACCCAACCTGTCCACTAAGTTTTGTCCGAATCCATCCACAACTTTTTGAGATATCCTGTACACAAAGAGAGACAGACAAACAGACAGAAAGGGGGGTGAAAACATAACCTCCTTCACCTTCGGTGGCGGAGGTAATGAAACCTTGCAGATGCAATCAACATTGAGGGACACTTGGAATATGTAAAGTTTTTTTTTTTGGGGGGGGGGGGGATTTGACCTCCGGTTCATGCTCCAGGGGGTGGGGACTTGTGGTCACTGGGGTGAAAAATTTTTTGATACTGGGTCATTCCTGGTGGAATTTTTTGCCACTTTTCAACTTATCTTTAGGTGGGAAGCGTGGAGATTTGCGATGGCGAGCCATTGACTTCACTCTAATTGTGATTAATACCACAGCAGAGTGCCCACCCAACGGCTGATATTGGTCCAAGCGTGCAACACGCTCTTCTGACGAACACTTTTATTTTAGCCATGTATAGGCAAAAGACAGCTGCCTCTGTCGCTACCGAAAATAAAAATAAAAACAACCCGGGTTACGTACATGAAGCAAACACATGTACTGCTTATGTGCATATATAATACATGGTGGATAATTCCAATTGCACTCACCCTCCCCCCAAAGTAATAAAAATTTGAAATTGTCACTGAAATGATGAAAGAGTGCCAAGGTGTGCTGAGAGTGTTTTGATCTTCTTCAAAACTTGATGGAATCAAACAAAACTTCAGGAAAAACACCTTCAGGATATCCTGAGTACTCTCCGAAAGTGTCAGCTTCCTCGATCAAATCCTCTCGGAGTCGAAGATGAAACATACAACATAACACTTTCCCACCATTATATAAAGATAGTTTTATTACAAATTGTCAGTAGTTCCTATCCCGCATGGTTCTGCCCACAGTGATCCAAGATGTTGATCATATCACGAGTTTACTTTGAAAATCAAAAAAAGAAGTTAAATTCATCAGATTTGCGACAATGCAGTTGATCAGGAAAAGTAACCTTGAGGGAACAGGTGGCGGAAACAGGTTCTCGAGAAAGGCCAGATCATTCTAAAAACAAACACTGAATTGACCGAGAAAAGAAACTCCCCGTGAACGATAAACTAACTCAAACTTCTTCTCTTGTCGATTCGCAAAGACAGAGACAGACAAACAGTTTTAGTACAAAATTTGCTGCAGCTGTGCTTTAGGAGTTGTTAGCAGATGCCATCTCGGCAAATGCCGGGGGAGAGTCTGTTTAAGGAATTGTTCCTACCAGTCTGCTTGCATGTATGCCAAGGAATTTTTATACATGGTGTAGTGACAATTTTTTGAAAGTTAAACACTCAAATGATGAAGGAGATGATTTTTCACTTTAGGAAATCCAAACCCAAGTTAACCCCCAGTTATAATCAACAATGTTGAAATTGAGACAGAACCTGAATACTTATGGGAGGGAACAATCATTGATGACAATCCATTGTGGTCAAAACATTGTAAATCGCTGGTTTCCAAAGGACAACAGTGCCTATACTTTGTTGGGCAACAGAAATCATTGAGGGTTGATAAAACTATTATGCGGCTTCAGTGAGTGAGTGTTACCTTGTACACTTGCGGTCCATTTTTTAGTGGGGCCATTTTGGTATTTGGTTTAGTGGTGTCAACAAAGGCGATTTAGTAAAACTTCAGGGTAGCAAAACAGGCTGGAAAGATCCTCAATGGAAAGATAGCCAGAAGTGCAATTTCTCATTAAAGAGTTTTCATGAATGCTAAACCCATTATGCAAAAAGTACACATCCACGACATACATTTTATAAGCAAACGATGTCTGATAGGTGCTGTAAAGGTTTTTGGTGTATAACCAGTAAATTTTGACCCCCCCCCCCAACCCACACCAAACTGCCTGTACAGCCACGGACGGGCAGAGGGCTTCCTCCGAAAGGGATTGGGGGAGGAAGGACACAGCAAGGGATTGGGGGAGGAAGGACATAGTGTTACGGATTTGGAAGCCTTTTGCACACAGACAGTCAAGCAGCCACCGCAGTTCAGATATTTCAATAAGTATGTGTTTATAGTTAGGGCTCCGTCCCTTATGTCAAATGGGAATTTCATGTGTGCGCTGTGGGTATATTTTTAGTTGGGGTTTTTTACAACAACAACAACAACAACAACAACAACAACAACAACAACAACAAGAGTGGCACCGTCGCCTCACTCCACCGACGCCATAACACACGTGTTTCTGGCTGTGGACGTGGGCGAGACCCCTCGCTCCAGAGTCGACTCAGCCCACGAGAGCAAGGGCGCACCCTTCGTCCAATCAGGAGGCTCATCGCCTCAGCTCCGACTCCACCCCAGAAAGGCAGGATTTTCCCCCTGTCCAATCAGAGAGGGAAAGACATCACCCCACGAAACCCTGTCCAATCAGGGCAAAATTACCACAGAAGACCGATCACCCCACCTCGCGCGAGGGAGAGGTATAGTGATCGGCACGTTCTGTCTGCTGGCTGGGTCTGCTTCGCCTGGTGTCGTCCGATTCGTCTGGAAGCTTTTTCGGCCTTGATCGCCTGTCGCCTCGTCCGCCTTCGTGCTGGCTGGCGTCCGTCGCTATCCCTGGTGCTTGGTGCTGCGGTGAGGCGGTGGGTTTGAGTCCCGCTGAGCCAGCTCGGCCAGACCGCACGAGGTGGACAGGTGCAAGTGCAGACTCTTGCCCTCCCGAGCTGAAGGGCCAATTAAAGGCCGCGGCCACCATTTCTTTTGGGTGTGTGCGTGTGTGTCCGTGGGCCCAGTCTACAAATAACAATTATTTAAGTGCCTTGTACATTACTTGCATTCCTTCTTGATAGTCGGTTTACCTCTGCTGTTTTTGTGCTCTCCTGCACCATTATAAATACCCCCCACACCCCCCCCCCGAATTGTTCAATGTACCAGCTCGTTGCGTTTTCTATTATTGACCCAGTACGGTTCGTGCTCGAGAACCAGTAAGCCGATTTTGCTGTAAGCTGTCGTTTGGACCGACGGACTTTGGCAATTCCGCTCGGTTACACCGGACCGAGGTCCCGAGAGCGACCTTTAGTTGTTGGGTGAGATTGGTTGGATGAGTGAGTTTGACTGGCATGAGGTTGGTCCAATCCTGGTCCACAACCACCCCCATCCCCCACTACCACCTACTAAAGGCACAACGACCACACACACACACACACACACACACACACACACACACACACACACACACACACACACACACACACACACACACACACACACACACACACCACCACCTCCCCTGATGGTCGTTCATTCAACCAATCTCACACGTCAAACTCACTGATCCAACCAATCTGAACAATCCAACTCACTCATCCAAACAACCTCACCCATCAAACTCACACATCCGCCTTAAAATTAACTTATTATTTCATATTGCTAAAAAAAAAACTTTTGAATAAAATATGTGGCTTTCTCCTGTGGCTAATCATTCTAAACCTGGATTAGCCACAGTGGCCAATTCCTTTTGAAAGCCAGAGCACACCCAGGCTGGCACTCATTTTGCCAAACTCGGAAGGATGACAGGCAGAGTCAACCCCACCTGGTATCAATTCAACAGCCGAGTGGGACTTGAACTCAGGATCTTATGATCCCAAGCCCACCACCATAACAATTAAGCCAACACCAGGCATAAAGCAATGGAATGGGAGGGAAGAAAGCAAGGGATGGGAAGGAAGAAAGAAAGCAAGAAAGCAAGGGATGGGAGGGAAGAAAGAAAGCAAGGGATGGGAGGGAAAAAAGAAAGCAAGGGATGGGAGGGAAGAAAGAAAGCAAGGGATGGGAGGGAAGAAAGAAAGCAAGGGATGGGATGGGAGGGAAGAAAGAAAGCAAGGGATGGGATGGGAGGGAAGAAAGAAAGCAAGGGATGGGATGGGAGGGAAGAAAGAAAGCAAGGGATGGGATGGGAGGGAAGAAAGAAAGAAAGAAAGCAAGGGATGGGATGGAAGAAAGAAAGAAAGCAAGGGATGGGAGGGAAGAAAGAAAGAAAGAAAGCAAGGGATGGGAGGGAAGAAAGAAAGAAAGCAAGGGATGGGAGGGAAGAAAGAAAGAAAGCAAGGGATGGGAGGAAAGAAAGAAAGAAAGAAAGGGATGGGAGGGAAGAAAGAAAGAAAGCAAGGGATGGGAGGGAAGAAAGAAAGAAAGCAAGGGATGGGAGGGAAGAAAGAAAGAAAGCAAGGGATGGGAGGGAAGAAAGAAAGCAAGGGATGGGAGGGAAGAAAGAAAGCAAGGGATGGGAGAGAAGAAAGCAAGGGGAGGGAGGGAAGAAAGCAAGGGATGGGAGGGAAGAAAGCAAGGGATGGGAGGGAAGAAAGCAAGGGATGGGAGGGAAGAAAGCAAGGGATGGGAGGGAAGAAAGCAAGGGATGGGAGGGAAGAAAGCAAGGGATGTGATGGAAGAAAGCAAGGGATGTGATGGAAGAAAGCAAGGGATGGGAGGCAAGAAAGAAAGCAAGGGATGGGAGGGAAGAAAGCAAGGGATGGGAGGGAAGAAAGCAAGGGATGGGAGGGAAGAAAGCAAGGGATGGGAGGGAAGAAAGCAAGGGATGTGATGGAAGAAAGCAAGGGATGTGATGGAAGAAAGCAAGGGATGGGAGGCAAGAAAGAAAGCAAGGGATGGGAGGCAAGAAAGAAAGCAAGGGATGGGAGGGAAGAAAGCAAGGGATGGGAGGGAAGAAAGCAAGGGATGGGAGGGAAGAAAGAAAGCAAGGGATGGGAGGGAAGAAAGAAAGCAAGGGATGGGAGGCAAGAAAGAAAGCAAGGGATGGGAGGCAAGAAAGAAAGCAAGGGATGGGAGGCAAGAAAGAAAGCAAGGGATGGGAGGCAAGAAAGAAAGCAAGGGATGGGAGGCAAGAAAGAAAGCAAGGGATGGGAGGCAAGAAAGAAAGCAAGGGATGGGAGGGAAGAAAGAAAGCAAGGGATGGGAGGGAAGAAAGAAAGCAAGGGATGGGAGGGAAGAAAGAAAGCAAGGGATGGGAGGGAAGAAAGAAAGCAAGGGATGGGAGGGAAGAAAGAAAGGAAGGGATGGGAGGGAAGAAAGAAAGCAAGGGATGGGAGGGAAGAAAAAAAGCAAGGGATGGGAGGGAAAAAAGAAAGCAAGGGATGGGAGGGAAAAAAGAAAGCAAGGGATGGGAGGGAAGAAAGAAAGCAAGGGATGGGAGGGAAGAAAGAAAGCAAGGGATGGGAGGCAAGAAAGAAAGCAAGGGATGGGAGGCAAGAAAGAAAGCAAGGGATGGGAGGCAAGAAAGAAATCAAGGGATGGGAGGCAAGAAAGAAAGCAAGGGATGGGAGGCAAGAAAGAAAGCAAGGGATGGGAGGCAAGAAAGAAAGCAAGGGATGGAGGGAAGAAAGAAAGCAAGGGATGGGAGGGAAGAAAGAAAGCAAGGGATGGGAGGGAAGAAAGAAAGCAAGGGATGGGGGGGAAGAAAGCAAGGGATGGGAGGGAAGAAAGCAAGGGATGGGAGGGAAGAAAGCAAGGGATGGGAGGGAAGAAAGCAAGGGATGGGAGGGAAGAAAGCAAGGGATGGGAGGGAAGAAAGCAAGGGATGGGAGGGAAGAAAGCAAGGGATGGGAGGGAAGAAAGCAAGGGATGGGAGGGAAGAAAGCAAGGGATGGGAGGGAAGAAAGCAAGGGATGGGAGGGAAGAAAGCAAGGGATGGGAGGGAAGAAAGCAAGGGATGGGAGGGAAGAAAGCAAGGGATGGGTGGGAACAAAGCAAGGGATGGGTGGGAAGAAAGCAAGGGATGGGTGGGAAGCAAGAGGGTGGGAAGCAAGAGGGTGGGAAGCAAGAGGGTGGGAAGCAAGAGGGTGGGAAGCAAGAGGGTGGGAAGCAAGAGGGTCGGAAGCAAGAGGGTCGGAAGCAAGAGGGTCAGAAGCAAGAGGGAGCATCCAGTACATTTGGTGAGAAGTTAGTTGTTTACAAGCAAATACAAACGCACCGAGGCCTCTCTTGCAATAATCTCCATTCACCGTTGCACATGGCGTGAAACAGGGTTGTTTTTGACTGCTGCGCAGGATGTTACAAAAGGTGCCTTTCCAACGTGCAATGATGGCAAGCTTTTCAACAATTGACGTCTCAGTGTGAAGACAAAGGTTTGCCAGATGTAGACAGGAGACACTCTATGCCGATATTGGCTTAGTTTCGCATTCCATTTGTGTGTGACCTGCAGAAGAATGCAAAGGACAGGCATGTATGGTGGGTGTCAGTGCAGTGAGGATCCTCTTCAGCAGAAATGACAAGGACCAGCAGAGGCATACGCCAAAATAAACCATCACTTTTAAGGTGTGAGAGAAGCACCACCAGGACTTTGTCATTCCCCACCAGGACGTCGTCATTCCCCACCAGGACGTCGTCATTCCCCACCAGGACGTCGTCATTCCCCACCAGGACGTCGTCATTCCCCACCAGGACGTCGTCATTCCCCACCAGGACGTCGTCATTCCCCACCAGGACGTCGTCATTCCCCACCAGGACGTCGTCATTCCCCACCAGGACTTCGTCATTCCCCACCAGGACAAGTGTACAATCATTGTACAAGAGGTGGAGCCAGCCTCGCTCATTGGGTTCATCTCCCACGAGCGAGCCTCTTGTGCTCGACGCTCTCTTCAAACAAACCGAACTTTCCTAACGACGAGTCATTCTCGAAAAAGGGGCCAACTGCCGATGACGGTTGTTTAAAAAGAAAGACAATCGCACAGAGGCCTCTCTTACTAACATCCAACAGCTCAGCCGAAGAATCATTTCATGAACCAGACTAAAGGTCAAGACGATAAGAGCAAATAATACATTTTCTGGTGAAAGGTCAACTCGGGCGGGCGGGATTGCATCGAGTACTGAGGACAACAAAAGTTCGTCAAGTGACAAGTAAACGAGTTTTTTTTTTTGCAACTTTACAACGACACAAACAAAAAAAACCGTTAAATTCACCACAGAAGGAAAGGTGAAAGAAGAGGATAACAGCACAAACACTTTCCACAGCATCAAAATAACCATCGCCATCTATATATAAAACTATCAACCCACAACAATAGTACCAACTATAAGTAATATATTTGAAACTTTATCTCGGGATTCATTGACACTCCACCAAGGTATTAAAAAACCGAGTCATTCGTGCGACTCACGGAGCAGCCAGCGAAGCGAACAACGCGCACCGAGCGCCGCCATCTTGGATATGTGAACCATCGCCTCAGACAAAATATCCAAACCGGCTCCACGAATTTACCTCATATCGTAACATAACATGTGGTCAATGAGTAAGTGAAATGGAAGTTTTAAACTCAAAACAACGAAACACTTGTACATCCTCATCATAATGACGAGGGCGACGGAGCAAGTTGCTCACAACCTATACACCGCATAATTTGTCTCGGTGGAATAAACATGATGTTTTTGCCAACATTGCAAATTAAATTATGGATCGTAATTAGGATTATATTTGTATTTTATAAAAATGATGACGCGTGAAACTTTAAGCTTTATATATAAAAAGGAAATTGATGGAGTGTTTGCTGACGTGTTTGATTGGACAGTTTCATGTCTGACTCCAGTCTTCCTATGCATTTGATTGAAATTTGAAGAACATTCGCATATGAGGTCGCTGAACTCAACCACCTATTAATTTTGAGGTAAACATAGGCAAAAAGGTCAATGTAGGCCGAATTTCGAAAATCCACAATTTTCATCCAATTAACTTGAAATTTGAAGACCATTTGCATATGCGGTCGCTGAACTCAACCACCTATTAATTTTGAGGTAAACATCGGCAAAAAGGTCAACATACACCAAAAGGGCAATGTAGGCCAAATTTCTAAAATCCTCAATTTTCATCCAATTAACTTGAAATTTGAAGACCATTTGCAAATGCGGTCGCTGAACTCAACCACCTATTAATTTTGAGGTAAACATCGGCAAAAAGGTCAACATAGACCAAAAGGGCAATGTAGGCCAAATTTCTAAAATCCTCAATTTTCATCCAATTAACTTTAAATTTGAAGAACATTTGCAGATCAGATCGCTGAACTCAACCACCTTTTAATTTTGAGGTAAACATCGGCAAAAAGGTCAACATCGACCAAATTTCTAAAACCCTCAATTTTCATAAAATTAACTTGAAATTTGAAGAACATTTGCATATCACGTCGCTGAACTCAACCACCTTTTAATTTTGAGATAAACATCGTCAAAAAGGTCAACATAGACCAAAAGGTCAATGTAGGCCAAATTTCTAAAATCCTCAATTTTCATCCAATGAACTTGAAATTTGAAGAACATTTGCATATCAGGTCGCTGAACTCAACCACCTATTAATTTTGAGGTAGACATAGGCAAAAAGGTCAACATAGACCGAAAGGTCAATGTAGGCCAAATTTCTAAAATCCTCAATTTTCATCCAATTAACTTGAAATTTGAAGACCATTTGCATATGACATCGCTGAACTCAACCACCTATTAATTTAGAGGTAAACATAGGCAAAAAGGTCAACATAGACCAAAAGGTCATTGTGCACCAAATTTCTAAAATCCTCAATTTTAATCCAATTAACTTGAAATTTGAAGAACATTTGCATATCAGGTCGGTGAACTCAACCACCTATTAATTTTGAGGTAAACATAGGCAAAAAGGTCAACATAGACCAAATTTCTAAAATCCTCAATTTTCATCCAATTAACTTGAAATTTGAAGATCATTTGCATATGAGGTCGCTGAACTCAACCACCTATTAATTTTAAGGTAAACATAGGCAAAAAGGTCAACATAGACCAAAAGGTCAATGTAGGCCAAATTTCTAAAATCCTCAATTTTAATCCAATTAACTTGAAATTTGAAGAACATTTGCATATCCGGTTGCTGAACTCAACCACCAATTAATTTTGAGTTAAACATAGGCAAAAAGGTCAACATAGACCAAAAGGTCAATGTAGGCCAAATTTCTAAAATCCTCAATTTTCATCCAATTAATTTGAAATTTGAAGAACATTTGCATATCAGGTTGCTGAACTCAACCACCTATTAATTTTGAGGTAAACATAGGCAAAAAGGTCAACATAGACCGAAAGGTCAATGTCGGCCAAATTTCTAAAATCCTCAATTTTAATCCAATTAACTTGAAATTTGAAGAACATTTGCACATCAGGTCGCTGAATTCAAATACCTATTAATTTTGAGGTAAACATAGGCTATATGGTCAAAATAGACCAAAAGGCCAATTTGGGTCAAACTTTCTAAAATCCTCAATTTTTATCTGATTTAATTGAAATTTGAAGAGCATTTTCATGTTAGGTCGCTGAATTCAAACACATTAATTCTGAAGTAAACACAGGCCAAACGGTCAAAATAGGCCAAAAGGTCAAATATGCCAAAAGGCCAATTTGGGAAAATTTTTCTAAATCCTCAATTTTCATTCAATTGAGTTGAAATTTGAAAAGGTATTGCATATAAGGACACTGAATTCAACCACCTATCATTTTTTATGGTCACCATAAGTGAAAAGTTCAACATAGACCAAAAGGTCAACATAAGCCAAATTTCTAAAATCATCAATTTTAATCCAATTGACTTGACATTTGAAGAGCATTTGCATATCAGGTCACTGAATTCACCTATTAGTTTTGAGGTAAACATAAGCCAAAAGGTCAACACAGGCCAAAGGCCAACTTGGACAAAATTTTCTAAAATCCTCAATGTTCATCTGATTGACTTGAAATTTGAAGAGCATTTTCATGTCAGGCTGCTGAATTCAACCACCATTTAATTTTAACGTCAAAAGGTCAACATATGCCTCATTTCTAAAATTGATAGATAGGGCCAAAAACTAAATATATCACGATATCTCAAAACGTTGTGGACGAGTTATGACAAAACAAGGTGGAAGAGTTGGATAGGTGACAAGAACGAGCAGATTGGGTTTTGGTTTGGATCCAGCCCATCAGTGGGATACAAAACGTGACCTGCTCCACCTGGCAGAGGTATGCGCTCTACCGAGTGCATTTCTACTTTGTGCTGTTTTGCCAAGTTGTCACTCTATGAGTGATTTTTCATTTGTCTGTTTGTCAAACTATTTTTGGCCACAGTTTTCAAGCAATCGTTTTGAATTTTTTTAGTGTGTGTGTCGGTGACCGGCCAAGGATAGCAATGCTAAATTTTCGTGAAGATCCCAATCCAGATCCAGATCTGAGAATTTTTTAAGTGATTCTTCACCATTGAGAAGTAGGGTCAAAAACGATATAGTAGTGTATAGCATTATATTTCAAAAATGTATTGGGTCCGATATGTTCTCGTGGATCAGGAATTACGTGGCGGAGGTTTGCGCTTGACCAAGTGCCCTTCTAGTTATATCTCAAATATTATATATATATATATATATATATATATATATATATATATATATATATATGTATGTGTGTGTATATATATATATATATACATATATATATACATATATATATATATACATATATATATATATATATATATACATATATATATACATATATATATATATATATATATATATATATATATATATATATATATATATATATATATACATATACATATATATATATATATATATATACATATATATATATATATATATATATATATATATATATATATATATATTGTTGTGGTTACCAGATTCGCAAACCACCATTCAGGTCCCTTAGGTGAGGTATCTCGGTAAGTGCATGTGTAGTTAGGCCCAAACCCGTTGTCTAGTGGGAATACATGTCATTTATACGTGCTGCGACTCTTCAGGATAGCCGTTTTTCTTTTACTATCTTTATTTTGGACCAATCGCCACCATCACAACAACAACCACCAACCACAACGCCGCTTCACCACAACCGCCATGACCTTTACCGTCACAACTCGCCACCATCGCATCACCGTCATCTCGCGCCACTCATGGGCACCGATGCTGGACTCGTGTAGGGCGCACGTTGAACAGCGTGTACAAAATCACGGATTTTCTGCTTCAAAAACGGATCCAAAACGACACACGCCCACTTTTTGCCGTCCAATCGGTGAGCGAGGGGCGAATTGGCCCCGCCCCCAGGGCGATCGATATATGCAAATTTGTGGATCAAAAAGCCTTCACGCCCACTTTTTCTCGGGCCAATGGGGAGCGAGGTGAAAGGTCAAAGGGAGGGGGTCAAAGGCGAAGTTACGGGGGGATAAAAGGACGGTGTTCGTCAGTCAAAGGAGTGGTAAAAGTCGGAACGAAGGAGTCGCAAGAAGTGAAAGAGTCAGCAGAACGAGAACGAGGGGTCGGAGAGTCGCAAGAGGGAACGAGAGAAGGAGTAGTAAAGGTCGGAACGAGGCGAAGGAGTCGGAACAGAGAGTCAAGACTTCGCGGGCGGTGGAGCTGCTCGTCGTGTGCGTTAAAAGTCGGAACGGAGGGGACGAGCTGTGGAGAGGCGGCGAGGGCGGACGAGGGGGTGCTCGCGTCGTGCAGGGAGCTGCACCCCTGGGAGGCCGACAGCGCGACCTGGCCGAGGTGGAGACGCTCGTCGCATATAATAAAGATCCTCTATGCCCCGAGCATCAGCAACCCCCCTCCTGTTTCCCCCCGCGCTGAGATAGTGCGACCAAGGGGGCCCCGTTCCCACCCCCTGCCAGGCACTGTCCACGAGGCCCGCGGGTTGCGGGGCCATCGCCGCTCCGCGTCTCATCACCAGACGGGTAGGCCCGACCAGGTCTCGGCCCCAGGCCTACCTCATTCTTGAGGGTATTTCTTTTCCTTGGTTTTGGGTATGTGTTGTCGGCGCCGTCTGTGAAGTAGAATTGTATAAGTGTTGCCGTGTGCTCGGTAGTCGGTATTAGCTCTGCACTGTGTTTTCACTTTTATGTTTGCTTTTTGTGTAAATGGAATTGTGTTTTCTTTTTTGTGTGCATTTGGTGGAATTGTATTTGTGTGCTTTCCGTTCGTCGCGAATAAATGTGCTTTATTGTTGAACTGTTTCCCGCTTCGCTTCGTCTTTTCCTCCATTGAATCCCCATCTTGCTTCACGTAAAGGGTTGGTAGTGGGCTGAATACGCCCGATAATTAATCGAACCGTCGAGGTCGACGATAACACCGCTCGGTTATTCTGATAGTACGGAACGGGTCGCTTAAGTGGCCCGTGTCCGAAGTCGACCTGCGGCGAGGTGCGATCGCCCGGTCTACCCTCCGCGTGGGTACT
This sequence comes from Eptatretus burgeri, assembly GCF_056783735.1. Classification (NCBI taxonomy): domain Eukaryota; kingdom Metazoa; phylum Chordata; class Myxini; order Myxiniformes; family Myxinidae; genus Eptatretus; species Eptatretus burgeri. Next base: position 68,565,806 of record NC_140972.1, on the reverse strand, counting down.
TAGGTAGTTCGAATTTGGCGAGCAACCCTATCCCACGCGGGGGCTGATTGGCTCGATCGCGGTGAGACCGAAAGGTCCACCCGTGACTGGTTCCCGGCGTTAGTCCGAGAGGGTCACGACTGGATTGTCCGTCCGGTGGGCGACGCGCCGCGATTCGAGTTACGTGGCCGTCAGCACGCCGGCGGGCGCGAAGACCGCAACACTGGTGTCAGGAGTGGGATACAAATCCATCGCCCTCCTCGCGGCACTGGTATCGGAGAACAGGAGAACGGGCTCTCCTGTCTCCGGCTAAATTTACGGGAATCGGTCCAGGGGTGAGAGAAGCGACCCCCGATTCCCTCCAAATTACGAGCGAGCAAATTAACCCTTCACGAGAAGCAAGATGGCGTCTCAAGGCGAGCGGGAGCCGGGGGTATTAGAAATGGATGTAGAATGTGTAGAATCCATGGTCCAGGATGGAATCCCCGAGCAGGAAATGTTGATTGTGCAGGAACACGGACTCGCCCAACTGAACCCAGGGCCCGAGGTGGGTGCGGCAGCGGCCGCAGTGTATGACACCTCCCCCCCCCTCTCCACCAAGACCCTTCCCCAACCCCTGCCGAAACGGCTCACTTGAGTGCATCCGACATGGCCCAGCTATTCACCATGCTGGCGGCAATGAACGAAAGGATGAATGCGAAAATGATCGAAAAAATGGATGCGAATATGAAGAACGAAATGAAAGGCATGAACGAAAAGATGGATGCGAATACACAAAAAATGGATGAAAAGATGGATACAAATACAAATGAAGTGAAAACGACGATGGATGCGAATACACAACAAATAAACGAAAAGATGGATACAAAAATGAACGGAATGGAAACAAACATGAAAGAAGAAATAAAAGAGCTGCGGGGTGAGACGCAGAACATGGGCCGATGCCTGCAGGCGGGCATGAAGGCCGTGACCAGGGAGCTGGGAATGGCGACTTCACGTGTGGGAGCAAACGAGCTGGGTGGGGGTGCAACGGCTGACAGGCCCGCGGTGGAGGCGGGTGAAAAAATAATTCGTGGAACGTGTTGGGCGAGGGTCGTGACTATGACCGAAAGGGAAAAATTAAATGGGGAGACCAAAACGTGTGAGACGAGACACGAGGTGACGACAACGGAAATAATAGTTGAGACAAGGGAGGTAAAGGGTGAAGAGTTGGCAGAGACACGGGAGATGGGAACGATAGAGGGAAGACTACACGATGAAGACGGGGTAAGTGACGCGCACGCACACACGGAGGTAGTGGAGGACAATGGGGTTGAGCTCGCGGAGCGTGCAGGGACCCGGTGCGAGCACCTGGATGGCCTCCTCCAGGAACGAGGGGAGGGAGTATGCCCCCTTGAGGCGAGTCACGACCAGGTGAGTTCGGTCGTGCGTTGCGAGGTTGAGAGGACGGGTGCTGTGGACAGGTGCTTGGAGAGCTTGGGGGGTATAGAGGCCCCGGAGACCCTTGTGGGGACACGAATCCCCAGTGTGGTTGTCCCTGTGTGTGTGGTGCAAGGTGTGAGTGCGTCCCCGTGTGTGGAAGCGACCCCGTGTGTGAGTGGTGTGGTGGCGATGGTGCCGGAGTACGTGCTTCCCAGCACGCCGTGTGTGGATGAGGCACGGAGTATGAGTGAGGAACCGCGGGTGAGTGCCCCCGCGTGTGTGGATGAGGCACCGCGGTGTGCCCCGCGTGTATGAGTGAGGGACGTTGTGTGGAAGAGACCGCGTGTGTGAGTGTCGCCGTGTGTATGAGTGAGGTACCGCGGGTGAGTGCCCCCGCGTGTATGAGTGAGGCACGGTGTGTGGATGAGGCACAGCGGTTGAGTGCCCTCGCGTGTGTGGGTGAGGCACCGCGGGTGAGTGCCCCCGCGCGAGTGAATGGAGCACCACGTGTGAGTAGTATGGTTTGTGTGAGTAGTGAGGCACGTGTGAGTGAACGGCCGTGTGCAAGGTCGCTGTGTGCCAGGGAGACCGTGTGTGTGAGAGAGCGGTATGTGAGGGAGATGTCGGTTGGCATGCGGGAGCACGCAGCCGCGTCTCCCCGTGTGAATGTGATGGTGTGGACTGTGTGCGTCGTAACACGCAGGTGTGCGTGGGTTGAATGGAGACGACGACGGCGACAGAGGAGAGAAAGCCGAGTAGCGGCTGTGGTTGTTTCGAGGACCGTGCCGGGTTCACCCAGCAGTGAGCACGCGGTTCGTGCTGTGCAACGCACGAGACCGCCACGTGCTCGCTTGCGAGAGTGAAGTCCCGGTCCGGAAACGCACGCGGTGGATTTGCCGATCCCGCGGACGGACAAAGTTTAGGCAGGTAAATGGATTTGGACCGGACGGGTTCTCCACGCGATCGTGTGTGTTCAGCTCCAACGGGCAAAGCACATGTGTTCGCGTGGGGAACCCCTCGAGACGTGGGGCTTGTGTTTTTTTTTTATGCGCACGGTGACGTCATGGCTGCACGTGGGGTTGGAATCCGGCAGGAGGGGTATCTCTGCCGGATGGTAGCGTCCAAGGAGGGACGAGGAACACGTGCAGCTGCATGACGTCACGGCCAGGTGCAAAGTGCGCGAGCTCTGAGTTGCCGCGCAGGTGCTGCGCATGGAAAAGGAAAAAGCAAGCCTCACTTTCGGGTGCACAGGATTCCTGGGAAAGGGGTGGAAGACCCCCTTATCCTGGGCACAGGATGGAAACTAGTTAGGGGGAAGGGTTAGCTTAGCTAGACCGACTTCATGGGGCAGGGGTAAGTCCTCATGGAGTCCGTGGAATGGATTAGTTAGAGGGATTTAGATGAGCTTTAGGTTGGGAAATAAAATGATTTATTTGGAGACCGTGACAGACTTGTGGATGTGTAGCGGGGACGTAGTTTAGCTACGTAGGTTAAATGGAACGTGCTATAGCTTAAGGGACGACGTGGGAGCACGAGTTAGTTAGGGGATGTAGTTAGAAGGATGGTAGAGTTCAGTGGTGTGTGTGTTGAAGAGTTGGTGAGTTGTGAGGTGAGTACATGGTGAGTGAGGTGGAAGCATGTGCTTGGTGAGTGAGTGAGGCCAGCGGGTCTGTGTGTGTGGAGTGAATGGGGAATGCATGGTGCGATGAGTGATTGGGGGGAGGAGTGACTCCCGCCCAAGGGACCCCGGGGTCAGTGTAGAGTGAGTTAGGGGGTTAGTCAAATTGAAAAATGGAGGTCGTTTTGCTGTTGGTGGGAAAGTAGGCTCGAGACCCATTTGGAGGGGTGCAGGAGCCCTGTTGACGGGCTTGGGAGCGTGGCTGCGAAAGGTGAGTATCGCTGAGTGGGTACCCCGGGCACCAGGCTAGTCGGCCGCGGTAGGCCATGGGCCCATGGGGGGCCGGGATAGAGTAGTGGGCACGGGTGCGCCTGCTTGGTGCGGGGGCCCGGGGCGCCATTAGCCGCGTGGGCAGTGCAGTGGGCACGGGTGACCCTCGGAAAGGGGCCCGGGAGGCCGGCCTGCCACGTGTGCGTTTCAGGGGAGGTGCCATGGGGGGCACTCCCCGGTGTTAGGGAGCTGGTAGGCTCGGAGGCAGTGTAGTGCCCGGGGGTGCCATAGCGGGAGAATCGGCAGAGGGTCGTGCCTGCCAAAGTGAGCCACGTGTCCCAGCCAGGAGACCGTGTGAGGGCACGGAGAGAAAATTGGGGGGCGAGGCCCGAAATTGTGAGGACACCAACACAGGCGACGGGAATCTGGGTTGTTAGAACCAATCGGTAAGCGAGAGGCGCTTGTTGAAAGCCCCGGGGTAGTTTAACTGTTAAATGGTTAGGGTAGATTAGGAGATGTACCCCTCCGCACCATCCATCCCCTTGCTCTCGTTGTGGGCCGCTGGACCCACTTTTGGTTAGATCGCCGAACTCTGGGGAGGCCATTCTGAGGCTTCGTTGGGCCTCGACACAGGACGCTAGCTCTCCCTTATTCCCCTCCGGGAAGGGAACGTAGGGGTTGGGAGTAGGCTAGGTAACAGGATAGGTTAGCCGAACAAAGACGATAAAGGGGGTTAGGGGACGATTTATAGTGGGGGAGTAAAAATAAAAACAACAAAAAAAAAAAAAATTAAGTGGGGGCTAAATTGGTTTTTCACAAATTAAGGGAGTGGGTATGTACAGTGACAGGCAAAGGCGATAGGTTGGGAGGGAGACAGGTAGGTAGGTCCGAGCCCGCCTTCCAAGTGGCCAGCACCACCGCACTCCCTCCACCAACCTCCACTGAACGGCAAAGGCTGGCCAACTTCATCGGCTGGCCGTGTTTTGCTGCAAGGCAGAGGCCGGCTAACTTCATCGGCAGCTGTTGTTGTGCTGCAAGGCCTGTGCCGGCCAGTTCATCTGCTGGCTGTTTTTCTTCAAGGCCTGTGCCGGCCAGTACATCTGCGGGCTGTGTTTGCCGGCAGCGGCCTTCTTCTGCGGGCTGTGTTTGCCTGCTCACCTTTGCCATGCCATGCCCACTGCCCATGTTCACCAGCCCCGTTCAATTTTGCTTTGCCCCCCCCCCTGTTCATTTCCATGTGCGCCAGGATCGTAAAAGCAACAGTTTGCAAGCTGCAAGAACTGCCCTGTTGGCAGCTACAACACGGGCCTGCAGTGGCGGCCCGTGCACCGTGTTTGTGTTCATGCATCCATTCGTTGTGCTCATTGCGTGTGCCACTTGAGCTGGCACGGAGACTGCGTTGTGCAGCCCAAGCACCGTTGTGGTTCACTGAGTTCAGTTCAAAAGGGAAGGCCTTGGACTGCGTGTGAGCAGCCAGCCACGTTCCCTGTCACCTGCATTGTTTTGAGCCAGAGACTGCATGTGGGCAGCCTGGCTCCCTGCTAACTGCCTTTCTTTGCAGAGTTCAATGATCCTGGGCCATGGTTTAGTGTAAAATTTGTAAGTTAAGGTAAGATGTACTGTAAATATGAGTGCGCCCCTGGCATGTCTGTCTAGCGCCGGCAATTTTATTTAAGTCGTCCGTGTGAGTGAGTTTGTTTAGGTAGTTACGCAGCCCTCAGGTTATTTATTTTGGGGACACGAATACCATGAATGTCGCACTCAGGGATCCGTAGGTAAAGTGTACTAGGGGAAAACTACACATGATGGCACACGAAAATTTGACGACTCGGGACGAGTCTGTAAAAAGGGAAGGGGTAGTGTTGTGGTTACCAGATTCGCAAACCACCATTCAGGTCCCTTAGGTGAGGTATCTCGGTAAGTGCATGTGTAGTTAGGCCCAAACCCGTTGTCTAGTGGGAATACATGTCATTTATACGTGCTGCGACTCTTCAGGATAGCCGTTTTTCTTTTACTATCTTTATTTTGGACCAATCGCCACCATCACAACAACAACCACCAACCACAACGCCGCTTCACCACAACCGCCATGACCTTTACCGTCACAACTCGCCACCATCGCATCACCGTCATCTCGCGCCACTCATGGGCACCGATGCTGGACTCGTGTAGGGCGCACGTTGAACAGCGTGTACAAAATCACGGATTTTCTGCTTCAAAAACGGATCCAAAACGACACACGCCCACTTTTTGCCGTCCAATCGGTGAGCGAGGGGCGAATTGGCCCCGCCCCCAGGGCGATCGATATATGCAAATTTGTGGATCAAAAAGCCTTCACGCCCACTTTTTCTCGGGCCAATGGGGAGCGAGGTGAAAGGTCAAAGGGAGGGGGTCAAAGGCGAAGTTACGGGAGGATAAAAGGACGGTGTTCGTCAGTCAAAGGAGTGGTAAAAGTCGGAACGAAGGAGTCGCAAGAAGTGAAAGAGTCAGCAGAACGAGAACGAGGGGTCGGAGAGTCGCAAGAGGGAACGAGAGAAGGAGTAGTAAAGGTCGGAACGAGGCGAAGGAGTCGGAACAGAGAGTCAAGACTTCGCGGGCGGTGGAGCTGCTCGTCGTGTGCGTTAAAAGTCGGAACGGAGGGGACGAGCTGTGGAGAGGCGGCGAGGGCGGACGAGGGGGTGCTCGCGTCGTGCAGGGAGCTGCACCCCTGGGAGGCCGACAGCGCGACCTGGCCGAGGTGGAGACGCTCGTCGCATATAATAAAGATCCTCTATGCCCCGAGCATCAGCAACCCCCCTCCTGTTTCCCCCCGCGCTGAGATAGTGCGACCAAGGGGGCCCCGTTCCCACCCCCTGCCAGGCACTGTCCACGAGGCCCGCGGGTTGCGGGGCCATCGCCGCTCCGCGTCTCATCACCAGACGGGTAGGCCCGACCAGGTCTCGGCCCCAGGCCTACCTCATTCTTGAGGGTATTTCTTTTCCTTGGTTTTGGGTATGTGTTGTCGGCGCCGTCTGTGAAGTAGAATTGTGTAAGTGTTGCCGTGTGCTCGGTAGTCGGTATTAGCTCTGCACTGTGTTTTCACTTTTATGTTTGCTTTTTGTGTAAATGGAATTGTGTTTTCTTTTTTGTGTGCATTTGGTGGAATTGTATTTGTGTGCTTTCCGTTCGTCGCGAATAAATGTGCTTTATTGTTGAACTGTTTCCCGCTTCGCTTCGTCTTTTCCTCCATTGAATCCCCATCTTGCTTCACGTAAAGGGTTGGTAGTGGGCTGAATACGCCCGATAATTAATCGAACCGTCGAGGTCGACGATAACACCGCTCGGTTATTCTGATAGTACGGAACGGGTCGCTTAAGTGGCCCGTGTCCGAAGTCGACCTGCGGCGAGGTGCGATCGCCCGGTCTACCCTCCGCGTGGGTACTTAGGTAGTTCGAATTTGGCGAGCAACCCTATCCCACGCGGGGGCTGATTGGCTCGATCGCGGTGAGACCGAAAGGTCCACCCGTGACTGGTTCCCGGCGTTAGTCCGAGAGGGTCACGACTGGATTGTCCGTCCGGTGGGCGACGCGCCGCGATTCGAGTTACGTGGCCGTCAGCACGCCGGCGGGCGCGAAGACCGCAACAATATATATATATATACATATATATATATATACATATATATATACATATATATATATATATACATATATATATATATATATACATATATATATATATATACATATATATATATATATATATATATATATATATATATATATATATTGTTGTGGTTACCAGATTCGCAAACCACCATTCAGGTCCCTTAGGTGAGGTATCTCGGTAAGTGCATGTGTAGTTAGGCCCAAACCCGTTGTCTAGTGGGAATACATGTCATTTATACGTGCTGCGACTCTTCAGGATAGCCGTTTTTCTTTTACTATCTTTATTTTGGACCAATCGCCACCATCACAACCACAACAACAACCACCAACCACAACGCCGCTTCACCACAACCGCCATGACCTTTACCGTCACAACTCGCCACCATCACAACCACAACAACAACCACCAACCACAACGCCGCTTCACCACAACCGCCATGACCTTTACCGTCGCAACTCGCCACCATCGCATCACCGTCATCTCGCGCCACTCATGGGCACCGATGCTGGACTCGTGTAGGGCGCACGTTGAACAGCGTGTACAAAATCACGGATTTTCTGCTTCAAAAACGGATCCAAAACGACACACGCCCACTTTTTGCCGTCCAATCGGTGAGCGAGGGGCGAATTGGCCCCACCCCCAGGGCGATCGATATATGCAAATTTGTGGATCAAAAAGCCTTCACGCCCACTTTTTCTCGGGCCAATGGGGAGCGGGGTGAAAGGTCAAAGGGAGGGGGTCAAAGGCGAAGTTACGGGGGGATAAAAAGGACGGTGTTCGTCAGTCAAAGAAGTCGTAAAGGTCGGAACGAGGCGAAGGAGTCGGAACAGAGAGTCAAGACTTCGCGGGCGGTGGAGCTGCTCGTCGTGTGCGTTGGAGTCGGAACGGAGGGGACGGAGCTGTGGAAAGGCGGCGACACCAGACGAGGGGGTGCTCGCGTCGTGCAGGAAGCTGCACCCGAGGGAGGCCGACAGCGCGACCTGGCCGAGGTGGAGACGCTCGTCGCACATAATAAAGATCCTCTATACCCCGAGCATCAGCAACCCCCTCCTGTTTCCCCCCGCGCTGAGATAGTGCGACCAAGGGGGCCCCGTTCCCACCCCCTGCCAGGCACTGTCCACGAGGCCCGCGGGTTGCGGGGCCATCGCCGCTCCGCGTCTCATCACCAGACGGGTAGGCCCGACCCGGTCTCGGCCTCAGGCCTACCCCATTCTTGAGGGTATTTCTTTTCCTTGGTTTTGGGTATGTGTTGTCGGCGCCGTCTGTGAAGTAGAATTGTATAAGTGTTGCCGTGTGCTCGGTAGTCGGTATTAGCTCTGCACTGTGTTTTCACTTTTATGTTTGCTTTTTGTGTAAATGGAATTGTGTTTTCTTTTGTGTGCATTTGGTGGAATTGTATTTGTGTGCTTCCCGTGTGCCGAGAATAAACGTGCTTTATTGTTGAACTGTTTCCCGCTTCGCTTCGTCTTTTTCCCCATTGAACCCCCATCTTGCTTCACGTAAAGGGTTGGTAGTGGGCTGAGTACGCCCGATAATTAATCGAACCGTCGAGGTCGACGATAACACCGCTCGGTTATTCTGATAGTACGGAACGGGTCGCTTAAGTGGCCCGTGTCCGAAGTCGACCTGCGGCGAGGTGCGATCGCCCGGTCTACCCTCCGCGTGGGTACTTAGGTAGTTCGAATTTGGCGAGCAACCCTATCCCACGCGGGGGCTGATTGGCTCGATCGCGGTGAGACCGAAAGGTCCACCCGTGACTGGTTCCCGGCGTTAGTCCGAGAGGGTCACGACTGGATTGTCCGTCCGGTGGGCGACGTGCCGCGATTCGAGTTACGTGGCCGTCGCACGCCGGCGGGCGCGAAGACCGCAACAATATATATATTGTTGTGGGCCAGGGGTCGAATGAGAAGACCACTAGGGGGAAAGCTATCTCGGCTCCCACCAGACTCCCTGGAATTGTAGGCCGTTGCACACGGATAATTCCGTGATGTGGTGAGTTGCTTAACTGACCGTGGATGCCAATAACTCAACCACATGACTTAGGGTCCTCTGTCTAGTTAATCCGGTTACCTAAAAATAACCACATGATATAATTACTGGGGAACACGCCCTCGGTACGCCTTGTCCGAACCGGATCACTCGACCGGACCGGATCACTTTACCGGATCAGATGCAGCCGAGCGACACTGCCAAGGACGTACCGGCTAAAAGGAACAGATCGTTAGGATTAAAACCCTGGCTAATCTAGGATTCGGACCATGCTTGACCAATGAAGGAAAAGACAAAAACTAGCATGGAACATTTCTAAAAACAATTTATTAGCAATGGGGTGAGGAAAGGTATGTGGAATGATGAATAGATTTGTTGAGGTGTGCAAGCAGAGATAGGGAAGAAAGGTGTGGTGTGGTAATAAACAAGCAACTGATGAAAGCGGACGCAGAGCAGACCTAACCCGAAACTAATAACAATAATAATGATAATAATAATAATAATAATAATAATAATAATCTTCTGCAGGCTTACTTATATAGACAGGCGCCTAGACACACAAACACACAAACATACACACACACACACACACACACACACACACACACACACACACACACACACAGACACAGAAAACCCGATGAAGAGGAGGTATTGCAGCAAGACAGGGGAGGAGTTAAGGCTACGGTCTCTCGGTACCTTTGTATAAATGATTGCCCGAACACACCACCAATACGTTCGGGGGGGAATGCTCCATGGTGGGGTACCCCCCTGACAGCTGGCGCGTTGTCTTGTTTCGGGCAGCTCGTGTTGAGACCATGGGCGTAAAGGAGGGGCTTGAGTTGGGAGGGTGAAGTCAAAGCGAGTGGATGGAGTGGTAGGTGCGACCAGGTGGGTGGGTGGAGTCAGCGTTGTGTGGGCGGGGAAGAGGAGATGGAGTCGAAGTGATGACGACAGTAGGTGGAGTCGAAGTCCAGCTTGAGTGGGAGGCGAGGCAGGGCAGAGAGAGAGAATGGTTCCGCTCGGACCTTTATAGTCCCCGCGGCGCAGGGCTGGGGGCCACCCCGAAGTGTTGCGTCGTCACCCGAATCGGGTGCTCTGATTGGCCCCGATTCCCTGCACGGCCCGGCCACGATGACCGGAAACCACAACATTCCATTTCCTGCAAGATGACCCCACACCGCAAAAATATCCCGCTCCGACCTCACGACATGACACGAATCGCCCACACCGAACTCCGCGCCATGAATTGCCTTGCACGAACCCCCGAGCCATGCCCTGACGACCGGCCGAGAGTGGTGTCGGTCCTGCATGCCTGCTCGTGCCTCCGACCAGCGCCGGTAAACGTGCCTGCTCCGTGTGCACCATGTGGCCCGAGCTGAACAACATGCCTCCGCCCGATCGCGGCTTTGCTGGCCGTAGAGGCGAGAAGACTTTCGCCATCTGTGCGGAACATCCGCGGCTGCCAGCGAGGACCGAAGATACAATGTTATGGGGAACCCATGCACAGACAGTAAAATGTGTCCAATAAGGTGTAACGAGCTAAGCGCTGGTCTGTCTTCGAGCACATTCCGTACAGGGCGCAAAGAGCACATTCCCATGGCCCACTTGGTTTGCGTGCACCTCGCCCGATTCTGTGATCGCGTGCCCTGGGCCAACACGGATATGTGTCAGATATTGAGGGGAACGCTCAAATACAATAATTATATGGAGGTTTAGAATGAAAAGGATATAGATATAAATGTCAGATGGAGAAATGGAGGGAGAAAAAAAGAATGCCGATGTAGCGAGTCCAGAAATGGGTTGAAAAGTACGTACCACCCGTGTCATGCACAACGTGGCGTGGTTGTCGTTTTACTATTATCGGCCTCGATTGAGGGATCGCTTGAGGACGGGAGCTCTGTGCTGTCGATTCTCATGTGGTGTTTGAGCGGCCTTTGCTGAGGACCCATCTCACAGTAAAGGGCGCACGTGGCTTAGATTTACCTCTATATCTCTTTGCTGATGACTCCACCCTCTGCCGTACCATCTGTCATCCCTCAGACTGGCATGCAGGAGCTTCTTCGCTCACTGCAGATTTGCGTAAAATCACAAACTGGTCCAATACATGGAACACGTCTTTCAATCCGGACAAATCTCACACTCTTACTATGTCTCTTCGAAAGGACCGTTTAGAACCCCCCCCCCCACCCCCTCATCCACTTTCTCAACAATCCTCTGGAAGAAGTCCTTTCTTTCAAGCTTCTGGGTCTCACTATCTGCCATGACCTTTCATGGGAAAGCCACATTTCAAACCTGGCCTCCAAAGCCAGTCGCCAACTGGGAATCCTCCGTCGTGTAAAGTCCTTCCTTGGCCCACCTGAGCTCCTGACCACTTACAAAGCTTTCGTCGGCAGCCTGATGGAGTACTGCTCTCCCCTCTGGGCTGGTGCTCCTGCCTCCCACCTTTCTCGGCTTCAAGCTGTGGAAACCAAGGCATTTCGGATCATTGACATCTACCGCAATGAGGCTGAGTCTTTGGGCCTCTCACTCTCTCACCGCAGGCTGGTCGGTGGTCTTTCTGTCTTCTACTGTCTCCTCTCCAGCCTCACCCCCCCTGCTCTCTCTGCAATTTGTCCCCACCACATTTCCACAGGGCACTCAAGGTCCGCCAACAACCCCCTTCTGGTAAAACTACCAAAATCACGAATCACTGCTCACCTTCACTCTTTCATTCCTCTTTTTTCCCAACCTTTGGAATAAACTCCACCACTCTATTCAATCCCATTATTCCTTACAGGCCTTCAAAACAGCTGGTCACCACCACCTCTTATCATCCCCCATCCAAATCCTCGATCTTTTCTTCCCCCGATAATCCACCCAAGCCCACCTCCTTCAAATTCCCTGCTTTCCTTCCTGAAAGTCCCTGTGGTGTCCACCTTGTATTCCCCATGTTCCCTGCCAAATCCCTCTCCCTTGCACAGATCTCCTCATGTCTCTGTTCCCCACTGTTTTGTCCTTCCCTCTCCCGCCCCTCTTGTTTCATGCCCCCCTTGCTGTGCGTTGGGTGTTTGCTCTCACACGAGCCTCGACAAGGTTTACAAAAAAAAAAAAGGTGAAGGGGTTTGGCGTTTCATTTATTGTCATTGCTTGTTGTATTCCCTCCCCATGGCCATTGCTTCGTTTTTAATTAAATATACCTTGTCTTTTGGTGAATTTGAGTCATAGTGGTCACTCATTGGTAATTAAGAGAAGCCCGTTGAGGGTTATTTGGCAGTGGTAATCAACGTCACATATCAAAACTACCTCTCGGCTTCGCTCGACCGTAATTGGAGACAAAGCGTATGACACCAATTTAGCGTCGTGCCTGGCTGATTTGGTGGCCCCACCACTATAGTATCCGAGTGAAACAACGTGGAATTCGACACGAGACTGCTGACACAGCCGGCGATTACAGTCACGTTGAAGTGACTCGCCTGATTCGTGCTGGGCATCTGGGTTGAACCGTACGGCTACAACAATATCTTGTTGTGGAAATGGTTTCTGGCCATAACTTTGCATCGTATAGCGATAGTTATTTCCTTTATTGCAAGTTTAGAATAAGTGTGAGGTAATTTAATTGTGATATAAGATATGCATTGTTATATGGAGAGAAAGCTGCTATCTTCCCTGCTCCACGTGTGTGTCTAAAACCACCATCCCTTCATACCTTTTATCCTACTGTAATCTGATGAAAATGTGTTGTTTTTTTTAAGGATCCGACACACCATCGGGTGCAAGTAAAAGCAGGAATGCCGCCATAACAGGCAGGAAAAGTGTGCCATTCGATCTGGGTGGGAAGTTCCATCCACGAACTGGGCCCCGGGCTCATGGAAGCCGAGCGTGGAGTGGTTCATGGCATCATGGATGTGGGTTGGGGCAGAGGCGATAAGAGTTCGGGGTGGCAGATGCACCTGAGCTCGTCACGAAGCCTGCACGCGGACTTCTGGGGTTTTCTCTGCAGCACAATAGACAGTACTGCCGAATAATTTTTTTTTCGCAAGGGTTATACTGGGTGGTTGCCATTGCTTTCCCAGCAACGTCCCTATTTTTGCCTATTTCCTCCCTCGTCCCTGCTGTTGGTGTTTCCCTCTCTCTTTCACCTGTTGTTTTTCTTCTGTTGCATTTTGATCCATTTTGTGTTCTCGCTGTTCTATGAGCCTTGACTTTGTATCCAAGAAATAAAAAAAAAAGATGGTCACTCTTTCCAAGAGGTGCAGAATTCTGTCAGTGATAATCGTTTGACTTGTTTAAATTTTGTCCCAGATGCTGCGTTGTCCATCTCTGTAGCATGTTGGTTCCTGGATTATGTTGATCAAGGTAACGGCCCTTTAATGTAGCCAGAAATTCCTCTTCGGCCCTGTCCTCTTTATCCCCTCTCCAAGATTGCCAATCTATATCTAAATAATTAAAGTCACCGATGATGAACAATTGTATAGCAAGTGAAGTCTCCGGTGATCTATTCAGGGACGATCTCTTATTTCGGTTGCTTTATGAATTACGGTAGATATACCTGATCAAAATTGGGTCTTCATTTTAAAGATTAATTTTGCATCTTGTCACTTCTGCAGAGGGGTTATTGGTGAACAAATATGTATCTTATGCCATTAACATCGTTTCTGGCTAATGTGATGGTACCTTGCAGATCTGTTGTGAGATATGGATCTGGCAGTGAGATTGTTTCCTGGAATAGAGATTTCAAATAAAAATAAATCATCTTGCCAATAAAGCATTTGGGTTTCGTTTTGTTTTCTACTAATATCAGGTTATTGTGTGCATGCGTGCGTGGGTGCCATATGATTGATAGATGCAGTTTGGTGATAACATTTGGTCATTCACCAATGCTAAAGAATGAGGACTGTCTGGTACCCCTCATGTTCCTGCAATGTGTCCTTGGCAACATCACCAAGAAGAACATCATGAAAACGTTCGTAAATACTGTATGAGATGTGACATTTGGTTTATTGTTTAAAAGGCACTCGACTCCTTTATCAGCAATAGGGCTGAAAGGGAGAGAGATTTTCTGTCTTTCTTCCCTTAATCATGTCTGTCTGTCTGTCTTCTCTTCTCTTCTCTTCTCTTCTCTTCTCTTCTCTTCTCTTCTCTTCTCTTCTCTTCTCTCTTTTTCTAAAATCTGTTACCATAATAACTTGTGAACCACTGAATAAATTTCAACCAAACTTGGCACAGGTATAGACTGTAATAGAAAGATTAACCGAGTAGTACACTTTGGATTCAAAAAATCAAAGGGCATGTTATATTTCACCCTTGAGTTGAAAATCATGTTGTTGCCACATTTGTGAAACGCTTGAAGGAATTTCAACCGAACTTGGCACAATTATGGATTGTAATGCAATGATGAATTGATTGAACTTTTCAATTGAGCAGGTCAAAGGTCATGTGCCTTTTTTAAGAATAATTTTGGAGACCATAACTCAAGTTAGAAACATCTGATGGTGTTTATTTTTTTTTCTACGTATCTCCTTCTCTTTCTCCCACATGTGACCTTTAATCCACATCAAACTAATAATTGATTGACATCTAACGTGGACGTAGCTGGGCATATCTATCGACACATTTGAGTCAAATTCTATTTTCTAGTTTTCTTCTACTTTGATCTAAAGCTTTTAGTGGAGTGTCTTTTAGCGATTAATCAAATTTATCTTGCCTTTCCTAATATTCCGTTTACCTGTAGTACCCCTTTCTTGCAGGCATTGCACTCTTATATCTGTTGTCGTGTGTGACAGGTCACATGTCTCACTTTACTATCACTGGTACTGTCCAAAGATTATGCCAAAACATTTTGTCGAAACGGTTTTGATTGATTTGCGTTTAGTATTGTGTACGTATCCTGAGAGTAATTATATTTTTATTTTTTTTAAAGTACAATATTGAGGCACATGAAATAGCTTGGAGTCACAGAAGAGACATGGTGGAAAGTGGGGAAACACACCAACAGCAGGGTAGAGGGGGACTTTGAGAAAGAGGGTAAGAATACTGATGGAGTACTGCTCTCCCCTCTGGGCTGGTGCTCCTGCCTCTCACCTTTCTCGGCTTCACGTTGTGGAAACCAAGGCATTTCGGAACATTGGTATCTCCTGCGATGAGGCTGAGTCTTTGTGCCTCTCACTCTCTCACCGCAGGAAGGTCGGTGGTCTTTCTGTCTTCTACTGTCTCCTCTCTGGTCTTGCCCCCCCCCCCCACCTGCTCTGTCTGCGATTTGTCCCCACCATTTTTCTGCAGGGTGCTCAAGGTCTGCCAACAACCCCCATCCATCTTGTATACCCCATGTTCCCCACCCACCCCATCCCTCTCCTTTCCACAGATCTCCTAATGTCTCTGTTCCCCACTGTTTTGTCCTTCCCACTCCCGGCCCTCTTATCTCATGCCCCTCTTGCTCTGCGCTGTGTTAGCTCTCATACGAGCCTCGACAAGGTATACAAAAAATAGAAAGAATGACAGCACGTGGACGGAGAAGAAGACACATGGGGTGAACAAACTCACTCACTTTGTTTTTATTTTGTAATATCAGTTATACAGGACGAGTTGGGTAAGGGTGGGAATAGGGATGGTGAGAGACGATGGGAGAAAAGAACAATGCTCGCGGATGTGCGAGTAAGGGGTTAAATGGGAAGGCCTAACCAGCTGAGACAGAGTACAAAAATCAAAATAACCAAACGGGTATTAAAAAAAAATACATGGCAATGAGCACACAATATGAACAACAATCAACACGAACAAAGTGGAAAACAATTGACAACAGAGACTCATGAGGAACAATATACTTGGCTTTGGAAGCAGGTCCCTCGGAGTGGAGAATAAAAGCTGCCACCGCTGGAAACCGTAAATACCAATTTACTGCATTTCACACAAAACCAATTGTTGTGCATGACATGACACAGTATAGTTGAATTATTAACGCGAGTTCATTTGTTGTGCTTCGTGTATCACCTCCACATGAGATGGCACCTCCTCTCATACACCAATATAACTGCAGTTGATGTTGAGCTAAATGCAAGCGATGCTATTGATGTTGTGGATTAGTGTTGTGGGATGAGTGACGACGTGTGAGAAGTGGTGTGGAATTGCCAAAATTGATGTGCTGGGAACATTGTAACTACCTGTATGTTATGGTACCTGGCCTACTCCTCCATTTGCATGCTGCATCACAAAAACTGTTGCGAACGTAATGAGCCTGGAATTATTTACTAGCCTTGGCTTTTCCTTGACTACAGACAGTGGCATGGACATCTCCCCCCTGGCAGCAATGATGGCTTGAGTTCTGACGGTTTGTGCATCCTCTCCGCATCCGCCCACCAATCCAAAGTCAACCCTACTGTGGTCCTGGTCGTTTAACCACTGCGCTGCACTCCTCTAGCCTTTTGGGACCATGTCTCAATGGAGGTGAAACTCCGACTGGAAACTGGAATTGCAGAGTCTATCACTGCATCCCCCACCCACTCCCTGGACCTCCAACATGGTCATAGTGAAGAAAAAGTCTGGGGGATTGAGTTTACATGGACTCATGTGCTGTGAACAAGGCAATTGTCCCAACAAATATCCACTCCCAACAGCCGAAGTACTAACGACCTACGTCTATGACACTACTATCTTCAGTACGTTGGATTTATGCCAAGGCTATCTCCATGTCCCCTTTGATACCGCCAGCAGATAACTCATTGTTTTCATTAAATATACTGGAGATTTTTTCTGCATCCACATGCCATTCGCATTGAGCTCCATAGCCAGCTGTTTCAAAACAAATTGTCTATCTTCGCCGGCATCCTGGGTGTGTCGTTGTACTTGGATGACCTTGCGGTGCATGGTCCCAACACCTCAGTACATGACAAACACTTGGTCCAAGTGTTCCTAACACAACTTAACGCTGAATTGTGACATTTATTTTTGCAGTGCCCAAAATAGAGTCCGTGGGCTTTCGGCTCTTAGTCCATAGGATGATTATTGTGCTTCACGTGTCACCTCCACAAAAGATGGCACCCATCTCGAATCGCCACAGCACTCTTCCTCACACATCAACACAACCCACAACATCATCGGACGCAATGAAGGCATAGATCGATCATGCATTTAGCTCAATATCGACTAACAGAACATAACACCAATGTTCACAAAAGCCACAACGCATTGCTCGTATCTATCATTTAACACTCTTCCGCAATTACAACATAATGTCATCTTTTTTCTTCTTTTTTTGTCTGAGCTAGTTCACCCATTTGTCCCTTTCTAAATGCTTTCCAACATGGATATCTTCTACTGGAGTGTGCCAATCAAAATTTTAAGTGAAAAGGTTTAAAGATGCTCACAGAATAACACGAGTGAACAAAACGCGTGTCACTTGATCGCTTTTGAGAAAAGGAACCTCGAGCTCATAGCTGCCATCTCAGGAGGAATAGCATAAATGTTGCTTCTTGGTCAACTTAACCATGGGAACGTATTGTATTGCAACATATCTTGAGGAAAGGCAATCCTTATCATATATTCCACGTAGAATTACAGCTAACTAGTATAAAATAATTGCCGGCGTCCCATCTGCCGGCACTAGTCGGTGGACGTTAAAGATACCATGACGTCAACTATCCAAAGAGAAGTATTAAAATGCACACCGCCTTCAATGGAATTGGCAAATTACTTCTATAATTCCTCACTTTTTTCAAATTATAATCAAAATTACAATAATTCAGACAGCATATTCACTTAATTTTTTCTGCCCTACATTATGATAACTATCTGAAGTGCCCATCTACAATGGATCCCCGTAAGTACCATAAATATTATCAAACAGGTCATATAAACCATGGTTTGTGAGCGTTGCATTATTTAATTGCTTTAAAATTAAATTATTTAAGGTGTGCATATATCTTTACAATTGAATTCGAGCTTAAGTTTCCCCAAAAAGGTAATGTACTTGTTTTAATCCATCAAAAATACAATCCCTGAAGTTTCAAACACATACATACAGGGTGTTCCAAAAAGACGAGGACAACTTTGGTTGTTTATATATTTAGAACCACAAATGATACAACTATACACTTTAGTTTAGATGATAGAGAAACTCATAAAATTTTATACGCTTCAATGAGAGCTCCGGTTGTTGCCCACAGGACATCAAGGCGGTACATGAGTTCTTGACATGTTCGGCTTAGCATGTTTGCATCCACCAGTGCGCATGCAGCTGTGATCTGAGAATGAAGATCCTGCAGGTTTGTCACCTTGGCGTTGCAGACCTCATCTTTGATAAACCCGACAGAAAAAAAAATCAAGGGGGGTTATGCGTGGTGATCGTGGGGGCCAGGTGGTTGGTCTGTCTCAGCCAATTCAGCGACCTGGAAATTTTAAAATCAGGACAGCTCGAACAACTTAGGTCCAATGAGGAGGAGCACCATCCAGTTGAAAAATGACATCACGTTGCAGGTCTTCAAACTGTGGGAAGGTAAATTCTTCCAACATGTTTCTGTAAATTGTTGAGGTCACTCTATCCTCCGCAAAGAAAAACGGACCCACCAAGTGGTCATGGAGAAGGCCACGCCACACATTCAATGACCACGTGGGCGTTTACAGAGCTGCAGGTCCTCACATTGTGTCGGTTGACATTCCCCAATACATGAAAGCAAGCTTCGTCTGTGAGCATGACCTTTTTCAGGTAATCTTTGTCATTCTTTTATACGACTGAGCATTTCCAAGGCAAATGCCTTGCGTTAGGATCTGTCATGTTGTTTGAGTTCCTGCAGAATCTGCACCTTTCGGCATTAAGCTTCAGGTTTTTATGCAAAATCCTGTGTACAGTACATTGCTGGTTGGTCGTGCCACTTCTCTGGATGTGCATCGGATTGATTGTCTTGGCCTTTGTTGAAATGATTCACGCACTCGTTCAACGTCTGCTGCACTTGTACTTGGTCAACCGGTACTTTTCTGTTTCTGACAACTTCCAGTCTCCTTAAACCTCTTTTACCACTATCTGATACTAGTCTGCGATGACAGATTCCTTCCTTATCTTGTGCAGAAATTACACTGAACTTGCATGTCGGATCTCGGCTTGATGAACCATGAGACGCACTGAGCTTTCTCCTGTGGAGTCGCCATTTTCTTTTACATTAAACCACCAGACCTGCAAATATCGAAAACTTTATGAGTTTCTGTATCATATAAAACATAGGGTATAATTTGTGGTACTAAATATATTAACATCTAAATTTGTCCAGGTCTTTTTGGAACACCCATACATACATACTGTACGTACAAACATACCACCTCCATTATAGTAAGACGAGCAGAAGCCAATGGTAAAAATATCATGATATTTAAAAAAAAGAAAAAAGGAATCCTTTTATTTTTTATGCTGCTTGAAAGAGCTCAATAATGGGAGTTTATATATTTCATCACAGCAAAGAAAAACCAGAGTTGGTGTCAAAGCCACCCAATGCTCGCCTGTTTATATATTTATCGTTTTTAAAAGACGAGTCTAATAATTAATATTTTTAATAAAGCATTGCAGTGAAGTATAATTATAAAGCAATATATGTATTTGTATATTGTAATCAGTAACAAGAGCGCAAGTGAGCACAATATACGCCCTAACAAGAAGGTATATACAGAATGTGCAAGTACATGGAAAACAGCATCCTGGTTGCCATGGAAACCACTTTAGATAACGAACGTATGTCGCGACACACCGTCTCCAGAGTCTGTACCTATTTACCAAATTTGAAACGTGAAAGTTGAAAACTTTGGGAGTTAGAGTGCGGACAGGAACGGATGGAAAACAGCATCCCAGTTGCCATGGCAACCACTTTAGATGGCGAAGGTGTGTCGTGACACAACGGCTCCACAGTCTGTACGTATCTACCAAATATGAAACGTAAAAGTTGAAAACTTTGGGAGTTAGAGTGCGGACAGGAACGGACGGACAGACAGACAGACAGACAGACAGACAGACAGACAGACAGACGGAAGACCATTATCACATAATACGCCCCGATATATATATATATATATATATATATATATATATATATATATATATATATATATACATATATATATATATATACATATATATATATATATACATATATATATATATATATATATATATATATATATATATCTATATATATATATCTATATATATATCGGGGCGTATAAAAAATAGTGTGGTAGATAAAAATAGAAAGGAAACTATAGGGGGAGCACTCGGGAGAGTGCAAAACCTCCGCCGCCAATACTGCTGGGTCACTCAAGTGAACCTTATATCTTATTCTTTAAATATGTCGTCAACAGTGCTGACAGTTATAGCTCTTTTCTCCAACATTTTTTTTGGGGGGGGGTTTGTAAATCACTCAAAACATGTAGAAATGCAAAAAAAAGAAATCGAAATTTTGTTGAAAAAAAAGTTGCAAAATTTTTTTTTTTCCTCAAACAATTTTTTTTGGGGGGGGGGTTGGAAATCACTTAAAACATGTAGAAATACAAAAAAAAATTCTCGAACAATTATATTGGGGGGGGACCAATTCCAAAATCTAATGGTATGATCCTTGGACCATAGCTAACCCCCCCCCCCACCAAGTTTCGTCGAAATCCTAATCACTTAATGCAAAATGCAAAAGATATGTAAAAAATAAAAATGTTCTTCGTTCTTCGAACAGGCAAGCTAATAAATTTCTGGAGCGATCGAGGCAGCAGTCTGTCGCTTATACACCTCTGGGTTGAATTTTTTTTTCTGGTTTGAAAAAAAATTTAATTTTCCTGTAAGGTTGGATTAATTTGAAGCGACTTTTACTTTATTTATTTATTTTTCTCTCTGAGGAGTGTTTTCCATGTTTCAGGGTGGGACAGAAATGCAGAAAGACAGCAAGAGCTTATTATAGCCATTATTATCGATCAACAAATGCAGGCTCTCCCTTGTATTTAAAAAGAAAGTATTTCATTGGGTTTGCATCATCTGACCTCACCTTTTTATACAAGTTCGAAGGCACGAATTGGAACTGCCCCCCCCCCCACCACACACACACACACACACACACACACACACACACACACACACACACACACACACACACACACACACGCAAACACACACACACACACACACACGCAAACACACACACGCAAACACACACACGCAAACACACACACGCAAACACACACACACACAAGCAAACACACACAATACAAACACACACACACACACGCACACACAAACACACACACACAAACACACACAATACAAACACACACAATACAAACACACACACACACAAACACACACAATACAAACACACACACACACACACACACACACACACAAACACACACACACAAACACACACACACACGCACACACATACACACAGACACACACACACAAACACACACACACAAACACACACATACAATACAAACATTTAACACAGCCACTGAGCTTGGGGGAAGTGCCATCACTTCCCACACTCAGCAGGGCATTTTCTCAGGAGGAATTTCCTCCTCCCCATGGATGCCAAGCAAGAGGGATTGTCCATACTCTATCCTTTTAAAGGCTTAGCATCAAGCAAGGAAGCAGCGTGTGCCATTTTAAAAAGTCTTTGGTTTGACTCGGACGGGGTTCAAACCACTGACCTCCCAAACTTGGAGCGGACGCTCACACAATTACACCACTGAGTTTGCTATGCAATTCTCAGATCCTTCTGAAAAATTCAAATTCAAACTGTTGATGCTTCATTTTATCCACCTTCAAGTTTTTAGACAAATGTATCCATCCATCCATTGGGACCATCTCTGTGCAGAGCGTTGGTGCTGCCTAAGCAGTCTCCTTGGCTATTGGACACAATCCTGGACGGGTCACCATTCGCAGTAGACCAGCAAGCTGGCACTCATTTTGCCGACCTTGGAAGGATGACAGGCAGTCAACCCCACATCGTATTAATTCAACAGACAAGTGGGATTTGAACTCAGGATTCTAGGATCTCAAGCTCACCACCCTAACCATTAAGCCAACACCAGGCATCCAGATGTATAAATCTGCAATTTTAAACATTTTTGGACTCCATCATCATATCTTGCTTCATTTGTAAAGAGAGTAGTTTAAACTTGTCCTAACTATTTTCTTAATGTCATATTGTATCTCTTCAGGAAAACCAGCTACCCTATATGGCTCTACAAACCCCAATTGGGTAAAGATGGGACACGTGCGAAAAATGGACACTTTGACGAAAGGGAAGGGATGCCGGTGCATGAGGAGGAAATTTAGCTGAGACAGTAGATCATGAAACTCCTGGCATTGTTTTATCTCTTGCTTCTGATGAACCTGCGTATGGTGTGAGTATCGGCCTGTTAAGTGGCCAAGACAAGGATGTACCAGGGATCCAATATCACACGGAGGTTGTTGGGGATGACATGGACAAGATGCAAATGGAAGTTCAGCAGCTTTTAACAGAGAATTATGAACTTTGAGAAAAGCTTAACAACTTTGTTATTAAACTAGACTCCTTCAAAAATGACAATGAGAAAGTGAGATTTTATACCAGTCCACCAAACTTTCTGGTTTTCATGTCCATGCTCAACTTTCTATCTGGCAACTTGCCATTGCACAATTTCAACAGCTCATTTTGGTGTTTGTGAAACTAAGACTAAATCGAACCGTTTTTTTAAGGCCCCGTCACACCTTGACGATTTAGCCAGCGTATGCCTGACGTGTGCAAAATTGGGCTAAAACGCTGGCACACGTCGAATATGTTATGGGTAAGTTTGTATACGTTAACAGCATGCTGGCATATGTCGTAGTATGCTGGCAAACGTCGTAGTACGCTGGCACACGTCGAATACGTTATGGGTAAGTTTGTATACGTTAACAGCACGCTGGCATATGTCGTAGTATGCTGGCAAACGTCGTAGTACGCTGGCACACGTCGAATACGTTATGGGTAAGTTTGTATACGTTAAGAGCACGCTGGCATATGCCGTAGTACGCTGGCAAACGTCGTAGTACCGAGCTGTTAGACAAATTTTCCATGCTTGAAATTTCCCGACGTATGCCAGCATATGACTCACACGTTCCGCATAACGCTGGCCATAAGTTGTAGGCACGCTACGCGATCGTTGACACATGTCGACACACGTTACTTGTAAGTTACTCATAAGTCGAAACACGTCGAGGTAATGTTTAGCGTACCCGAAATGTATTTCTAACCTATGAGTAACGTGTTTTAGGCACACTACGCGATCGTTGACACACGTCGACACATGTTACTTGTAAGTTACTCATAATCGAAACACGTTGAGGTCATGTTTAGCGTCAGTGCTCCAGACTCCATGGTTTTTTTTTATTTTTTATTTTTTTTTTCTTCGGTATGACGGTGATGTTGACACTTCGGTTTCTAGTGCGGTTATGATATAATGTAATTAAAAGGCTGCCGCTCAACGATTTAAATCATAACCGTCATACCGAAGAAAACAAAAAAAACAGGGAGTCTGGAACACTGACGCTAACCATTACATTGACGTGTTTCGACTTATGAGTAACGTACAAGTAACGTGTGTCGAAGTGTGTCAACGATTGCGTAGCGTGCCTACAACTTATGCCAGCTTATGCGGAACGTGTCATACGTCGAGTACATCGATAAATTTTCAACATGCTGAAAATTTCTCGACGTACTCGGCACACAATGACGTATGCCAGCGTACTACGACGTATGCCAGCATGCTATTAACGTATACAA
This sequence comes from Eptatretus burgeri, assembly GCF_056783735.1. NCBI lineage: Eukaryota > Metazoa > Chordata > Myxini > Myxiniformes > Myxinidae > Eptatretus > Eptatretus burgeri. The sequence goes on along the minus strand of NC_140972.1, from coordinate 68,542,130 downwards.
ATCTTACCCTTAACGTATTCGACATGTGCCAGCTTGGTTCGGCAAATTTTTCATACGTCTGCATACGCTGGCTAAAACGTCAAGGTGTGACAGCGGCTTCACACTTCGATGTCTAGTGCGGTTATGATTTGAATCATCGAGCCGCAGCCTATTAATAGCCTACGCCACGTGATCGTCGGCGATACGCTGCCGCGCTATGCATAAGTTAGACTATCGTTGGGCATAGGTTGTGAACGCCGACAACACGCTCAGCATTCGTTGGTATAAGTTATCTATATGTGATTAAAACGTTCTGTGTACGTTACTAATACGTTATGCATACGTCCAACACGTTATTATACGCCCAAAAATTTAAAAAAACATCAATTGTTCAGCGTACGCCAGCGTTTTACATACATTTTGATGCGTTGCCATATGCTGGCTAAAACGTCAAGGTGTGACAGCGGCTTAAAGGAACTCAACACCTTGAGCTTTGCAGCAGCATGGCACGAAACAAAAAAGTAATGGGAAAACAACATCGCTAGGAGAGCAAACCAAACCATACAGATAGAGATGAGGCAACATCATGAAAACAGAGATTAGAGACACAAAAGGAGCAACTGAGAAAAGAAACAGGACAAATACAACAATTTCTAAAAGGAAATCAAAGTCCAAAGCTTATGAGGAGAATCCAAAAATAATTTTTAAAAAACAAATACAAAATTGGAAATAAAGACCTAGAGGTAATGTTTGCAGAAAGCAAACTCAAAAAATAAATATTCTCCCATATACTCAAACCTTCTCCCTCACCCCACTCCACCAAGGACTCACCTTGCCCCCACCCTCATCCTGCACCAACTCAATGCCTCCTCCATCCAATCTCTAACTGTGTGGACTTCAAGCATCCGGAGCCTCTGTTCCAACCTGACAGCTCCCTCAATCCAGCCGCTTCTGAAAAACCACACATCATTTAGTGAACAGAATCCTTCCTCCCACAAGTCATCCCTGACTCCTTAATGTCTCTCCTTGGCTATTGTCTCCTCCGGTTTTATCAACCTGAATCCCATCATCAAAAAGCGCTGTACATCAAAAAAAACTCTATTTCTCACTCACAGTGTACTGCTCTTACACCTCCCAAACTGCAGGAGTACCTCTGGCTGCGACTTCCCCTCATCTCCCACCTCATGTTTGTTTGGGTGTTGTCCCATCCTCTCAACAGTGATGACTCCATCTACATCTCTCTCAGACAACATGGACTAACTTTTAGTCATTCATCCCAACTTGCTCGTCCTCATATGTGGTGACTTCCATTGTCACCATGCTAATTGGCTGGGTGATGTTACCTCTCTCACCAGCCATGGCACTTCTGCAAAGTACTTCCGTGACTCCATGGGTCTGACTCGATCTGAAAACTTTCCCACCCGGGTTTCTCCAAATGGCAAATCTTCCCTGATGGATTTGGTGATGACCAACTTCCTCACCAATGTATCTTGCTATTCCTTTGTCCCAAATGGCTCATCTGATCATATGCCTGTGAAGGTCAATATCTCTCTGGCCATTCTCAGAGAACAGCCTCTGTGCCGGTGAGTCTAGCAGTTCTCTCATGCAAACCGGCAGGGACTAATAACAGCCTTCACACTACAGGACTGGCCTCCTATATCTAGCGCCGCTAATATTAATTCAGCCTGGGAATTCTTCCACAGAAACCTGCTCTCTCTTATGCACAGATTAATCCCATCTCGTCTTCAGTTATCTTACCCATCTACCTGCTCTTGGTACTCTGAATCCTGTAGCGAATATGTTGCTTTAAAACAACTTGCATTCTCATCCTGGAAGACAAATCCAACCAAAGGCAACCTCAGATCATTCCACAAAGCCCATAACAGGTGTGTGTCTATTCTCAGGAGAGAAGGCCAAATGCCTCAGTTTTGTGTTTGCTTCAAAATCTTGTGTCCCCAACGTCTCCCTCTCTCTGTACGTACTCTTCCCAATCGTACCAAACTGCTCCTGAATTCTGCCTTTTGCACCCAAGGTGGAAAAGTTTCTGGCAACCATCGACTCGGACTCTGCAACTGGACCGGACGACATCAGCTCACGTGTCCTAAAATCTACTCTGCTGCTCCTGCACTTCCCCTCTCTTCCCTTTTCACACTGTCATTTACTCTAGGTCATTTTCTATCTGCTTGGAAATCAGCCAACAATGCAGCATTACATTAAATAGGTGCAGAAGTGGATCCGCTTAACTTCAGACCAATCAGCTTACTTCCAATCATCAGCAAGGTCATGGAATCCATCATCACAGTTGGCATAAAATCATTCCTTTTCTCCAATTGCCTTATCTCAGATAATCAAATCGAATTCAGACCCAGTCACTCTACCTTGGATATGCTGCTTCTGCTCTCCCAACAATGGATGGAGGCCCTCAATATCAGACACGTGATCAGGGTAGTCTCTCTAGACATATCTCAAGCTGTCAATAGTTTGGCATCCCGCCTTGCTCCCCAAACTGTCTGCCTATGGAATCCAAGGCTAACTCCGCTCTTGGATTTCTGACTTCTTGCACTCTCGGAGCCAATGTGTGGCTCTCAACAAAATCCTTTCTTCTCTCCCTGACAAGGCTGGAGTATCCTAAGGCAGTGTTCCAGGCTCCATATTATTCCGAATATTCATCATTGATCTCACTGACTCTCTTGAAAATCCTCTATCTCTTTGCTGATGCCGTGACATCCCTCATCCCTCCGACAGAAAGGCCCCAGCCCTTTTCCCTCTCCTTCAACCCTGAAAAACTCGCAAACTGGTCAAACATTTGAAATACATCTTTCAATCCTGAGAAATTTCACATACTCTCTCCAAAAGGACGGTACTTCAAACACTCCAATCTACTTTCGCAACAATGCTCTCAAAGAGGTGCAGTCACTCAAACTCTTGGGTCTCACTCTCAGCCATGATCTCTCTTGGGCAAGCCACATTTCAAAGTTGGCCTTCAAGGCACGATGCTGACTGGGTATCCTCCATGGTGCAAAGTCCTTCTTTGGAAAACCTGAGCTCCTATTCACCCACAAGACTTTCATCAAAAGCTTGATGGAGTACTGCTCTCCCCTCTGGGCTGGCTCCCCTGCTTCACATCTTGCACAGCTTAATGCCATGGTAAAGGCGCTGTCACACCTTGACGATTTAGCCAGCAACGGCAACGTATAAAAATGTATGTAAAACGTTGGCGTATGCTGAAATTTTGAAGCTTTTTAAAAGTTTTGGTCGTATTCATAACGTGTTGGTAGTATGCATAACATATTAGTAACGGGCACAGAACGTTTCGTTGTCTTAAAGATAACTTCTACCAACGAATGTTTAGCCTGTTGTCGGCGTTCACAACTGATGCCCAACGATAGTTTAACTTAGGCATAGCACGCTGCACGTATCGCCGACGAACTCGTGGCGTAGCCTGTTAAAAACCTGCCGCACGCCGATTTAAATCATAACCACCTGAAAATTGAAAGTGTCAACCACGCAGTCACACCTTGACGATTTAGCCAGCGTTTGCCGACCTATGAAAAATTTGCCGAACCAAGCTGGCACACGTCGAATACGTTATGGGTAAGTTGTGTATACGTTAAGAACACGCTGAAAAACGATGAAGTACGCTGTCATATTTCGTGGTACGTCTCGTACGTCGTGATATTTCAAGCATGCTGAAAATTTTACGACGTACTCGCCGTATGGCTCACACATTCCGCTACGCTGGGAATAAGTTGTAGGCACGATATGTGATCGTTGACACACGTCGACAAAAGTTCCTTGTAAGTTACTCATAAGTCGAAACACGTCGAGGTAATGTTTAGCATACCCGAAACTTATTTTCTCCATCAAGGCACATTTTCTTTTTTTTCTCCTTGGCTCCGTGAAGGCAGTGACGAAATATCTGAAGTTGTTGTTGTTGTTGTTGTTGTTGTTGTTGTAGGTTTTTTTTTTGTTTTTTTTAGTCTATCACGAATTTTAAAATATATTCGGACATTTGCTTTTAAGTTTCGACGTCGACGTGACAATATCCTCAAACAGAAAATATTCACAGAGGAGGAACTAAAAATAAGACATGAGCAAACTGAAGAGGCAATCGGACGTGACGTAACGGCACGTGACGAAATATCGGAAGTTATTGTTTTTTTTTTAAACGCTGCCAATACGCCATTATACGGTAGCTGTAAATTATAAACATGTTCAGTAAGTTCTGTGGTCGTCCGGAAGACGTTAATCAAATACGTCTACATACGTCAATATGCGTTGGAGGTACGTTACACATAGGTTCAAAGCACGTTACTCATAGGTTAGAGATCACTTTTGGGTTCGCTAAGCATTACCTCGACGTGTTTCGACTTATGAGGAACTTACAAGTAACGTGCCTCGACGTGTGTCAACGATCGCATAACGTGCCTCGACGTGTGTCAACGATCGTGTAACGTGCCTACAACACGTTACTCATAGGTTATAAATAAGTTTCGGTTACGCTAATCATGACCTCGACGTGTTTCGACTTATGAGTAACTTATAAGTAACGTGTATCGACGTGTGTCAACGGTCGCATAATGTGCCTACAACTTATGGCCAGCGTAGCGGAACGTGTGAGTCATACGCTCGCATACGTCGTAAAATTTCAAGCATGCTAAAATTTGAGGACAACCGCAAAGTACAACGATGAAAGCCAGTGTACTACGATGTATGGCAGTGTTTTTCAGCATCCTCTTAACGTATACAAATTTACCCATAACGTATTCGACGTGTGCTAGCGTGTAAGACAAATTTTTCATAAGTCGGCATACGCTGGCTAAATCGTCAAGGTGTGACAGCGCCTTAAGTGGAGATGATTTTGGTACCAATCTTTTGAGTGCTTTGTTGGTTCACATAACTGGTATTTTTGTCCGTTTGTTGTTTTATTTTTTGTATCGTTGGGGTCTTTCCATGAGTGGTGTCAATCTCATCTCCACTATTTTGTATGGCAGCTCCCTTCTTTTTTGTATACATTGTCGCGGCTCGTATAAGAGCTAACACACAGAACATGTAACAAGAGGGGCAGGAAAGGGAAGCACAAAACAGTGGGGAACAGAGATATTAGGAGATCTGTTGAAGGGAGAGGGATGGCACGGTACACGGGGTAAGCAAGATGGTGAGTATTGTGGGGGTGATTGTTGATGGGGTATGGTGGAGGGGGATACCAGATATGGGGTGGCAGTGGGTATTGTGGACATGATGATTGATGAGGGATGGTGGAGGGTGTAGCAGGGGGGGGGGGCTGAAAGTTTTTGCTTCCTTAGTGAAATCCTCTCGGAGGAGTCGGATACATACACACCTACATACTTTCTCTCCACTATAATAGATGATGGTTCATTTGACTTGCAGAAACTTGTGATGATAATTTATTGACAAGTTTCTTTTTTCAGGTTCTCTTGTGGTAACTGCCTGGCAATGGCAACAGGAAGAAAATGTGCGTGTGCTCTTTGGATGGGTAGAGATCGTCTTACAGTTTCAAGCCACGACCGTTTCTTCCGCTTAATCATGGGGATGACATCCTCTCTCAATCGTGGTGGATAACCACAATATCTAGCCATCTCCTGTTGTTTCACAACAGTGCTCCGTAACATGTTCCGAACTGAAAAGTGAACATGTTGGGGGCCCGATCCACACTGGGGTATTTCAGAGGAACCTCATCCAATTTCTGGCAAACTTCGGATCTTTTGGCCATTGGTGCAGCATGAAGCCATCTTGGTTTGTATTACTACAATCAGCACGGACACATCGACTCAGCATATTTGTGAAAAATCCAAAATTATTTGCCGTTTGAGTTAAGTCGTACCGGAATGTAACCCGTGGTAAGTACGAATGCGACGGTCGACTTCTTCGTGTGACGTCACAGATAAGTGTGAAAAAGAAGAATATTTAGATTTTTAATCGCAAAATTACTTGCTTTATAAATTGCAAATCAGAAAAAGACATAATATCTATTTTTGAGGATATCAAGGGATAGATCGGCGTCGCGGTGGTCTTCGCATTTGAGTTCCCCTTCAAGCAACCTCACTAGAGGGGCGAAACACCAACAGCAGAGTTGAAGGCCAATAAACTTCAAGGAGGGAAACATGGAAATTTGGAAGGAGGAGGGACGGGGATGAGTTAACGAGGGTAGAAAAAGATTTGGATTGGGGATGATTTGAGATGACGGTGAACAGCTGTCTTGACGACCCGGAGGGAAGAATGAGATTGAAGAGAATGTGGAAGTTGTTTTCCCAGGTGGGAGTAAAGATGAACAAATGAGCGGAGGTGAGCAGTGATCTTGGTTTTAGGTAGTTTCATGAGAAGAGGGTTGATGGTGGAGCGTTTGTGCCCTGCAGAAACGTCGGGGCGGGAAAAGCACGGAAACAGCAGAGGATGCAATACCAGAAAAGGAGGCAGTGGAAGATCGAGAGACCAACGACCTGTCTGCGATGGCGAAGTGGAAAGCACATAGACTCAGCTTCATGGCGGGAAATCCCAATAATCTTGAAGGCCTTGGTTTCCACAGCGTCAAGTTTGCTTCACAGTACATTTTGAATATAGGTGTGGCCAAGCTGAAATGCATTTGGGAGGACAGATCCAACAGAAAAATTTAGTTCAACCAAAGTTTGAGCTGAAGCTCGAAAAGTGATATTTATTCAGGTTTTTCATGTGTAGTAATTGGCTGCTCTTTGCCTGATTCACAACGAGTCATTCATCTCTTTCTTCAAACCCATTATTAAGCTGGCCTGTGCAGTTTGCCAAGCCACAAGTCATTTTGATTATAGAGTAGAGAAGGCATTGCTGAAAGATTGAGATAAAAAATACAAAGCTTATGATGCTGGCACAAATAACTGGGTTAGCCTGTTTGGGGTTCCTATTTGAGCACATATCTCCCCTCCTGTTGCTGTAACACTACATCCCTTATCTTGAGTTGATAGTCAACTTTCCACCATGTCATTGTAATTAATGTATGAGTATAACAATAATAATAATAATAATAATAATAATAATATCAACCATTCCCTTCATACCGTGAGGCATGTAGGGCTGCCGATGCAGTTTATTTTGGCTAAGGAGCAGAGTCCTGGACGGGTCGCCGCTCCTACGCAGGATACCTAAATGGATTATTACCCCAGCACACTGGTACTCATCTTTCCGACCTCCGAAAGATGACAAGCTGAGTCAACCCCACCCGGTGTTATTTCACCAGCACAACAGGAGCTCAAACTCAGGACCTTAAGATCGAAAGCCAGCCACCTTAACCATGAAGCCAACACCATGCTTCAATGTACAAGTATACCATTTCAAAATGCTGTTAACTTGTATATGCCTAAGAGAAAAAAAAAACTACAATTTAACATTCCACATTTTGGCTTCCATGTTTTCAGAATATAAGGGATGACAAAATACCTTGGGGATTTGACTCCAGTCTTCAAAGTGAGAGGAGATGAGAACAGATGTTGGTAACATAGTCTTTCTTGTCTGTTGCTTGACTGGATAGGCATTTTGGGCATCGCATTGCTATTTACCCATGATCATGTCTGAGTGATGCACCTGCCAATCATCTCCTCTCTGAATGTATTGGGGGCACAAAATTGGAATTTAGCTTGGGTATGGCACACAATGGCATGCCTACATACATCGAATAAATATCAAGCTCTTTCTAACCACTGAGTGACCGACTCACTCACTGACTGACTGATATTAAAGATTGGTACCTTCAGGGTGATGGAGAAAGCTGAAATTCTGTGTGCCGATGGACATCGAAGCCAGTACACCAGGGAAACAAATCACAGAATTGTCGTGCAACATCCGTGGATGAAAATATAAATAAATGAAAAAAAATAAATGAAAAAAAAAATGAAAAAACAATGCAAGGAGTGACCTGAGACAATAACGAAGCACGTTAATTTTGCGTCCCGACAGACATCGAAGCTGATACACCAGAAAAAAAGCACAGAATGATCGGAAAGCATTCTTAAATTAAAACATAAATAAATGAAGAAAAAAAAATGAAAATATATAAATGAAAACTCAAATGCAGGTGAGCCACCCGAGGCAATAATGGGGAAGCACGGTTCATATGCTTACACAATGTACAAGCATACCCCGCGAGCATATGCGTGTATGTACATATATATATATATATATATATATATATATATATATATATATATATATATATATATATATATATATATATATATATATATATATATATATATACTGGTGTATATATATATATATATACATATATATATATATATAGCCTGGTGTATATATATATATATATATATATATAGCCTGGTGTTGGCGCAGTGGTTAGGGCAGCGGCTTGGGATCCAAAAGGTCCTGAGTTCAAGCCCCGTTGGGCCACTGAATAAATACACCAGGGGGTTGACTCAGCCTGTCATCCTTCCGAGGTCGGCGAAATGAGTACCAGTATACTGGGCCGGTGTATACCCCGGTTAAAATAGGTGTACTATATCCCTGTGTCGTAAGAGGCGACCAGGGTTGCGTCAGGAAGGGCATCCGGCGTAAAACATGTGCCAAATCACTATGCAGATCATACGGATGATCCGCTGTGGCGACCCCTAACGGGAGCAGCCGAAAGAAGAAGAAGAAGAAGAAGATATATATATATATATATATATATATATATATATATATATATATATATTTATACGTATATATATTTATACGTATACATATATATGTATACATGCCTGGTGTTGGCTTAATGGTTAGGGTGGTGGGCTTTGGATCTGAGGATACTGAGTTCAAATTAATACCAGGTGGGGTTGACTCAACCAGTCTGAGGTCAGCAAAATGAGTGCCAGCTTGCTGGTATTCTGTGTTGGAGTGGCGACCCATCCAGGATTGTACCCAATAGCCAAGAAGACTGTTTAGGCAGCACCAATGCTATGCACAGAGTATGGTCCCAATCTCCTCCTCCTATATATGTGTATATATATATATATATATATATATATATATATATATATATATATATATATATATATATATATATATATATATATATATATATATATGTTTTATTATTATTATTATTATTTTTGACACCTTGTGAACTCTAAAGTTCACAAGCAAGTGCTCTCAGACAAGACAGTTAGACTCAAAGCAATTCATTGCCTGAAAAACACTTGCAACAACAGTTGGCATCTGAATCCCATTATTTGGGGAATTTAATCCAAAGACAAGTGATGAAAGGCAAGTTCTCTGAGACATCTTGTTAGTCAATACCAGCAAGTTGACCGTGCCCGCACGGGATTCCAAATGGGGTACGGATGAAGATGGCAAAATGCAAATGGCGTCTTGTATCATCGAGCCGGCAAGCTGGGAGTAACAGATCAGGTCAGGTTCGGAATGGGAGCATACGCCGGAGTAACGCGTCACTGCGTCCACTTTCCGGGGGTACTCCAGGGGCCTCCGTCAGGCCATCCCCCAGGACGAGGCCTGGCACATCCCCATCTCCTTGAGATGTTGATCAACTTGCTGCAACCATGAGACATGTGATCGGCTCATTGGCCTCCTCCACTCATTAGGCTCCCATGCTGAGAGAATGTGGTGAGCAGTATGTGTCAGGAAAATGTCCACACAACCGCAGCTGACGCTCACGGACTACGGAGGTAACAAATATCATTTGAGTCTCTCTTAGCAACAGCTCATTGGGCACAACGTCTGACCAGCGAAAGCCAAGGATTCTCCAAAGAGACCTGGTACCAAAGGAATTAAGTCTCCATCTCAGGTCCCTGGTCAGAGTCCAAGTCTCACATACAGAGAGCAAGACTGGAAGCAGCAGTAAAAACTGGAAAAATGGGGGTGTTCTAAAACTTTGGACCGGTAGTGCATGTATATATATATATATATATATATATATATATATATATATATATATATATATATATATATATATATATATATATATATATATATATATATATATATATCTTCTTCTTTCAGCTGCTCCCGTTAGGGGTCGCCACAGCGGATCATCCATATGATCCGCATAGTGATTTGGCACATGTTTTACGCCGGATGCCCTTCCTGACGCAACCCTGGTCGCCTCTTACGACACAGGGATATTGAATATATATATATATATATATATATATATTGTTGCGGTTCTGGAAACCGCATCCCTCCAACACCATAGCAGCCAACATACAGTGGTCCCCAGACAGTTATTTCATCGATGTAGGTTCAGATAGTCCCTTCCTTCTTGTCTAGTGGGTCAAACAGGACAGTGTGTTGTGTAAATCTCAAAGTTGGATCTGATTAAATCTCTGAACTCATTCCTATTCTTTATTTTTCATGATTCCTGAGGTAAATCCAAGCAAGGGGTCCTCGTGAGGCCGGGAGGCACTATCCTCCCGGACTCCACCTGTCCTCCGTGTCCTATCCTCAGACACCCATCGGTAAAAACCACAGTCGCGCCCTTCACAAAATAATTCGTCCTCACAGAAGACCAAGAACAGCAGTTGAAGCCAACAATGAAGAACAGCAGTTGGTTCTGCGCATGTGTTACCATAGCATCTTACCGTCGGTCTTCGCTGACCACCGTGGCCATGGGTGTCTCCTATGGATGGTGAACATTCCCTCGCCTCTCCACCCGGCGAGCCTGTAGCCAGGCAGAGGTCCGCTGTATGGCTTGGGCCACATGGCTTACAGACAAGGCAATGCATTGACCGGCGATGACCGCCGGTCACCATGGGCGGCCCAGGAGTTCAGTTCAGAGCAATTCGTGTCACGGTGATCAGAGCGAGACGATTCCCCAGCTTGGAACCATCTGGCCGGAAGTAAAGTGGAGCCGCTTCCGATCATGGTGGCCAGCCTGTGTGCTGGCCGGGGCCCAATCAGAGCGCCCGATTGGGATGACGACACATCACTTCGGGTCGTCACCCCTGCCCGCACCACGGGATCTATAAAAGGACGAGTCGCGGGGCGGTAGAGTGTCGGTCCTGCTCATCGCTCCTGTCTCCTCATACCGGTTGTCTTGTCCTGGGCTAGTGGTCATCTTTCATGCACTGTGTTCCCGTCTGCTGGTGCATTTCAGTTCCAGCTCTAACTCCAGATCCAGTTCCAGTTTGAGTGCCAGTATAAGTCACCATTCCTGCACACCGCTCCTGTCTGCTCGTCCTGGCCTAGGATTGACAACCCACCCATTCACCTGCTGGCTCCACCTTCATCACCGCGTTGCCGCTGACTCCGCCCATTGCTCCGGACTCTGCATTTACCGCCTCGTCGCCTCTCTCCACTCACTCGCTTTTGACTCCGCCTCTCCACCCACTGGCTTCTGACTCCGCTTCTCTCCACCCACTGACTGCTGACTCCATCCAAGGTCCCTCCTTAATGCCTGTCAGTCACGTTCCATTCTCTGGATCGATGCTTACCTGCATGGAAGTGCCACAAAACGGGACACGATGCGCCAGCTGTCAGGGAGGTATCGCCCAACAGAGCATCCCCACAAAACATATTGGTGGTGTGATCGGGCAATCATGCAAGGTATTGAGAGACTGTTAGCTTCATCTTCTCTCCTCTTTTTCTCTTAATTAACTCCTCTTAAATTGGGGTGTATGTGTGTGTGTGTGTGTGTGTGTGTGTGTGTGTGTGTGTGTGTGTGTGTGTGTGTGTGTGTGTGTGTGTGTGTGTGTGTGTGTGTGTGTGTGTGTGTGTGTCCTTGCGCTTGTCTGCACTTAAGTTAAAATTGAACAAGAATTATATCAGGATAACGCTGCTCTGTGTCTGCCTTTGTAAGTTGCTTGTATTATTGCTGCACCTCTCATATTTGTTCCTATTCCTGCTTACAGACAAGAATAAACAACATTCACTGTGCCACATACCTTTCCTCGCCTGCCTGTTAATAAATCTTTTGTAGAAATGTTCCCAGCTCGTTGTTGTCTTTTCCTTCATTGATCCAGCATGGTCCATATCCTAACTTAGCCAGAACTTTATTCCCAACGATCCGTTCCTTTTAGCCGGTAGGTCCTTGGCAGTGTCGCTCGCTCTGATCCGTTAAAGTGATCCGGTTTGAACAAGGTGTACCGAGGGCGTGTCCCCCGGTAATTAGATCACGTGATTAATTAGGTCACCAGATTAACCCATAGACGGAGGACCCGAGGTCACGTGGTTGAGTTATTGGCATTCACGGTCGGTTAGCGACCCGACGCATCACAGAATTATCCATGTGCAACGGCCTGCAATTCTGGGGAGTCTGGTGGGAACCCGAGATAGCTTCCCCTCTCCCCCCCCCCCCCCCGTGGTCTTCTCACACGACCCCCAGTCCACAACAATATATCTATGTGTGTATGTATGTATATATATACACATATAATCTTCTTGATGGTTAGGGTTCATAATAAAAGTTTGTATGGTGTCAACCTCAGCGACAAATTACAAATTAATAGTCAGATTCAGTAAATTCACGCAATGCAAATGTCAACAGAAAAGCAAAATTTGTTTGTTTGTTTAATACAGCAACAGTCAATTTAATAGTCTTGTTAATCAAAATAAATGGAGGATGATGGAAAACAATTTATTAACCCCCATTATGAACCCCCTTTTAGACTTGTGGGGTTTTAGAAAATTAACCCCCTTTAGTGGAACGACATGTATCGGATGTGTTTTTCTCAAAAGAAGCTTCAGAAGAATGTTGTTTTTATATTATTTTTTATTTTTCACTGAACTTATGTCATTGGTTGACCAACATCCCAGCGACCTTTGACTCAGAGTGTGGAGGCTTGTGTTTATTGAAGAGTAATAGTTAATGATTTTGAAATATTTGAGCAAAAGATATCAAATTAAAAACCGACCTTTTTTGTTATCGGCAATTGGACAAACTGAAGCATGTGGACAATTTGTAACCTGCACTACAATTAGTTCAGCAAGACTTATAAGATCATTAATTCTAGGCCACAGTTACAACAGTCATGCTGTATGCAGCTTATCATTCACAGCGAGATAACTGCAGAAAGATAATCCTACAATATTGTGCTTCTCTGATTCTAATATGATTTTAATGAGTTGAACTGGAGACATTACGATGACAAACGGTATTGTAATAATCCTCTTCGCGTATAATTGGGAATATAACTCTTCGGAGAGAAACGGACAGCCAAAATAAATTCTGAACATTTTGGATTGTAGTATTACTTAATTACCTCCCCACCATCGAACGTGGATGGAGGTTAAGTTTTCACATTCCTGCCTGTTTGTCTGTGAACAGGATGTCTTAAAAAGTTGTGGACGAGTTATGACAAAACTAGGTGGATGAGTTGGTTAGGTGACAAGAACAAGCCGATTCGATTTTTGGTAAGATCTGGATCCAGATCCGACCTATCATTGGGATACAAAACATAAACTCTTCAGCCTGGTGGAGGTATGTACTCTACCGAGTGCCGTTCTAATTAGTATTGTTATTATAATTCTGGTACAATTGCAAAACCCAAGAGCTTGTGTCATGAGACTGTAGAGCTAATAAAAGTGCTCGGTAAATATTGATTGCTCTAAAATGCTGTTTGTCCCAACGAGCCCGATTTTCAAACCAAACCGATTCTCATTTGAATTGAAATCTTCAAACTGACAGCTCCATTGCCAAGCAAGCATAAGCAGAGCTATCATGGAACCAAGGAAAAGCATGCCAGTTTTTTGGGAATAAATAAGTGAATACTAATAATAATAACTAGCCGAAGCCCCGTCACAGACGGATTCCGTTCCATGAGCCCAATATGACAACCAGTGGCGGCTCTCGTAAGAGCCGGATCCCAGTCGATGTACTCCATGGCCTTACCTAATGAGGCCTACAAAACGTCCTTGTACACGACATTTTTGGTGTACACTACTCCTTGTGAAGAAGTCCCCTGATTTGTGCACGTGTCTACTTTGACGTACAAACACCGTGTCAAAACTTCTCAGGTCACAGTACCAAGAAATACGTGACGGAATCACTCGGAGGAGCGCAAAATTGGTCCTTCAGTGTTAATATATGGATAACAACAAATAATAACATAAGAGCATGCTGGCAGCAAGGTGCTCCGCTGATGTGTGCTTGGCATTTTGAAACCTGGTTCCATGTACACCACCCACCACCAACCCAGTGATCACATGATTAGAACTTGGATGTTGTAAAGCAGTCGGTGCATGATTTTTGCCTCTGTACCATAACGTGACACTGACCTGACAGGCATCTGAAAGTACAATTTTAATCCACATCCGGTACATAAATATAACAAATAATGATGCATTGCTCAACATTATCCCGTAGGTGCTCCATTTTATTGACATGCGAAGATTGTGGTGACCAGGAAAATGCCTGAAGTCGATGGAAGGCTCTTCAAACCAATTGTGTACAATTTTTTCCGCAAGCTTTGCAATAGTTCTTAAATTAAATAATTTCTGTTCGTCTTCCAGTGTAACCATATAATATAACAAGAGACCATGATCAGCACTTATTATGCAGAGCAGGTTTAAAACATGCACCATACCATAATGCATTCAGCATCATTTGTTTTTCTGTTTGCGACGACGTGTAATTTGTGAAGCTGAAGAATATGTACGCTTAGGTAAGGTCTTCCTCGTTTAACCCTCGAGGTTAACTGGTTAAGTGCAGTGTACAGCAATCATATTGGGAGTTACAACTAGAAAGGCACTCGGTGGAGTGCATACGTCCACCAAGCTGAACAGTTTACATTTTGTATCCCACTGATGGTCCGGATCTGAATCAGGACCTCCAAGATCGAATTGGCTTGTTCTTGTCACCTGACCAACTCATCCACCTAGTTTTGTCATACCTCGTACACAACTTTTTGAGATATGCCCACAGACAGACAGACAGACAGACGCGAATACATAAACTCCATCCGCCTTCGGCGCTCGTTGTCATGACGTGCTTTCAATGGAACCCAGAAGAATATCAATACTAACTTTGTCAAAGCAGAGAAGTAGGAACAACAGACAGAAAACAACTTTGATAAAACATAACAACGATTAAATTATTCAATTACAAGCACAGAAAGTTATGATTTATTGACGGACTTCCCGCGTCCAATCGCAGGACATCCCCGTGAGGCAACGGGGTTGAGACTACACAATTTTACTTCTACCCAGCAGGTGTCACCAGAACCTTGCTCCTCCGAGTGGCTGATGGACCTCATTATCCCAACATGGATTTTATTGACCCATGACAGCTTGATTGAAAGGAGACAGCGCAACGGCCTCAACATTTGAGTTCATCATGGCGTCCGTAGAAGCATCCGTCCTTCGATCACACATTCACGACATGCCTTTTTAACCATAAAAGGACAAGTAAAACAAATACCCCCAGTGTTACATCACTGTGTTGATAAAAGAAATGTCAGCTTAAGAAACAGACTGTGAACAAATGGAGTAATGTTGTCTGGGAATGTGAAGGAAAAAAATCCTGTGAAACACACCCAGGAAGGTCTATAAACTAACAGCATGACCTCGGACATGATCAATTGGGCAATGAAGTTTTAACCATTCGTGTTGAGGTTTCATTAGGTGCTTGTAGGCATAGGCCTCCACTCAACATAGCATACTGGGGTTATGTAACTAAGATGATGACTAATAGAGTTCACAGGTTTCATAAATAAACAATACACCAAAGTTCCTGGTGTGACATCACATTATCCAATTGTACATCGAATACTTTGTATTGATCAGTCACAAATAAATTGGACGAGTTTTATTATTTAAATATAGTGCTCTGGTCCAACAGGATGTGTGGAGTGATAGCAATCAATCATATGCAGGTAAAGAGAGCTTAATAACCAAGTGTCGTTATACAAATAATGCTGACAAGGCGTGGTATGTCGAAAAGAGGGGAAGCAGTGGAGGGGAGCAAAATGGAGAAGAAAAAAAAAAGAAGGGAGAGAAGCATTGGAGGGGCTGGGGAAGGAAGGAAGGAAGGAAGGAAGGAGAATTAAATGTGGATCAATGAGAGATAAAAGCGGTGTGTGTGTGTGTGTGTGTGTGTGTGTGTGTGTGTGTGTGTGTGTGTGTGTGTGTGTGTGTGTGTGTGTGTGTGTGTGTGTGTGTGTGTGTAGCCTTTTCTTTGCTTTCTATACAATTCTACACCCTGGGCCCAATGTCCACCAAATTTTGTACACTTGCTGGGGATGCCCAGGGTCAGGTCATGGGCACAACCCTATCCTCCATCCCCCTCCCCACCCAAACAAGGCAATTCTCTGTCTAGATGTGTTTGTACATCTGAAAATCAAGAAACTGACCTCAAACAAGGAAAGGAGGCCATTTGGCACATCGTTACCATGGTGCACTCTCAGGTTAATTTATTTTTCGACCTTTTAACATCAATCTTCTTGATGGTTTACTGGAGTTTAAATAACCACATCTTGATTAGTTAACCCAACCTGTGTACACCGTATTTTTTTGGCGTTTTTGAGATATTGTGCTACATATCGGTTGAACCTTATCTCTCAATGGGGAAGAATCACTTATCAGATCTGGATCCAGATCTTCATCAAAATTGAATCAATTCTTCCTTGTTACACACCCAATATGTCCACCAAGTTTCATCCGGATCCATCCGCAACTTTTTGAGATATCCTGCACACAAACATACGAATGAAAAATCACTCAAACAGTGACAACTGGGCAGAACAGTTGAAAGTAGAACGGTACTCGGGGGAGCACACACCTCTGCCAGGTGGAACAGTTCACGTTTTGTATCCCACTGATGGGCTGGATCCAAACCAAAATCGAATTCGCTTGTTCTTGTCACTTAACCAACTCATCCACCTTGTTTTGTCATGACTTGTCCACAACTTTTTGAGATATATATATATATATACACACATATGTATGTTGTTTTTGGCCCCATCTATCAATTTTAGAAATTCGGACTCTGTTGACCTTTTGATCTTTAAATTAATTGGTGGTTGAATTAATTGCCCTGATATGCAAATCCTGTTCAAATTTCAAATCAATCATATGCAAATTGAGGATTTTCGAAAGTGATCCTAAGTTGTTGACCATTTGGCCTATGTTTACGTTTTGGCATGTGCTGACCTCAAAAATAATTGGTGATTGTATTCAGTGAGCCAATGTGAAAATCCTGTTCAAATTTCAAATCAATCAGATGAAAATTGACAATTTTAGAAATATGGCCTTTGTTAACCTTTTGACCTATGTTGACCTCAACATAATTGGTGCTTGAATTCAGTAAGCTGACTTACAAATGGTCTTCAAATTTCATGTAAATCGGATGAAAATTGACAATTTTAGAAATGCGGTCCATGTTGACGTTTTGGCCTATGTTGACCTATTAGTCAATATTTACCTCAAAATAATAGGTGGTTGAACTCAGTGACCTGATGTGCAAATGCTCTTCAAATTTCAAGTTAAATCAGATTAAAATTGAGGATTTTAGAAATCTGGCCCATGGTGACCTCAAAAATAATTGGTGGTTGAACTCGGTAACCTGAGATGTAAATCCTTTCCAAATTTCAGGTCAATCAGATGAAAATTGAGGATTTTAGAAAAATTTGGCCCAAATCGGCATTTAGGTCTATGTTGACCTTCTGGCCTAGGTTGACCTCAACTGACTTCTGCGGTCACAATATATATATATATATATATATATATATATATATATATATATATATATATATATATATATATATATATATATATATATATATATATATATATTCGTATATATATATAAAGAAAGACCAACCCACATCTCATCTGTGAATGGAGGGAATTGCCAATTAGCTCTCACCTAATCAACTAACCCCAGGTGGCTAGGATTATATAAATAATCGGCCCCCTCCCACACTCCTCGAGCCGAAGAAGCTGCATAAAGCAACCCAAGAAGACCTACACAAGGCAGGTGCTATGCTGTTTCGAACCTTTCTCAGAGTTCCTCAACAACTATAATGACGTTCACACATAGTACACAAATGAAAATCCCAATGCCACACATCCCCTCAGCCACCAACACTCTACACAGGGTATGGTCCCAATGGATGGATGGATGGAATCATTTTGGTTTGGTTTCATCGCTTAATGGCGAATCATCAACGATAGTGCAGACAGCAAATCATACCAATGAGGCTCCCAAGCATGTACAATGTGCAAACGTCAACAGTAGTCAATTCAAGTAGTCACTGACTGCTTTTGATGTATTCCCCAGGAGGGACATGATGTTCACTTCAACTTCAAGTCTCCTGTAGCATTGCCATGGAGGAGTGTCAGGCAGTCTTTTGCTACCCAAAGCCAGAACAATACCACTTTTCCTTGGAAATGAACGCACAGGATGGCATCATCTTCCAAAAAAATCTCTCACCTTCGTGTGTTTTTTTTTACTTCGTCATATAAACTCAGTGCCATAACCATAATTACTCCCTGGCTTAAAGACATGGCACGCTGATCCATATCCTCAATCGATGTGGATAAAAGTCTCTCCATCTTCTCCATTAAACCTCCTCGATCTTACTAATTTTGCCGCACCTATGAGAGTCGTGGACTGATAGGATGCTTTAGTTTTTTTTCTTTGTCCTTAACAATTGTCCTTACGGATGACTCTCTGAAACCAAATTCATACCCAACAGTGGTGGCACCAATACCTGATTCCATCTGCCAAGCACTTTCAATTTCAGCTCCAAGGGGATACTTTTTCTTGATACTTTCTGCATATTGTCATTCCCAAGGTTTTTGACACAATTACCAATGGCGGCACACAGAGCAGTACAGCATTTCCACCGGCCTTGAGAAGTTCAACATGGAGGCGACAAATCCTAGGAGCTTTGCCCCCTTCCAACTGGTCACCGCAGCCTGTGGTTCCACAAACGAAGGTGGTTCACAGTTTATTGCAGGGTCAGGAATAAGGAGAGTGACACCCCTGACATCCAACTCAGCTGGTGGGTCAGCCTGGTAAAGCCACTCAAAGTTGCGGACCTTCACTTCAGCCTCCTCTCTCAAGAGCTCACCACCTTCTGCTCTAAGTCTGAAGTGAAGACTCCTCTGTCAATAGCTCACCGCTCCAGTCTGAAATGAAGGCCTGCTCCACCTATAAGCAGGACGAGAACCACTTCACCAGAGGTGATGATCTACCCCTTCACAGATTCCTCACACATAGGACTCCTTGTCCACCCTCAGTGAACATACAGTTTTATTCCATAGCTTCCTGAACAGCTCAGTTTTGCCATCAAGCCTGACCCTGTGACTATAGTCAATGGTATACAGTGTCCCTTGGAAGACAAGGTTCTTCTGCACCTGACGGTGGGTTCTAAAACGCCCATCGGCAACATCAAGGATGGTAGTCTTGAAGGCACCCTACAACTTCAGGATCTCATGAAACACCCAGATCCCTTAGAACCCCACTCAACCTGTTCGCAAGCTCCTCAGATACCCTTTCATCCTTGAGCTTGCCACCATCCAGCCCCTGGATGGGATGTTAGCATTCCCCTGGATTTGAGCCGCAGCTTCATTTTAGGATAAAGGTGAAATCCTGAAGAAAAAAAACAAAGCTTTCAATTCCTTATCAAATCGATATAAGAACAAGGAAGAACGGCGCCTTCTAGAATGTCACGTCGTATTCTGGCCGAATGCGCTTGCGCAGTCAAAGCTCCGCCATTGGATGATCATGAATCAATTGAAAGACAACACCAATTCTAAAGTTTAAATAACCCGACAGTGATCGGGTGACCCAACTTGTGTACATATTATATACATGTGCCGTTGCCCTTCGTGTCCGAAGAAGGACAATCACTTGAAGCATTTCTTGTTAAACTCTCAAAATCCAGGCTCACTAGTCACCTACACTCATTTGTTTCTCTTTTCACTCTCACCAGTGTAGCCAACCTCCCCAGTCCATTCAGTCCAATTCTTCCCTCCAGGTCTTCAAGAAAGCTGTTCACCACTACCTCAGGTCATCGCCCAGCCATACTCATGATCTTTTCTACCACAAATGCCCCCATTCACAAGCACTAACTTTTTCCAGGTTATTGTGATGTTTCCCCCCTCCTTCTCCCCTAAGCTCTTTCCGTTTGTTAGTTGTCGGTTGTGTTGTTCCTTTTCTGTTTCATCCCCGGTTTCCCCTTCCCCCTTCTTTCTGTGTTTCGTTCAGTTTGTGTGCAGATTGTTTACGGCCGAGTGTCCTTCTCCCACCTCTCATTGATCTCGCTCTCAGTCTCACTTATACTCTGCTGTTGGTGTTTCCCCTTTTCCATTTTGGTCCATTCCACTTTGGTCTAGCTCTTCGATGAGCCTCTACCAAGTACAGTATACAAAAAAAAAAACCTGCGAGTTACCCGTTTCACTTGTTGGCAGTGTAACCAGAACAACATATTACAAAATGCTCTTGAAGCATCTAACATTCTAACCCTTCCACATTTGTACACACACATATACATTACATGTACATTTCAAATACAAAGCAAATTATTTGCACAGAGAGTGTTTTCATTTCAATGGTGCGCTTACCTCTATCTGAACTATTCCTACGCAGAGTTACAGGATTGTGCCTTCACTACACATCAACACATTTGACTCCACAAGTGTACGTTCTGCATGAAACTGGTAATGGTGTGATTCTAGCACGATCAAAATCAGGCTCATGTTAAACCTTGGGGGATGAGTGAGCTCCTCAAGGCCTCGGGTGTGCCCTTTTTTCGAAATGTAAGGTGTGACGCGTAACTTTTAGCACATTTTACCAGTACAAATGAAGTGTCCTATATTTGATGCAGAAAAGTTGGTTTCATTGATTTGCAATGTCTAACTATCTCTCCAGGACTTGTTCCACCTCCCGTATCGTGACCTTCGCACCGCATTGTACATTACGTTGAAACCTTGATTTATTCGTTTTGTCCTGACATTTGACGCAGTGTTTAGTGCTGAGCATTCGCAAAACCTATTGCCATCTTGTTGATGATCACGGCCTGTGGCTTTCCTCGCAATGGACTACACCAAAGTTGACAGCTCATCAACCTTCTCCACATATTCCGTCCATTTGCCGAGTGATCCTTCGGTTCGTGGAAGTTTGGATGGCCAAACAGTTTTCCCTTTATCCGAATACATATAATGTTGGTGGAGGTTCCCTAACCTTATGCAGATTGTCGAGCTCCCTGGTGCCGTTTCTATGGGCAAGTAGATCCCGGTGGTGTTCATTTCCTCTCTGGGCCAGATTTCCGACCAGTCCTGGGAATCAAACTCCTGGTAAAGAGGGCGATGCAACAAAGCTTTATCCACTCAACCACCAAACCGCTCCTTATGTAATGTGCATAGACACAAAACATATCAATTACAGAGAAGTTTCTCAAAAACACATTTGTCCAGTGACTGTTATTTATGTAACCTTTACCCCGTATTATGCAATCATCTTCTCAGCTGACATCAGTCCCTAAATTTCCTGGTCAGACAACAGCCCGTCCATCTTGGTGCTTCCCAGGCAGGGTGTTGCATCAATGAGTATCCTGTCCGTTGGTGGGGATTGTCGACCGGTTACCTTGCTTGCTATCATTTCCTTGTGGCTGCTGAAGATCTTGTAGTACATTTCCAAAATAGTCAGCCATTGTATGCTGGTACAAATTATTGCTCAACTGTTAATGAGGCTATCACTATAGCATAGCCATACCTTAGGAATGATACAACCCATGGACCGACCCAATTGTAATCAAATCTTCCTCAAAATACTTTATGTACTCATTAAAATGATATTGGCCAAATAAGATGGTGGATGCAAAATATTATTTTTTTAAAAAAAATAATACACGTAATAATAATAATACAGGTACCGTGCCATTACAGGTGTGCTGGAGTATCACACTGTAATAATATTATTAAAGTACTGATTTTGAAGGTCGACGACAACTTCGGAAGAATACCTCTAATCCCCAAGATGCCTTCAGATTGCTCTCAATATTTGCAGTGGCAAGTCTTTTAGGATGATACTGAGTGCAAAGTTATCTTCAATCAAGTCTAGAGCTGTACGATAGTAACACTACATCATAAAACATGGATTGAATCATGAAACGCCTGAACTTGAATCATTTCACCTGTACAATTGCTCCTCGGCTCCGACTGCTTTAGGAACAGGTAATTTACCCGTTTCCTCCCAGGAGAACGGCTTGGTGGTTCAGTGGGTAAAGCTTCGTCTCATTGCCCTCCCTGGTGTGGATTCCATCCCCATGGCTGATCACTGGAAATTTTCGCATCCTGCGATGGCGTGTTCACCTGTGCGGGATGAATTCCAGCCACAGAAACGGTCATGGCTTGTCATGAGAGTATGGATTCAAGAGGTAAAGGAAGGGCCCAATAGGGTTGCTTACTCACACCGGGAGACCGGTTTTCAAGAAAAAAGGCATCAATGTTGGAATTTACTGACTGGTCTGTTACAAACGCGCAACGTTCCGGAGAATCGCATCGGATTCTATGAATTCTGATGTTATGAATAAACAACGCAGTTGCTGTTAAGAAGGTTTTCATTGACGTTAGGCCCATGTGTTTCTCCCAGCATTTATTTTCTACAGTTACTGAAAGCTCTTTTTTTTTTAAATGGACATTAGATTCCACTGAAGAACATGATAGTACGTACACTGTACAATTAATGTAATGCAATAAGGGGCATTTAAATTGTTTCTCTTGGGTCTGTTGCCTGCATCATGGATATCACGAGGTCATACAGGCCACAAATTGTGTCATTTACTGGCCCTAAAAGCTGGCTTAGGCACTCAAGTTTCAGAAAGGATTGGATGAAAAATAATATGTTTTGGCCGCTGAAATTTATGGCATCAGAGCCGCTCTGCCTCTTGACAAACTGTAGAAGCTTATGCCTAATAACATGTTGTGATAAGTGCTGGGGGCCTCGCTGACAGCCTAATGAGATCATTCTTTTCGCTACATTGGTGTAGGAAGATGTTTTCTGGAGGAGTGTACAGGGATACTGGATATAAAGTGGTTGAGGGAGGGGGAGAGGGGGTTCCCAGAGGCATGATGCCTCATCAAATTTCGGATAATATTGAGATTTTGTGCATTTGACAAGGTCTTTGAATCTAATGAGCAAACACCTTTTGTGGCATAAACGTGGACAAACATGCAGCTGATAAAACTGTTGAAGGAGAGAGTTTGGTAGGGCCCAAGCAAGCATCAATTCGAAGCTGATGCATCGCCGCTGTACAGATGGCCTCAACGTGTGAAATGTGAGACGTGATTGACAGCTCACCAAACAATTGAAAACTGATAACATTCAAATTAGTTATTTTACAATTAAGTAAACCATCCCATATGTCAACTGGAAGGGCATTCGGTAGAGCGCATACCTCTGCCAGGCTGAACAGTTTACGTTTTGTATCCCACCGATGGGCCGCAGCTGGATTCGGATCTTCACCAAAATCTAATCAATTCGTCCTTGTCACACACCCAAACTGTACACCAAGTTCCGTCTGAATTCGTCCACACCTCTTTGAGATATCCTACTCACAGACAGATAAAGGTGAATGCATAACCTCAGGTTCACCTTCCTTGGCGGAGATAACAAAGGAAGTTGCCATACGTGATCTGTGGACTGTAAAGCAAATGTTC
Source organism: Eptatretus burgeri (assembly GCF_056783735.1). Taxonomy (NCBI): domain Eukaryota; kingdom Metazoa; phylum Chordata; class Myxini; order Myxiniformes; family Myxinidae; genus Eptatretus; species Eptatretus burgeri. The sequence continues at coordinate 68,518,547 of NC_140972.1, read as the reverse complement.
AAATAATTTTCACCAAAATTGTTGCCGTCCCCTTGAACGAGCAGTTGCATTTGATATCTGGCTTTAATTCAGTTATGCAGGAATAGTGCACATCCGGCACACCATATCAGCAGCATACTTCCCGAACTTTAAAATTACAAACCCTTTCCTTTAAATATATCGCTCTGAGCAGACAGTCGTCCTTGACGAGACCAATCCAAATAATAAAAAGGAGCCGGGAATAGTTTCTGTGTCTCCTTGGCTATAATTAATTTCCCAGGCATCCTATCTCAGGTCCAAATCTGTTTTCCTTGAGAATGGTGATGATCCCCAAGAAGCTGTTTATCCGATCCTGAATCGTGGTGCTCGTCAGGTAGTTGTTCAATTCCATAAGAATGATGCTATTATGTACGTATTCTTTCAGCCATCGCACTTGTCATTCCTACATGGTCGGACACATCCTTAGCAGCATGTTAGGCACCTTGCTGCTATGAGCCCTTCTGCGTGCACCTGTGACCCATTCATTTTCATCACAGAGCTCAGATACTGACCAAATTAGATCTGACAGCATCCTCGATTGCATTTGCAGCAGGCTAGCTCGATAGACAAACAGCAGCAGCAGCAGCTAGACAAACAAAACAAGAAATTTGTTATTTTCATCCTAAATTAGAAAGCATGAAGCTGAGTTTGTAGCAGTGAATCCAGGAAAATTTGGACTCGGGATTTGCTGACAAGATCATAGCCATATGCTGATGTATTCGAACACTCAGAAAAAGGTATATGGGGTCATAACGTCTATATTGCATCCACATAGCATGTTTGGTCTATCAAGTCTGCCATATCCACACTCCAAGTCTATGAATTTGTAATACGAGTTCCCTCGATCACAAGGAACTTCAACACAGGATGAGGCCATAAGGCCTGTCAAGCCTGCACTCTGATTTGATTGCAAAGCTATGGTTGTTTGTCCATGCTACGTCCTTTTTAAATGCTAAGTATCAAGCATGGAAGTAGCATGGATCTTTTTTTTTTAATCTTCGGTATGACTCAGCCAGGGTTTGAACCGCCGACCTTCCAGTCTCAGAACAGATGCTCTAACCACTATGTCACCAAATTTACACCACTTATCTTGTTCATACTTCAATCACCATTTCACCATATTTCAAGCTTACTCGTCTTTTTGGTTCGGACATGGTATACAAAGGAATACCCCTTTCTCAAAAAAGACCATGGAATCCAAGCGTCGATAACACAATGCAGACAGAGCAGCAGGTTTATGTCACAAACCGAAGCGTTGCATCCTCCAAGAAGTATCATCCACTACAGGCCAAAAATATCTCGTTTTTCGAAGATTAAACTCCATATGGAAACTAATGCCAGATCAGTCAGCTCAGAGGAAAAGCACACAAACATTCAAGCTATCCCACTAACTGCAGCCTGCAACAACCGAATCCTCTAGACTCTGCAGCTCTTCCATTCAACTAGTTACTGGGCTCAACCCTGTCTAGCTTCTGAGATCTGATGGAATAGAGGACATTGAAAGCCAACAACTTTTGGGATATTGCTCAATCCTTTAGCAACCTTTAAACGTAGCTATTCTCCTGACGAAAAAGCTGACTTATGTGAAAGCTATCATGACTTCATCGTTTTGCCTTTACATCATCGTAGATGGGACGATATGTTGTTGTAAAGGGAGTGTATTCTATAGCCAGGTAATAGGCGCCCACAACCTTCCTTGATCATGTTGTGAAACGTCGGTGAGGCCCTTGTGCAAATGAGATTTAAAAAAAAAAAGACTCCACTGAAAGTTCTGGTAAACACAAAAGTTAGGATAACATTTTTGGTTGACAAAGGATAAGATAACAATGGTTGACTTTTTATACCGTTGTATTCTACAATGAGAAAGGTCCAGATTTAAAGAGTTTCTGAGTTGGAGGCAGGAACGAGATTGACGCATTTCACGATGAAGCTCCCATTTGAGAAGAGTTGTTCCAAAACCATGCGAGGAGCTCACGTCTGCGCTCTAATAAAGGGAGGATGTCAAGAGATGTGTAGTGTGATTTTGTTTGTACGAGTTGCTATCATAGTATGTTATGCAACGGATTGCACACTTCTGCACTCGTTCAGCCCAAGCTAGTAAGTAGAGCCCAAGCTAGTGTTTCTTCCCGGTAAATCGTTTCCAGGGAATTTCTGGAAAATTGATTTGGGATTCCTGCCTTTTCTGTCTTTTTTTTTTTTGATTCAGGCTCAGAAAATTTGTGCTCGAACCATCTCTGGTGGCAAGTGTGGATGTGGTTGCGCTTGTGCAGCGTGCTCTGTGCACCTCCTTTCCCAACACGAAGGAAAGACTCTTCAACTTGTATTTTATGGCCTTCAAAGTCATCTCACAACCAAGGTGATGAAATAAGAAATGCGTGCAATGGTAAAGGATAGCTTCGTACAGAGTTACATGATGATTGGATGGAAAATGTGGCCGGCGTTCCAAAAAATACGTTTTCTCCAGGCACGGGGGTTGCGGTTTTTCATGTAGAAACAATAAACGGCCTCGATATCACTTTGCTCGGCCTTGGCCGATATATATAGGCTCTTGCTGGCACAAGAGCAAGTTTTCGTCGTACTTTGATAGTGACCATAATCATTCCGGCACTGAGAAACTCAAAAGCGATTATGTGGGACACCAATGCCGAGCTCGCCAATGCAAGTTACTTCTGCCCAGAGGACGCATCGTGTAGTCTCTGCAAAAAATTTCCAAGTAAATGTGATCTGACTACAAACAATAATCTTAATACTTTACAATCGGGGCAATGAGCCACAGTTTGCCATCGGGTGCAGGCGATGTTGATAAACCGGTTGTCCCATTTCCTTCAACATGCCTGGAGATGGGAAAAAATCCCACGGCATCTTTTGAACAGATTGACTTTGGGCTATTGCTATGGATGAACAAATTATGTTTTCAATTGCTGTTTAGTATTCATAAGGTTCCCAACTACCAAAATAAAACAAACTAATATTTAAAAAAAAAACTAGAAAATAGAATTTCATGCGAATGCATCAATGTGTGTGCCTGTGTAAGAGAGAGTGTGAGAGAGAAAAGAGAAAAGTGGAAGAAAAAAATAAAATATAATGTGTTTCTAACTCAAGTTATGGCCTGCAAAGTGATATTGAAAGGGCACATGAACTTTCACCTGTTGAACCACAAATTGAATCAGATCATCTTTGTACCGCAGTCCATACTTGTGCCAAGTTTGGTTGAAATCCCTTCTGTGGTTCACAAGTGGTAACAAATATTTTCAACTCGCAAAGGAACCTGGCATTTCCCCCACCCCTTCCCCTCCATCCTCTCACCCCTTTCCCTCTGGACTCCCCCCACATACCTTCCTCTTCTCACCCCTCCCTCTCCCACCCCACCCAAAACCTCCTCCAGACTCCAACCCCACCTCACCCTCTCCTTCCAGACTCCCACCCAACCCCACCACCTCCCTCCAAACTCCCACCCCACTCTTCCCTCCAGACTGCCACCCCACCCCACCACCTCCCTCCTCACACACCACCCTTTCCCCTCCCTCCTCCCACTCCACTCTTTCCCTCCGTCCCCCACTCCTTCCCCTTCCTCCTCCCACCACATCCCCCCTTTCTCCGAACTCCCAACCCACCCATTCCTCCTCCAATATCTCCCCTGCCCTCATCCCAACCCTCAACTGCCTCCTCCCTTACACCTACCCCTCCCCTGACTCCTCCCTCCTACCCACACCTTGCCCTCCTCTCACCTCCTCCTACCCCACCGCCATCCCTTCTCCCACCCACCCCTTCCTCTCCCTCCTCTCATCCCGCCACCTGCCTCCTCCTCCTCCTCCTCCTCCTCCCACACCACCCCCTTCCCGCCTGATTCCCACCCCTTCCCCGCGACAGGCAAGTTATAAATTTTGAGAAAATGATTGTTTAAAACACCTAGTAAGATGTATTGTGGTTTAAAAAAATGTAATCCTACAAGGTTTTGTCGCGAGTAACCTTGGGAGCTCAGAGGAGTAACGTCACAAACAAACAAACGAACAATATCTCACTTTTATAATGAAGATAACATTGCTCCAAGCACCTAAAGAAATTAAATAACTTCCTAAATGAAAGCATATCGCACAAAAATGGAAACAATACGATCTCTTGTAAAAAAATAAAAATAAAAATCACAACACATGACCAAGGCATCGCACAACACCGAGGGGCCCGCACTTTTTACTTTGATCCATCGACCAGTTATTCCAAAGTAGGATAGGATATATTTATTGTTGTGTTTAGAAGAGTGATTTTGGAGAAGAGTCACTATGTCAAAGTGACTGGTGGTATAATGAAAGCAGATCGCACAAAAAGGTGAAACAAAGCGTGTCCTCTAAAAATAAATTGCACAACATTTTTAGTGGTTGACGCACCGCATGACCCTGCAGGGCCCAATGAAGGTGGGTGGGGCCTCTGTACGCTGATCAATGTCTTTTCTGTTGTGTTCAGTAGGACAGTGCTAAGTGACAGTGCATGTACTTTTGCTGTGTATCGCCATGGCTTGCAAACGAACAATCAATCAGCTTGTAGAGCTGTTGTGTAAAAATAAAATTGTACATTTTCAGTGCGTGAGGCATTGCCCGAGACACCGCACGACACCACGGGGTCCAACGCATGTGGGTAGGTTCTGAACTTTGTACTTTGATTGATGTATTCAGAGTGACAGGGCGGGTACTTTTTGCCATGGATCACCAGAGCTTACAAAACAAACAACCAAGCAGCTTGTAGAATTGTCATGTAAAAATAAAATTGTATAACATTTTCAGCGGGTGAGGCACAGCCCGGGACATCGCACAACACCACGGAGCCCAATGTGGGTGGGTGGGGCCTGAACCTCCTTTCTCTCCCCCGTGTGAAAAATCGATGTTTTCACAGTAGCGGTGCTAAGCCTGGTGTTGGCTTAGTGGTTAGGGTGGTGGCTTGGGATCCCGAATGTCCTAAGTTCAAGCCCCGTTGGCCACTGAATTAATATACACCAGGAGGTTGACTCAGCCTGTCATCCTTCCGAGGTCAGCAAAATGAGTACGAGTGTACTGGTAAGGGGGACACCGCATCAGCGGCATAGCCACGTCCCAACCAATGAATCAACCAGCAGCCACAGGCTGCACTCGATAGAGAGAAAGAGAAAGAGAAAGAGAAAGAGAAAGAGAAAGAGAAAGAGAAAGAGAAAGAGAAAGAGAAAGAGAAAGAGAAAGAGAAAGAGAAAGAGAAAGAGAAAGAGAAAGAGAAAGAGAAAGAGAAAGAGAGAGAGAGAGAGAGAGAGAGAGAGAGAGAGAGAGAGAGAGAGAGAGAGAGAGAGAGAGAGAGAGAGAGAGAGAGAGAGAGAGAGAGACTGAGCAGGGGGTACTTATTCTGTGTATTGTCATGGCTTGCAAACGAACAACCAAGCAGCTTATAGAGCACCTACCAAGTGGCTTAAACACTGAAGCAAAGACTCCAACAATGATTAGGTGAGAGCTGATTGGCTATTCCCTCCATTCACAGGTGAGAGATGTAGGTGAGTCTTTATACATACACATATATATGTATATATATATATATATATATATATAATTTATATATTGGATTTATTATTATTTATATATCGACTGCTTTTGATGTTTGCAGGTGGTACATGCTTGGGAGCATCATTGGTATGCATTGCTGTCTGCGCTGTCGCTGATGATTCGCTAATAAGTGATGAAACCAGTCCGGCAGCTGAGGGGGTGTGTAGCATTGGGATTCTCATGTGTGGACTATTTGTGAAAGTCTTTATAGCTGTGGAGGAACTCTGGGAAGGGTTTGAAACAGCAAAGCACTTACCTTGTGTAGGCCTTCTTAGGTTGCTTTATACACCTTCTTTGTCTGGAGGAGTGTGGGAGGTGTCAATTGTTTATATAATCCGAGCCACCTGGGTTTAGTTGATTAGGTGAGAGCTGATTGGCTATTTCCTTCATTCACAGGTGAGAGATGTGGGTGGGTCTATATATGTATATATATATATATATATATATATATATATATATATATATATATATATATATATATATATATATATATATGTAGAAATATGTTGTGATGGTAATCCACAAGAGGATTGTGGTGTCATTCCTATCTTATTTGGGTTTTATTTTTTTGAGATCTCATCACTACGTTTTTACCTTTTTTTAATGTTTTTTTTTTCGTGTATAATCAGAACCATTGCCTTAATCATTCAAGGAGCATGACTATCATGTAGTAGGTACATTTGTACTTCATAGAGAAGCACGATATGGGGAAAAAAATGGCCACCCATTCAAATGTGTACACAATGATATGCTCATGGACAACTATAAAGTCATAAGCATTTAAAAGCCATAACTTTTATTCTGGAGTGTTTTTTGAATAACCAAGACTTAAAAAGACACCAGAATACATCGCTAAAGTACCACATCGGGAGATCGCTGAAACGCCAATTTGTACTTCTTCTCCTCCTGTCAAAATAATGTAAAACTGTAGCCCAACATTCCTCAATAACTGCTGAAGCCATCTTGGTGATTCCAAAGTGAAGAAGCGACTTTGTCTCTGGGCTAGTGCACGCAGCCCAAATTTTAAAATATATAAAACATTAATCGTTGTATTACGAAAAGAAACAGAACGTAAATGTGGACTCAACCAACGCAGGCCAGGATCCTGTCCCCATGTTTCCCAGTGCAGTGAGGTGTTTTGAAGTAGAAGCGGTAGTTATGTTTTTGCTTCATGCACATAACCCGGGTTTTTCGGGTTTTTTTTAGAGTGATTGAGGTAGCTGTCAGTTGCCTATCCACCACCCAAATAAATGTATGTGTCGGAAGAATGTGTTGCATGCTTGGAACAAAATCACGCAGCGGGCTGGTACTCTGATCGTATTAATCACATCACCGATAATGATGAAGAGTGCCCCCCCCACACACCCCCAAACTCCACCCTCAAGCAAGAAACAACCTTGTACATATTTATATACAAAAAATACTCAGATCTAAAAAAAACAGTCTCGATGAAGACCACTCTGTGGCTCAAACGTTGGAATTGAGACTTTTTCCCCCAAAACCGTGACTTAGTTGTTTTTGCATTTTTCGATTTGTGATTATCACAATTTTAGCAATTTTGAGATCTCGTGTTGTCACTGTATGGAGAGGTTCAGGTACTACATCACAGCATGACTAACAGGTGGAATCGTAATTAAAATCCATTGTTAATTATAGCCACAGTCAAATTTTCATTAATTTAATCACCAACGTCTGACAGCACAAAATGATTATATTGATCATGTGGTTTCTTCAAACTCAATTTCCCACTTTGTTCCAGGACTGTTTTGTGCAGGACAAAGAGATTAAGTCTGAATAAATACCTTGCGATTGAACCCTGATGGACCGAATGCCGCCAGCACAGCATACCTTCAACATAAGGGTAAGTAGTGAAACACATCAAAAGGAATCTTTAGTGATTTCTGCAGATGCCAAGATAAATGCTGCAAATATTTGAGAAAATCCAGGCTGTTGGTCAATTTTCTGCTTTACGATGTGCGGAAAATGTTAGGGGATATCATCATTGAAATTCTGCAGTGGGATTATTTTTATACATGTGCAAATATGCATAAGCATTTGACTGCACCCCCTCCCTTGTACATCATGAGACGATATAAAATCGAGTTATCGACTTCTACCCACCGCTAAAGGTTGATGACTTCCGCGAGGGGAATTCTTTGTTACCTGATCTGGCATCTGCTGATTGCAGGTTCAAATCCTAACCACACTGGGAAAGCAATGGCAAACTACCAAGTGTAACTTCTTGATCAGAATACTCTTTTGACAACACCTACCCTCCTTGAGGGGCAAAGGTGGGGGAGTGGGGGGGGGATGGAGGAGTGGGATGTTACTTGGACTTTTAAGCAGGGATTTTGGCCAAAGGCATCCACTAACCATTGATCACTTCACTATTATGTTGAAAGCCTATATTTATACTGTTTATAGGAAGTGAACCCTTTCCAAAATCTTGGATCCACACCTGGTCTCGTCTCGCAAGGAAAACCAATTTCTTTCTACAAGCATTCCATAATCAGTATTGTCAATCTGTATGCAAGAAATGTATTTGTATGGTATGAAAGAACATTTATTGCCCAAAGATGACAGTGGACTTTCACTGAGCTGTGCAATAATGAGAATTCTTCTCTAATGAATAGTATTAAAACCATCCCACATCTGAAATATATCCTAAATGGAACACCACTTTGCTGCCTTGGATTGGACAAGGTGGCAGATGCTCTGTATGATGATCCCTGAAACAGGTAATAAACAGGCCTCTTCACAACAAGAGACAGCACTGTTTATCCTTTATAAACACCAAAAATAGGGAACTAATGTGATATAAAACAGCTGTCTGCAATCTGTCTGCAGTCCACCATTCATTACATTCAGGCCTGAAACATTTTCTTTAGATCGAGCTGGATACTACGAGAGCTATTTGTCTGTGTGTCACCATTTTTCCCGAAGGTTGAGCGGATATTCATTAAACTTTCAGAGGTTCATGTTTGAGCTCCAAGGAGTGTTTTCGGTCAAAAATTTAAAAAAAATTTAAAATTTTGAAAAACAAGCTCAAATGAGCTAAGATCCTCGTCCTCTTAATAATGACGTCAAAAAAACGAATATGACGTCATTGTGATGTATCAGATTTGCGATCAATTATCTGTGCTAATGCCTGGCTTGATTCCCGCAAACAAAATTCAAACAGCTTGCCGAGTTTCGGAGATAATGGTATAGGCGATTTCCATTAGCGGCGATATTATGACGTCAACTTTTTTTTCTGGGAAGAATTTCCAAAATCGGAGATGGTTACTGCCTGCGCGTGGGCTTTCTGCATATACATGGCAAGTTTCACAAAGATCCGATGAAAACTCTGGGTTGTGAAACAAAAAATGTCAAACTAGAACGGGCACTCGGTAGAGCGCATACCTTCGCCGCCGCAACTTTTTTCCGGGCACATTTGAAAAACGTCATTTTAAAACGTCCATGACGTCACAACCGTCAGTCCGATTGATGTCAAATTTGGTGTGTAACCTCCTTGAAGGCAGTCCAACAAAATGGAATGATAAACACTGAAAAATTAAAAAGTTGAAAAATGACGTCATCTTTTGACGTCATTTTAACGCACTTCCGGGGACGTCACGTCCAATTGGGGACTACCATTCTGAAAGCTCGTAGTTCACTGAACGTTTTAACATTGGTTTCATGTCAATAGCTCTATTAGATCTGAAGCTATGCCTACAAGTATATATTTGACCTTGAGTGTGACCTTGTCCTTGACTACAGAGTTAATTGGCAAAACCTGTACATCAATAAACAGATATTTTGGTACTGATCCTAATGCCTGGATTTGGGAGACTTTGCTTTATAAATTATAGAGATATTTGAATGTAAAATATCAGGACATTTTAGCCACAATTGAAAAACGTCATGTTCAAACGTCAATGACGTCATAACGGTCAGTCCGATCGAAGTCAAATTTGGTGTGTGACGTCCTTAAGGTAAGTCCTACAAAATGGTATGATCAAAACTGATGAGATCGAAAATTGAAAATTTACGTCATCTTGTGACGTCATTTAGACGCACTTCCGATGACGTTACGTCAAATCCGACACTACATGTTCGAAAGGTATCTCGTCATGGAATAATATGGCGGTGGTTGCATGTCGATAGCTGTATTATTAAGGAAGTTATGGTCAAAAGAGTGTTTTTGACCTTTTCATGACCTTGACCTTGACCTTTGACCCGATCACTCCCAAAATCTAATCAAATCGTCCTTGGATACTCACGAATCATCCCACCAAATTTCATGCAATTCGGTTTTATACTTTCTGAGTTATGCGAATAACAAACAAACACACATATTCACAAATAAATAAATACACAGCGACCAAAACATAACCTTTCGCAGAATGCGAAGGTAAAAATAGAAATGAAGTCATAAAAGTTGATATGACGTCATAGTGATGTATCATATGTGTGGTAATTCATCTCTGCTAATGTCCTGTTCGATTCCCACAAACAGAATTCAAAAAGCTTTTCTCGTTTCGGAGATAATTTTTTCGGCGATTTCCATTAGCGGAGATATTTTTACATCATAACTTTTTTTCTTGGAGGAATTTTCAAAATCGGAGATGGTTACTGTCTGCGCAGAGTATTTTTACATGTATATGCCAAGTTTCAGGAAGTTTCGATGAAAACTGGAGGCTGTGAAACAAAAAATTCCACAAGAAGAAGATGAAGAACAACAACGTAAGACTTAGAGATCCTCCACAAGGATCTAAAAATAAGTTCGTTTATATTTTTTTCTATTTTTAAATCGCTCTATCGTGCCTAAGCCTTTGTGGCTATGTGAAAGGTAATATTTAATGATCCCCGAACAAATTCCTTAGTGTGTGTAGGAAGTGTTTTAGGCCCCCCGCAAGAAATAGACCAGGCATTGCTGGGTACACCTGCTGGTACGATATAATTATAATCAACTATAATATCTACAGTATAAAAGAGCATTCTCAACGAGCATCCAAATAGAAAGCACACTTGTGATTAAATGTTTAGGTATCATAACAAGGGGTGCTCAAAAAGCTATTGGAAAGACAAGTAGTCCATGAAACACAAACTATATCGGTACAAGTCGGGACACTTGCTATGTAGGGATGGCACGGACATTCCAGAGTTTTAATACAACACAGATCTTCAAATAAATCCACCATGACACAAACTCATGAACCTATAAAGTATACCCACCAGACGTCTGCGGAGAATTTCACATCCAACAACACTCATGAAGCTCTTGGAGAGTGTTGCGGAGCTACAAAAATGACCTGCCCAAAACAGCCCGATTGTAACTCTTATGTATAATAATATGCTTGTTACCACTGTCACCAAAGTGGACGGAGGTGATGTTTTCACCCCTGTCCGTTTGTTTGCCTGTGAGCAGGATATCTCAAAACGTTGTTGACAGATTCAGACTAAATTTGGTGGACAGGTTGAGTGTGTGACAAGGACAACTTGATTAGATTTTGATGAAGATCTGGTTCCGAATACTAGAATTTTTAAAGTGATTCTTCACCATTCAGAGATAGAAATAGGGCTAAAAACTATATAATAGCATAATATCTCAAAAAGTTATGGACGGATTTGGACGAAACTTGATGGACGGGTTGGGTGTGTGACAAGGACGAACTTGTTCGAGTTTAATGAAGATCCTCAACTGGATAAAGACACTGGAATGTTTTAAGTGATTCTTCACCGTTGAGTTAGTTATAGGGCCAAAAATGATATACGTACATACCTTATAGCATGATATCTCAAAAAGTTATGGACAGATTCAGATGAGGCAAAGTGAATGAGTTGAGTAGGTGACAAGAACAGGCTGATAATCTTTTGGTTAAGGTCCGGATGCATATCAGGCCTATCAGTGGGATACAAAACGTGTGTCAAAGCTTTGGGTAGGATACCCTCGAAGCCCTGTCTTGGCAAATATCTTTGTACGTTGCTGTGAAAAACGTGCCTTTGCAGATCCACATCCTGGAGTTCAACCCCCTCCCATCTATTATCGGTATGTGGATGACATCTTTGCTGTCTTTGAATCAACCTCAGCATGTAAAGTCTTCTTGGCATCCCTAGAGTTCACCTTAGAGATGGAATGCTCCGGCATACTTCCCTTCTTGAAAGTCTTAGTTGAGAAATCGGCTGACACTTATACAACCACAGTCAACCGTAAGTCTACTTTTACTGGACAGTAAACTAGGTGGGACTCTTACAGTTACTCCAGATACAAGATTGGATTGATTGGTAACTTGGTCAATCGAGCAAGAAAGATCTGCTCCACAGATAAACTCCATGCTGAGATTGAGACCATCAAGACTATTCTTCTTGATAATGGGTATCCTGAACAGGTCATCAATAGATATACATATACAAATTCCTGAACCCACCAAAGAATCCTATAATCAGACCTGGTAAATGTGTCCGGTATATCTACGTCAACCTTGGAAAAGCAAAGCGTCTCAACGGTTTGAAAACCAGATCAAACAGACAGTGTCCAATTCTTACTATGTTGTTCAACCACAAGTGATTTCCACCACCGTCGGTTGCTTTCGTCAGTCCAAAAAGATGTTCTGCCCGCCTCTCATATAAGTAAGATTATATACGACTTTCAGTGCCAGTGTGATGCTAGGTGTGTGGGCCAAACATCTTTGAGATTGAAGGATCGCATTGAACAACACATCCCTTTGGGGATCAGATGGGGTCAGTCAACTGAACAGACAAGCAACTCTGGCTGGTAAGAATGGACACAGTATGACAACTATTCCCTGTGCCTCTGCAATTAGATACCATTTACTGAATAATCCTCAGTGTGCAGAGCAATATTGTATTGCCTGGTTTAAAATCCTGAGTAGAGGACACAGTTTAGCTCACCTTTGTGCAATGATGGTCACATTCATCAGGTCAACAAATCCCATTCTTTGTCAACAGAAAGAATTTGTCTGAACTTTATATCTTCTTCTTCTTCTTCTTCTTTCGGCTGCTCCCTTTAGGGGTCGCCACAGCGGATCATCCGTATGATCCGCATAGTGATTTCGCACGTTTTACGCCGGATGCCCTTCCTGACGCAACCCTGGTCACCTCTTACGACACAGGGATATGGTGCACCTATTTTAACCGGGGTATATACCGGCCCAGTACACTGGTACTCATTTCGCTGACCTCGCAAGGATGACAGGCTGAGTCAACCCCCTGGTGTATTAATTCAGTGGCCCAACGGGGCTTGAACTCAGGACCTTTTGGATCCCAAGCCGCTGCCCTAACCACTGCGCCAACACCAGGCTCCCTGTCTGAACTTTATATCTATTTTGAATATGATGGCTTGACTGCGTGACAACTCTACCACAGTCAGTTGAGTCATCATGAAAACCACCCCCTCCCTCAACTTGCCCTCAGCTAATTAGCATTATGTTTCGACCGGTACTTGGTGATTCATCTCCACCTCCTCATTATTCATGATGGCTCATTTCCGCCGACTCATTATTCATAATGCTCTATGGTTCCACCAGTCAGGTAATCCCGTCCTTTCTTTCTCTCAACCAATCAATGTTGAGGACATTGCATTGTAACTTTGTAAATGAGAGTTTGGTGCTTCTTCTTCATCTGCTTACGGTTTTATCCTGAGGCGCGTAAATCGAAAAGCTTTGATAATGTCTATTTTATTGAAATGCATATTTAAATTTTGTTGTACGAATAAAAACCCATTTCATTATAAAGGTCTTTTTCTGAGTAGTGGCATTTTATTTTTTTCCATCATGAATGACCATTTTGCGTAATTATCCATTACTTTTACTAAAAAAAGTGGCAAGATGACGGAATCTTGCGATTGTGAATTAAACGGTTTTTTATTTACTTTTAAGATTGTTTTTAACGAACAGGACAGAAATGTTGTTAACAATGGGAAGAAAGGGGGAAGATATTGTGATTTTGATGTTTCGTGCTTCGTTTTGAAAAAACGGGAACAGGAACAATGCAGGCAATAGATATAAATGATAAATTTGAAGGTGTTCTTAAGGGCAATTCCAAATGGTTCCAAAGGGTAATTATAAAGGGTAAATTCCAAAGGGTAATTATAAAGGGTAAATTCCAAACGCTAATTATAAAGGGTAAATTCCAAACGGCCATTATAAAGGGTAAATTTTAAAAGGTAATTATAAAGGATAATTATGAAGGTTAATTCTAAAGGGTAATTATAAAGGGTAATTATGAAGGGTAAATTCTTAAGGGCAATTCCAAATGGTTCCAAAGGGTAATTATAAAGGGTAAATTCCAAACGCTAATTATAAAGGGTAAATTCCAAAGGGCAATTATAAAGGGTAAATTTTAAAAGGTAATTATAAAGGAAAATTATGAAGGTTAATTCTAAAGGGTAATTATAAAGGATAATTATGAAGGGTAAATTCTAAAGGGCAATTTCGAATGGTTCCAAAGGGTAATTTTAAAGGGTAAATTCCAAACGCAAATTATAAAGGGTAAATTCCAAAGGGCAATTATAAAGAGTAAATTTTAAAAGGTAATTATAAAGGATAATTATGAAGGTTAATTCTAGAGGGTAATTATAAAGGATAATTATGAAGGGTAAATTCTTAAGGGCAATTCCAAATGGTTCCAAAGGGTAATTAAAAAGGGTAAATTCCAAACGCTAATTATAAAGGGTAAATTCCAAAGGGCAATTATAAAGGGTAAATTTTAAAAGATAATTATAAAGGATAATTATGAAGGTTAATTCTAAAGGGTAATTATAAAGAATAATTATGTAGGGTAATTCCTAAAGGATAATTATAAAGGGTAATTATAAAGGGTATTTATAAAGGGTAATTATAAAGGATAAATTCCAAAGGGTAATTATAAAGAGTTCTAAAGGGTTATTATAAAGGGTTCTAAAGGGTAATTATAAAGGGTTCTAAAGGGTAATTATGAAGGTTAATTCTAAAGGGTAATTATAAAGGATAATTATGAAGGGTAACTTCTAAAGGATAATTATAAAGGGTAATTATAAAGGGTACTTATAAAGGGTAATTATAAAGGGTAAATTCCAAAGGGTAATTATAAAGAGTTCTAAAGGGTTATTATAAAGGGTTCTAAAGGGTAATTATAAAGGGTTCTAAAGGGTAATTATAAAGGGCTCTTAAGGGTAATTATAAAGGATAATTTTGAAGGGTAAATTCTAAAGGATAATTATGAAGGGTAATTAAAAAGGGTAATTATAAAGGGCAATTCTAATGGGTAATTAAAAAGGGTGATTCTAAAGGGTAATTTGAAAGGGTAATTTTAAAGGGTTCTAAAGGGAAATTCTGAAAGGTTCTGAAGGGGGATTCTAAAGGGTTCTGAAGGGTAATTCTAATGGGTTCTAAAGGGTAATTCTGAGGGGTTCTTAAGGGTAATTCCAAAGGGTAATTCTGAAGGGTAATTTTAAAGGGTGGTAATTTTAAAGGGTTCTAATGGTTAATTCTAAAGGGTTCTCTCGGGTAATTATAAATAGTTTGAAAGGGTAATTTTACAAGGTTCTAAAGGGTAATTTCAAAGGTTTCCAAAGGGTAATTCTGTAGGGTTCTAAAGAGTATTTCTGAGTGGTTCTAAAGGGTTAGTCGAATGGGTTCAACGGGTAATTCTAAAGGCTAATTCGAAAGGGTAATTCTAAATGGTTCTAAAGGGTAAAATACAGAAAGTGTGGGTGGAGTCAGGCGAACTGTCCAACCAATGGGTGGAACTCGCACATATGCATGGGCACACACTCGTCACCCTCGCCCAAGGAGACAGTATTGCATTTGGGACCGTTTGTTTGTTTGTTTGTTTGCCTGCATAAAACTTTCTTGTTATTTTTTTATACAACCGCTTGTTGTATTGAGATGAAATTGTCACCATTGGGTAATTATAAAGGCACGATCACCAATGGGTACGACTACTCTTGCTGAATGTTTAAATGATAATTATGACATCGTAGGTCACGTGGTGTGGCAGCCATATTGGAAAAATGGAAAAACTTTAGACCTTTGCATCTCTGAAACTGTACCAAAGAAAAATTTGAAACTTGGCACATAGCAAGTACTCCTCATGAGGAATGAATGTGATTTTTATGACGTTATAGGTGCCTTCATTATCACGTCATAATTGCATATGTAGAATGCCACATCCGATCAGTATGAAAGTTTTTGAAGGTCATCAGGGGATAAAATGGTCCACAGAAAAAATTTTGATGATGTCATTGGTCACGTGATTCGGCAGCCTATTGTTGGGTTTTTTTTTTTAAACCTTCAAATATCTTCTTCTCTGAAATGGCTGAAGAGATTGAGGCGAAACTTTACAAATAATTCCGCTTATCCAACAGGAACAAAAGGTTCACATATGACATCATAGTTCACATGCTTTGGCAGCAATGTTGGATTTACCAAAAATCATATAAAAATCTTCTCCAGAACAGCTGGACATATCGAGGAGAAACCTCACTGAAATGTTCCCCCAAGGTATGCATCTACAAGGCTGTTGAGGAATAGTTGATGTCACATGGGTTGGCAGCCATATTGGATTTAAGAGGATAATTAAACAATGTTTTCTCTGGAACCGCTTAATCAATTGACATGAAATTTCACAATTGTCATCTAGTCATGATGTGCAATACCTGTTTTATATTTCAACTTGATCGGACACATGGTCTGGCAACCAGAATTTTTTAATTTTTTGATGTGGGTTTTTTTTTTTGTTTTGATTTTTTGTAGTTACTTTTTTTTTTTGAATAAGGCTCACTTGGCTGTGCCGAAATGGGTTTGAAGGTAGAGGAGTAGCAGACGAAATCCAAATCCTATCTAGGTTCCTCCTGATGACTTCATCTGCTTTTTTGCTTGTTTGGGTTCCATCTGATTACTCCATTGCAGGACTGTAGCAATTTGGTCTTCCATTTGATCTGAATTGAATTTATTTTGATCCCATTCTGAATTCAAGTGAATAATAATTTTTTTTTAAATGTCATCAGTCAGGGTCAGGTGTCCGATCAAATCTGGGGTTGCATCAAAAGTGGGACGTCTTGGTACCCGGTCATCACTGCCAGCAGTTCTAAAGTGGCAGTTCTAATTACACTGAACAACAAAAATTTTTTACTGGAGATGTGTAAAGTGATTTAGACTAATTTGGGTACGCTGATTTCAAAAATCATAACCGTTTTGCTGTATCACGTCAGGATTTTCAGTAACAGAAATATTCCCATTGCCTAGAAGTCAGGATTTCAATGAAATTTACAAAAATTCATTTATTCATTTATTTCATCATGAATGCTTCAAAATTATAGAAATTACAGAAAAACTCCACTAGAATGTAATTAAAAATGCTTTAGGCATTTGGCTTTGCGTTTGTGCTGCTCTGTGTCAGTTTCACGAGGCAGGAACCAGCAGAAATCGCCCATCATGTTCGGGTTGTGCCGCCCTTGGTATCGCGTCTCCATGAGTGAAATCTCTTGGTGGAATCGCTCGCCGTGCTCGTGCGAGACTGCTCCCAAGTTGTCAGGGAAGAAGTTCAGGTGCTGGTGTAGGAAATGGATTTTCAGGGACATCCTGGAGCCAAGTTTCCTGAAGGACTCCAGCAGCTGCTGCACTATTTCTTCATAGTTGTCCGCGCGCTCGTTCCCCAAGAAGTTGTCCGTCACAGCTTTGAAGCTCCTCCACGCTGCCAGCCCTTTGGGGTTTAGAGTTGTCGGAAAAGTTTCGTCCTTCATAATCTGTCGGATTTGCGGTCCAACAAAGACACCAGCCTTGATCTTGGCCTCCGACAAGGTGTTGCCAAACTTTTCCTTGAGGTATAAAAACCCACGCCCATTCAGATCCATTGCCCGTACAAAACTTTTCATCAAGCCGAGCTTTATGTGGAGTGGTGGAAGGAAAACCTTGGCTGGGTCGACAAGGGTGACATGCTTCACGTTGTGTCGACCAGGTACATGCTCTTTTCGCTCTTCCCAATCTTTCTTCGTCCAGTGATTCTTGTCGTCTCTGCTATCCCAGAGACAAAGGAAGCACATGTATTTCATGTAGCCTGACTGCAGCCCTAACAACAGCGCCACCACTTTCAAGTCTCCGCAGATGTGCCAGTTGAAGTCATTGTACTTGATGGAATCAAGCAGCTGCCGCATAGTCTCATAGGTCTCTGTCATGCCGAGCAGCGTGAGCCAGTGGGACTGATGGTTTCTCGTTGCCATTGTGGAGCAAAACAGCCTTCAAGCTGTTCTTCCCAGAGTCGATGAAGAGGCGCCAGTCTGCAGGATCGTGATCACACCCAAGTTCTTTCAACAGACCGTTGATGTCACTGCAGAATGTCATCGTGTCTTCTATCTCAAAGAACTCAGCCATGTCTCTGTGACGTGCTCTGAACAAGGATATCTTGGTGTTAGGTTCAAGTAGATTCCACTGCTGCAGCCTTGATCCAAGCAGCTCTGCCTTCGCCTTTGACAGCGAGAGATCTCTTACAAGATCATTTAAGTCTCCCTGGTTCATAAGGTGTGATTCTTGAGTGTCGGGTTCAAAAGGTTCATCATCACCATCCTCTTCACCACTGCTTACAGCTATGTTCTGATCAGCTGGAGGTGTTGGAGCAGGGGTTCTCGTCATCATGAGGCACAGGTTTACGAGCAGAGACGCAGTCAGCGTACTTGATGTGACCTTTATTCTTCTTGTTGAAGCCGGCGATGCTTGTGCAGCAGAAATAACAATCATCATGATGATTCTGCGGCTCACGCCATATCATGGGCACCGCAAATGGCATGCTCGCGCTTGCCCACCAACCACTGAGTCAAGGTTGTGTGACAGCTTGTGCAGCAGATGTGTGGTGCCCAGCTCTGTTCTTGGTCCCCCACCTTACACCCGAAGTAGTGAAAGTAGGCGGCCTTCATTTTCACTGCTGTAGATATACTTCGCTGTTGATCTTTTTTGGTATACCGACCACAGACATAACAGAAGTTGTCAGGATGATTGGTACAGGAACGCCTACTCATCTTTATCTGAAAGAAAGAAATATAACACAAGTTAACAACAATTGTACGAAATAGACATGTTAAAGACATATGTAAATTTCATTGAAATCCTGACTTCTAGGCAATGGGAATATTTCTGTTCCTGAAAATCCTGACGTGATACAGCAAAACGGTTATGATTTTTGAAATCAGCGTACCCAAATTAGTCTTAATCACTTTACACATCTCCAGTAAAAAAAAAATTTTGAAATTTGTTGTTCAGTGTTATTCCTCTTATTAATTACATAACACACCACTACACAAAAGCCACACAAAATACACCATACAAAAGCAGTCCTGATGAGGGTCTGCAATCTCTGATTGCTCTTTTTCTTGTTTTATATGTAGACTTTAGGATAGCAAATAAATGAATTGATGACACTGAAGCATACAAACGTTATGGCATGAAGCAATTTGCACTGTTTCCCGGAATTTGGTCCACATGGTCACATGCCCACGCATGCACGCACGCACGCACGCACACATACGCACGCACACACACACACACACCCCACACCACCTGCTAGTTGTGGTGACATTACTGGAACACCTCCCACCCTGCGAAGTAGCCCATGTATATCTAATGGCACACCTCCCTCCCTTTATTCTTATTTCTACCCCTGCCCATGCCCCTTCCCTTGCCTCGTTTCCTCCTCTGCATGATCATCAAAACAATATCACGTGTAAAGCATTTAAGCATCAAGTTAATTTTAAGTTATATTTTAAAATTCAACGTCCAATTCCTTGAAGTCAGAGTCCACAAAACATGGTTGAGAGTAATCCCATCGATAATAACAACGACAATCTTTACCATGCACCAATCACTGCACTGTGCAGGCTTGTATTTAAAGCTTGGAGGTAAAGCTGTATGCATGTTCTTTGGCACAAGCCAAGTACAGCTCTATCCCGGGCATTTGCAAGCCAAGCAGCCAGAGAGCGGAGTTATTGAAGCCGGCAGGGAGGGAATAGCTGGGACAGTGAGGGCAAGGTTTACGAGGAAGAATGCAAACCGTGTGAGAACCCCAAGATGTTTACGACGTGCAGAAGAGCGTCCATTTGTTCCTTAATAGTGTCATGATGGAACCCGAGATTCTTTCTCTGTACTTAATGGAGTTTATACTCACCAGTCACAGTTTATTTTGGCTTTGTAAAGAGAGCAAGTGCTTGTAATAAAGCAAAGCTGCATCCTTGCAGTCTTACTTGCCAGGAATGCATTCACCGACAACAGAATACTTTAACATGACTGTGTTGGGAAGGATCCTAACCACAAAAATGATTTTAATAATGATGCGAGAGCTGTTCAAGGTTAACGTGGATGTTTAATTATCGAACATGTATAAATAATAGTCCAATTCGAAAACCCAGAATGGCACTCGGTAGAGCGCATGCCTCCGCTAGGCTGATTCGTTTAGGTTTTGAATCCCAATGCTCGGCTGGATCTGGATCCAGACTTTAACCAAAATCTAATCAGCTCCTTCTTGTCAACTAACCAACTCATCTACAAAGTTTTGTCTGAATCCGTACACAACTTTTTGAGATATCGTGGTGCATATCGTTTTCCCCCGATCTCTCATTGGTGAAGAATCAGTTAGAAAAAGATTAAGAACAATTCTGGTGTCCGGATCCGGATCTTCACCAAAATCAAATCAGTTCGTCCTTACACATCCAACTTGGCCACAAAATTTCATCCGGATCCGTCCACAACTTTATGAGATATCCTACTCACAGACAGACAGACAGACAGACAGACAGAAAGGGGTGAAAAAATAACCTCCGCCTACCTTCAGTGACGGAGGTAATTATCTGCAATGAAGTTGTCTAGCGGAAGCAACTTATGTCGGAAGCGATGTCAACACTGGTCAAGTAATCCCACGTAAAAACAAAGATGTCCAATATTAATTCCCTTGCAATGGACTTCAACGCAGGAGGTGGCCATTGGGCCCATCAAACCTGCACAGTGGTTGCCAACCTATGGTTGCTTGTCCTGTTCTATCCTTCATAAATCCAGAGCATCAAGCAAGAAAGCAACACGTACCATTTTTAAAAGTCTTTGACACGATTCTGCAGGGGACAGTTTCGAACTGGCAGACCTTGTGCAGACTCAGAGCGGACGCTCTCACCCAAGGCCATCGAGTCCGTTTGAAGATGATGACCAACAGTGATGTGTGCTGCAGAATAGACATGACGATTGGATTACTTGTGTGAAGGAGAACATCAAACGAGCATGAATGAATAAGAGACTTTGTGCGATGTATGTGTTTCATGGAGTTGTGTGTTTAAATGGTGCAATGAGTTTAATAATAATGGCTGTGAATTGGTGAGCCTTCTTTGAACATCTTTACGTGCACTTATCACTCATGCCAACATTGTAATGTTCTGAACAGCTAATTTTAAAGAATAGCCAGATTACTACATGTGAAATTTAATTATGAATCAACAGGCAAAGATTATATGTATACCTGAGAAAATGACAGCCCCAGACCAGGAATCCAACTCAGGTCTTCTGGTGAACCCTATCAGTGTGCTGCCATCTGAGATATGTGGGAGATCCACAGGCTCGACACGCAATTCTCCCACATATAGATGCCACGGCACTCACTGCCAACCATAGGAGTAATGAGGGCCTGTCCAAGAGAGGGTCTTTTCTCACATATGCATATAATCTTTGTTTGCCTGTTCATTCATAATTCTATTACTACACTCCCTGTGATAAATAATAGCAGGCAAGGAATTGCCCCCCCCCCCCAGGGGCAGGAGACCCTCTCGTGGATGGGTTCTCGCTGCTCCTATGGTTGGCAGTGAGTTCCCCGGAAGTTGCGGGGGAAAGAGAGTGTCATCTGTGGGTGGGAGAATTGCTCGTGCAGCTGGTGGGTCACCCAGATAGCTCAGATGGCAGAGCACTGGGACGGTTTTTCCAGAGGACTTGGGTTTGATTCCTGGTCTGGGCATGTAAGTTTTTCACATATACATATAACATGTAAAATTGTAGAAAATTAATTGGATTGTCAGCGTTGAGTGTGGAAAAAAAAAATCATTTTCACTTGAAAAAATGAACAAGGCTAGTGTGAGTTGGGTATCATATTATGTGCATTGTGTTTGATTAAAAGGCGATTTGTGGTGCCAATTGCAAGAAAGCCTCTGGTACGCTTCAACGAGGGAGGGAGATTATTTATTGAAGAACATTGTGACACGTGACAAGAGCAGAGTCCTTCATTTCATGCCAGAGTCAAAGTGAGCGAGCGAGTGAGAAAGTGCAGACTATAAAGAAAAATAAAATTATAGCTTTTCAGTTCATGAAACCAGAAATGGACAGGCGATGATGGTCAGGCTTGCAATATGAACTTACCGCATGGCAATGTTCACCCACACGGTAAATATGACCACTACCGACGACTGCTGGTTTTGGAAGCTCCAAATCAATCTTTTTTGGACCACTCCATCATTTTAAAGATCACAAGGACGACAAAGCACGTGTCCTAAAATGGCTGCAAATCCATCTTAAATATTTCTACCAGGTTGGCACCAAGGAGCAACCACATCGATGGGAAGAGCAAGTTCAAATAACGGGGAGGGGGGGAGGGGAATACATTGAGGGATCAGTGAGGTTCTATCAGCTTCCCCGTTACCTGACAATAGGCGAGAACTAAAGGTCCATATCACCCTTGAACTACCCTCAATTACATGATAGTGATAGTGATATAGCAAGTCACTTTGTCTTGTGTTAAGTACAGTGCACACAGCAATGAGATAATGTTTAATTATACTAGTGCAATTACAAGTAATTTACCATTATTTGTAAAAAAAAAAAAAAGTCAAACGAGACCGCTGGGGTTACAGGAGATGAAGAGTCCTCTGATGCGTCTTGTTTACTATCCGCCTCATCTTTACCTTTCCAGTTTCCAAATGCTGTTTGACTGGTTATCACAGGATAGCTAAAAGGTATTGTAAATGCCTTTGAACAATACCATCAGGGTTTGATTTCCATTCCAAGTATCAACTGACCTTTCTTGGGTAGAGCCCTACATCAGTGCGTACACCATCCTCTCGGTGGGATTTCTATCGAGGAAGTTCAAGATCCCAAGGTACCTTTAAAGAACAGTGTCGTGGCCAAATTCTAAACCGCTGCTGTGGCTTGTTGGCTGGTTCGGCAGCACCCTGCAATGGAGTAGCGACACATTTGTGTGGGAATTATCAGCTGTAGAGACGTTCACAACCTGCCGTGGGTGTTCTCATGCTCCCCGGAGGGGTATCCAATCCTCACAACATTTGGCCACATTATTGCCATTAGTCCTCCCACTCGCATATCACATCATGCTACGAGCACAGCTTGTATATAAAAATATCACACCACCATTTTGTGCTTTGGGTGTGCATACATGCTTGGACCGCATACAACAGAAGTGATGTGCCCGTCAGCGTGGTGCTAAGTTAAGGCGTACAGGCCATACGTTTGTTCATTAAAAATATGGTGGGTGTTTGTTATTATGCATTATATTTGTTCAATGGCACTGATGCGTGTCTACAATAACATAAAAGTGCCTAATGAAGTGCTTTAACTTTTTGGAAGTTAGTGACAATAACAGAAATGGATACTACAACACCAACAACAACAGCAAAACAACAAGAAGTCAAGGTGACCTATGTTGGTGCTCTTCTTTCATGAGGATTTTGGTCGTTTCAGGATGTTGCAGTTCTTGAGTGAGAGAAGCCTTGCCAGTCTCCTGTGAATCATGTGATCGTTTAATATCTTAATTACTCAATCAACGGTGCATCTCTTCCATTGATGTGGCAAGCCTGCTCTTCCATTGAAAGTTTCCTCCTCCAGCTAGCTGTCAGATTAGATCTCACACACAAAAATATGGATTATTGAAGTTGCTCTTCTTCATCTTCCTTTCTTTACTTCGTATAATTGACATTACATTTTATTTGTGATCGTAACCCTAAATTCAACCGGCGAATGTGGTTTTGATGAGTAAACAACCTTTTTACATAGCACCATAAAATATAGTCCAATGGCAACGGGGACAGGTCAGGTGAACGGGGTGGCCAAGCAATAGGTCCACGTCTACCGATCCACTTGTCTGGGAAGACATCATTCAAGAACCGTCACACGTTCGAGGCATTGTGGTAGAGAGCCTCGTCTTGCTACAATGGGGCTAGTCTTGAATCCCTTTCTTCTTCAACAAAAATAAAAGACCAATGATGCACGACTCCCTCCACGAGAGAACACCAGACATGGATTTTTGGTGAGTCTCGAAATGTTGTCAGACTTCTTGAGGTTATTCTTTCCCCCCACACGCTGTAATTGTGGTGGTTCACTTAACCACTGATGGAAAAGTTCCCTCATCAGAAAATGTCACCTCGTCAAGGAAGCCAGAGGAATGATGGATTTAACAATAGGAGGAGCAACAACATTAATAACTAGAAGGGCACTCAGTAGAGCACATACCTCCGCCCCACAATGCCTGATCCACGAGAACATATCTGGCGCAATACATTTTTGAAATATCACGCGATGTAATTGTTTTTGGCCCGATCTCTCAATGGTGAAGAATCACTTTAAAAATTAAATAATTCTCGTATCCAGATTCAGATTCGGATCTTCCCCAAAATCGAAATCAATTTGTCGTGGTCACACACTCAACCTGCCCAGCAAATTTCATCGGGATCTGTCCGCAACTTTTTGAGATATCCTGCACACAGACAGACAGATAGACAGACAGAGAGGGGTGGAAAATAACCTCCTTCACCCTCGGTGGCAGAGGTAACAATATTAACAATAACAACATTTGTTGAATTCTGCTTTCATATGCCATTTTCCAGTTTGTTTCTGTCAAGTGCATTTCAAAGTTATAAAAGTACAAAGTTGCACAAGGACTTTATGAACATTGTGTACATGCAGCATACAGTATGTTAATTGTGATGGTTCCAGGTCCTGAAGGACACCAGAATTACTGACGTCACCTCTGGATAACTCCAAGAGGATGGCGTGTCTTTAAAAGACCATGATGCATGTCCCATGCCCAATGTCGTGTTACCATAAAAAGAAGACCGGGAATGAGTATGTAATCAAAACAAAGACCAATTACTGCACCGTAGTTCCAAGAAGAAAGCCAGACATAAAAAACACACACACACACACACGGATATATTATGCACTAGTAAAGTACTTAACAAATGCTATTTCATTTGAAGTTATAACCACAACTTATAAGCAATTGACTGATTTCCCAACACCCCGCATCATAAGCTGGGCAACGTTTTTCATCGAGGTTTCGATCCTTTCAGCCCAGAACCTCTCCAAACGGCGGATCCACAACCCCGGTCACAGGTCCACATCAGTAGATGACTCAACATCAATGGATCCACAGCCTCAAAGTTGTGTCCAGACAGTCAGTCAACACAGCAATGCAATATCCTTTTCGAAACTTATTTAATTATTACCTGTATTGAAAGACTTATTTAATTATTACTTTTATTTAAAGTATTACTACATGTGAATAACTTTAAATCATACACCACTTTATATGATAGTATTTTAAGCAATAAACACTTTACCTTGTCGACATGTCCATTACACAGCACCTCCATCCAACCATAGACTCAAACTGTCATTAAAGTATTCAAACTGTCATTAACAACTGATTTTAACATGCTGCACTGCGTATCCTCGCAACCACCCATAAATTATATTAATGCTTATTTATAATGTATTTTATAAATAACATTTATTTATTGTATTTTTTTTATCTCAATACCTCCATTATTTAATACCATCTATAAATAAATAAATAAATAAATACATGTTTAAACAATAATATTAATTAAAGAATTAACCTCATTAAAATAATTCATTCATTATTATTATATCAATGCAATGCAATAGGAACTTATTTACATGGAAACCTCCCAAACGTAAAAGGTGACGATGGAGTATAAAGACATTCTAACAAGACCTGATCAAACAATCAGCCAAATATCCTCTGTTTAACATGATGGAGAAAACCTTCTCAGCACGTTCTACAAAATGATCCTTTACTGAACAAATTCTTGCAAATCTAAGTAGCTGAGATGAAAAAAAAAAACATTGTAACCCATTTCAATTGGTACACGAGTCTGAAGACGACGATGGTTCACGAGCGGTATTTGACGGTGTAGATTGTTTCAGAAGTCAAGGATGAGAAAATGTGATAATGTTTGACCAAGTTATAAAAATGATCAACATGATGTGGTACGAGTGACAGGTTATTAGCTGCAAAATGTCGAAAACTAGGTTTCGTTCTACAACCTAAAAAATTTGACCTTTGCATAACCTTTAAAGGTCACAACACAATGTTGTGGACATTAAAATAAGGAAACAGGATATGTGATGTAGCTTATTGGAGTTAGTTCGTCGAAGGTCGAAAACCCGGTTCGATTCCCACAACTTTGAAAATTTGACCTTTGTGAACTTTAAAGGTCAAAGGTCAAGGATTATGACCTTTGGTGCAAAACTTCCTCTGGAACATCCCAGGAACAATATAACGTCATATAGGCTATTTGGCATTTCGTACTCCTCGGATTATCCATACTTTGATAAAATCAGCGTAAAAACAAACTTGAAGGGGGCGCCACGGGCAAGGTGTTCGAGATAGAGAAAATGGTTTCAAGACTTTAGGTGGGGAATGACCTCAAGATTATGCATAAAAAAATATTGTCATCCTAGCTCAAAGTTTGGGTGGTCGTATGATTTTTATGTCAAAAGTCGCAATTTTCTAAGTTCGTGACCTTGTGACCTTGACCTTGGGACGAAAATGAAAAATCGAGCTCTGTGGGGCTATGCAGGTGCCATTGGGCTAACCAAATACCAAAACCCCTGCCAGATTCGACAAACCCCCTCGGAGATGTAAATTGAAATCGGCTACCCCCTAAAAACACGTTTTTTTGGCGTGGCTCCGCCCATAATGGGCGCACCACGCCCATTTTCAGGAAAACACAACTAGATTATGATATAAACCTCCCACCAAAATTTTATCAGGATCGGATCAAAACCCATGGAGCTATGCTCGGGACAGACAGACAGACAGACAGACACACACCAATAACGAATATTGTGGTCACTTACTGACTCGTGAACCACTAAGTAATTGACAAGTGCTTGACCAAACTTACTGACACATTCTGGCACTTTATGCTTTTTTGTTTTTCATAAGCCTGACGTTATTGCCACTCTTCGGTTTTTGACCGAGCCCAGTTGGCTCAGACCAGATAGAAGAGTCAAGCTGACCAGGATACCTATTGGTGAGGGGCTGCCTCGCTTGAGGAGGGCGTTACCTGGTATCGAACTGAAAGTTATCCCACCTACACTGACAATGCCTAGCGATCTGGGCGTGACAGCCATTAACCCAACCTTAAAACTGGAACAATGTCAGTAACTACTGTTTTTTCAAGAACATGAGAGCAGGCAACTTATGCCCCCAAAAATCAGAGAAAACTAGGGTGAAGAGGTATGGGGGGGGGTATTAAAAGGGGAAATAGGAATAAAGAGAGGTATGAGACAGTAAAAGGAATTGTGAAACACTATGAAAAAAAAGAGGTATGAAAGAAAAGGAAAAGAACAAACATCAAAGATGTAATAAAATAGAAAACACTCAAGATCTAGCGATCAATCCAAGACATAAATGCAATAACAAGTAAAAGCTACCAGAGGTCCATCAGCGGGGAAGCAAAGTCAACTGTTCTTAACTAGTAGGCCGAGCAGGACCACTAGTTACATACACGTTTCTAGTGCTTACCAAGCCCGATTAACCCTCAGTTATACTATGCTGCAATCAGAACTGAATCAAAACTAAATCAAGAGACAGTTTCTTAAGAAAATAAGTTTCGTGCACAAGAATCAGGCAAGTATTTACGATGAGAGAAAAAATTGGCAGGTGTATTCATAAGTATGTACAGCATGTAAACATCCCCATTATCCCCTACACAACAGACCTGCCCTCAGAACCTTAATTGTGACTTACCATCTCCACATAGCTGGCGCCCCGTGAATCTGGCGAAAAGAGAGAAAGGGAGAGGGTCAAGAGAGTGAGGGAGAAAGAGAAACCTGTGGTCGTGTAGCATGGCCCCTCGCACCTTGTGCCAGCTCAGTTGAACTGGTAACACCAATGGTCTGACGTCCAGACCCCTCACACTCTGCTCTCAGTCATCCTCGCTGTCACCTCTGGGCTGCCTTCTCCGTGTGTTCTGGTGGTTAGGCTCGGAGTGAGAACTGAATGCGTGGTCTTGACGAGAAAGCACTGGAGGTGTATGAGGCAAAGTGGAGGGCAATGGTCTATCCAGGCAGTGCAGCTTAATGAGCAGGGCTCAACACAAAGGTGCAAAGGGACGAGAGGTGTTTGAAGCGTAAGAGGAATAAAACATGAGAACAAGAGAAAGTGAAATAAGGAAATGAAAGGAGATGGAAAGCAGAATGAGACCAAGAAAGGAAGACAGAGAGAAAGAAAGAGGAACAGAGAGAAAGCAGGGATGAAAGCCGATCGGATGAGAAGATGCATTCGGAGAATTTTCAAGAGGTTCGAGGCTGGTGGGTGACTCATAACGCTCACTCCACTCATTGTGTCACCTTTTCTTTCCCAGCTCGACTGTCACCTTTTATTGGAATCTAATCTGCCTTCCCTGCTCACATCCCCCCACCCCTCAGTCCATAGGATGAGTTCGTCCACTGACAGATCCTTCTCCCACATACCTGATTGGTGTTCTGGTACTCCGACCTCTGGTGACATCTAGTGATTGTCCCTAATAGTTCTAACACTCTATCTCTGTTGGAGATGACTGATCAGTCCCAGGTATTCACCAAACCGGTCTGGGGTGGCTGTGTACAGTGCTTTGGCTCGGAGTTCCTCGGCAGGCTGGGCGAGTAATAACGCTATAGCGGAGGGACTATAGCTGGTCCGTGTTATGTGAGAAATGAATGCAGAGAACATGTGGAATTAGAAAAAGTATATGTAGGATCTATAACTGAACACTCACAATGCATGTCTGTTCACATGAATACAGTATATACTTAATTTACAGCCCGAGGTTCGGGCCTCGCCACGAGGGGGCACAATTGAGTTTCCACCGAACACCGAGTCCTGAGGCCGCCAACCACAGATAACTCCGCAGTCCAATGGGCTGTAGTTCTTACTCAGCCGGAGCCGTTGACTCAGACTACCGGCCTTGAGGGATTATGCTTCGATGTTTCCATAACACCTTTCTATTGTCAGGGCAACCTAACTAGGGGCCACACCCTCAGCCCCACAGCTGGTGATCTGCCAAGTTGAACAGATTGGTGCAGCACCGGCTAACAGAGCAAATCAGGTGGGGTACAAGTTCCCGTCCCACTATACTTGAACACTCCGTTGGATCAATATAAGGAAAAGACAACTGAGACAGTTTGGAAATAAAAACAAACAATTATTTATTTACACACACAAGCAACCATTTTAAAGTGAGTATTTATAAGCAAACGAGCAAAAAGCACATGAGACCAGATTTAACCATGACACAAATTCTTCCTTACACAATCTTCCTGACACAAGAGACTTGGCCACCGTTCATGCAGGGGAGAAGAAGACAACCAGAAGAACTTGAAAAAAGAAAAGAAAAGGAAAGTAGGGTCTTTTATTTTCTCCTTCACCTCACACAGCCCAACAGAGCCGTGCCAGACTAAATATACGAGAGAATAGGGAAGATGGATGGGGAAGATGGGCAGTGGCGATGTGGAACGATGGGACACGCAGCTGCATCCCTGAGGTGTCCGGGCTCAGTCGGCAAGTCATCTCCGGCATGCCAGATATGCCAGCTGCAAGCAACTCCATTTGTGCTGGGCCCCGTGTCTAGCAGCTCCCCACAAACCAAACCAAATCATGTTCTGGCCTTTCCACACTGCCCTCCTCCACACAATGATGGGGTCTGTCTGTCTGTCTGTCTGTCTGTCTGTCTGTCTCTGTCTCTGTCTCTGTCTCTGTCTCTGTCTCTCTCTCTCTCTCTCTCTCTCTCTCTCTCTCTCTCTCTCTCTCTCTCTCTCTCTCTCTCTCTCTCTCTCTCTCTCTCTCTCTCTGAGAAGGACCAACTATGAGCACCCTTCTCATGACATGATCTTGCCTTTTTCCGTCTCCTCTGGTGCGCTTCTGGGAACATTCAATGCAGCCCCCACTCATCCATTCATGCACAACGAGAACCTCAGCTCCTCTCCTGCACACAAACACTCATCTGTCCAGTCCTGCACTGTACCATGCCTGCAAGACGCGCCGCACCACACCATGCACGGGAAAAGCACCACACCTCAAGCCACGAATATGAATGTGAGAATGGACACAGTCTCATGGGGTGAAGGTAATCCAATCGGCCTGAAGGATTAATGACCACAGACGGATCGAACACACCCAATTAAACAATGAGCGAATGGAGGGAAAACGGAGAGGGATGAGAACTGAGGGGCGACCGGACCGAGGGATGACCGAACGGCTGTGGGGCTGAAAGTAAGACCGATGGGGTAAAGGAGGGATTGGTGAAATGATGTTTGGTGAAGGGGAGGTAACTGGCAGATTGAGAAAGGCAGAGGGGGGAACGGACCGATAGTGTGAAGGAGGAAAGATTAAAAGAAGCAGAGGATTTGAACAGAATGATAGACGTGAATGAAGAAAGATTGAAAGTAGCGGGGGAGGGGAGGTCGGAGAGGAAGACTTCACATCGGGAAAACACAAACGATCCGACGCATGCCTCCTCCCTCCGAACAACCCGTCAACAAGGGACCAAGGACTATCTTCACATAGACTAATGAAATAACTGATCCTCAGGTCTCCAATGTATCCATGTCTGCTCTCCCTCTGGGGTAAGTTTCCAAAACCGGAACAATATATTATTTTGTCGCATCAGACAGCCTCCGTTAACACGGGCCGGCCATTTGGCCCATTAAGCTGGCACAACGGTTGTGCTGGCATACCTATGACAGTTTCTTATACAGTGAACACTATTTTTCGTAGAAGAACTAGAACATTGGACAGATCAGGATACAACAGGACAAAAAGAACAGTATAGAGGGAGTGGGGGGGGGGCACCAACAGTGAAGTTGAAGGACAAAATAGAGGGAGACTTGGACAAATATTGGGTGTTGGGAGGAATGGGTGGACAGGATGGATACAGAAGGAAACTTCTCTCTCTCCCCCACCCCGACTCCTTCACCCCGACCCAACCACCTCCCTCTCTTCCCCTCCTTTCTCCCTCCCATATCTCTATCTCTATCTCTATCTCTATCTCTATCTCTATCTCTATCTCTATCTCTATCTCTATCTCTATCTCTATCTCTATCTCTATCTCTATCTCTCTCTCTCTCTCTCTCTCTCTCTCTCTCTCTCTCTCTCTCTCTCTCTCTCTCTCTCTCTCTCTCTCTCTCTCTCTCTCTCTCTCTCTCTCTCTCTCTCTCTCTCTCTCTCTCTCTCTCTCTCTCTCTCTCTCTTTCTCACCCCTCTCCATCCCTACTCTCTCTCCCACCCCTCTTTCGCCCCTTCCTCTCTCCCCTTCCTCTCTCCCCCTCCTCTCTCTATATGTCCATGCTCTATCCTTTTTCAATGTTCAGCATCAAGCAAGGAAGCAACACAAACCATTTTAGAAGTCTTTGATATAACTAATGACTTGATCGAGGTTTGAAATGACAACTTCCCCAACTCTGAGCGGACGCTCTAACTACAACAAATGCTGAGATGGTTTGTTCAACTTTGTGATAATCCTCAGGTCATATCTTATCGCACTGTTCAACAAAACGATTCCATGTTGTATTTATACATTTAAAATGTGTCTTGTATGGTATAATGCTCTTCTTCCGCTTTAAAATTGATCTTAGATGCGTGTGGAGCATTCCGCTATTTTTTCAGCCGCTACTCCACCACCCTCAAACCCATCCAGGTACAGCCAAGTGATCCTTACAGAAAATTTTCTGCAAGAATTCACTTCTCCTTGGAGAGATAGATAAAGAAAGAAAGGAATAAAGAGGAAAAGTGGTGAAAGAGAAGAAAAATCAAGAATTAGAATGAATGAATAGAACTCTGAAAAAAGTAGAAAGAAGTTTGATAGGAACAAAGAACAAAGATGTCGGGAAGAACCCGGACAGATAGATTTCAGCAATTACTCCCCAAGCTCAAATGCAGCAACATGTACAAGCTACCCGAATGGTTGTTGTAGCACAGATCGGTAAATTGTAATATAAACTGTTTGATGTAATGAGATAATTTTGATTGTAGATTGCACTATTGTACTGTAAACTGCCTGGTAAGATTTGTGAAGGTGTTGGAACGTTCTCAGAAGAAACTTCCAGTAGGGACTAGAATAACATTTGCTGGAAGGCTCGGGATTGTTCTGTGATACTATATAAACCCGCGAGAGGGAGTTGTTGAGAGACGGGTGATACGCGACAAGGAGTGCATTCTGATCGTCCCTATGTTCGATTTAATTCTGACGAATTAATGAGGTGTTCATGCCCAGAGCGGTTGCTAATGCGTGGAGCCGAACGTAATCAGGTTGTTTTAAACTCATTAAGATTGCATATTGGGAAAGAATTCCTTTGAGCTCTTTAAATCATCCTTGTGGACGGGCCAGCATATGAGAGGACACCGTGACGGGAATTGAAGGATCAACAGCCCCGTAGGACGAGGTGATCACACGTGAGTTGTGCCGGCAGGACTGGGATACTGGGCGGCAAGAATGGGAGTTGGACATTGTATGTAATGGTGAACTTCCTCATTTGACTTTGTATCTTTGTGTTTGAAATACAAGTTTCATAAACGTTACGCTGTTGATGTGATCATTGTAACGCCACTCAGAAGTCACAGACACCAACTGACAAAGATCCATTTGAGTGGGAGCTGACATGTATGTTCGTTCATGACCTAGGATTGAAGTCATTAGAGAATCTGCTGGGTTCGGAATCATAAAGACCGTACGTACACCAAAGGGAAGGAAACCCAAAATGTGTGCGTATCACTCCCACCTCTGACAGAGCGGCCGACGGAAACTGGAGACAACTGAATGCACAAACACACGGACAGACATCATGGTTCACATTACTTAATAGATAGATAGTATATCATACTAAAAAGCAAGTCTAGGTAGAAACAGAATGAGTGTAGCCAAACATGGTCTACACATAAATTCATAGTTCAATGGAACTTGCTTTTCCTTCTTCGAATGTAGCGCCTTCTGTTCATGTCTGTATGTTTTTTGTTTGTTTGTATTTCATATTTTTGCTGTTTTATTTTGGTGTGCATGTCATACAACACCACTACACAACTGCATGTGGATATAACGTTTGGAAATGTATGTGGCATAAGTCTTCAATCATCATTACAATGAAGAAAAAAACTTGCAAACCGTTGATGAGTTTGTGCCCACTTTTAAACGTTCATCTTCAAGCACAATATAATCATAGAAACTCATTCACAAGAACAAGTCAGCATACCTAAAAATATGTTTGTTTGACGTTTCAACCACAAGAAGTCACATCAGTTGAAATGAAATGATTATAACCATCTGGAGACACATCGGAAGATGAATTATTCCAGATTTCGGAATGAAGTCTTTTGACTGGCAGTTTGTGAAGCTGGTACATATTGCTTTAAAATTAAGTGAATAAATCAAAGTTTATAAGTCGTCAGAAGTTCATAAAGTTCTCCCAAACAAGTTGACCTGAGCCATGATTAAGATCGTCAATTTTAACCCTAATGAAAAGGACAATTTGATGTATCCATGGGAACTTTTATTTATTTTTTGGTGTTGGGGGGGTGGATTTTGTAAGTATTGTGCTAAGCACGACATGTATCTTGTTTGTCTGTCTGTTTGTCTGTTTGTCTGTGAGCAGGATATCTCAAAGAGTTATGGGCATATTTGGATTAAACTATGTGGGTAGATTGGGTGTGGAACAAGGACAAATTTAATCGATTTTGGTGAAGACCTGGATCCAGATGTGAGATTTTATGAACAGATTCTTGACCATTGAGAGATAGTCTTGACCAAAAACGACTTGGTCGATTCCTGACAGTTCTAACACTCATTGGTCACAAGCCAGGTGTGCTGCACGCTATCAAACTTGCTGTCTGGAAACGATTCCTCAGGTGCACCAACCGGACATGCTTATCCTTCCGACATGACGTCACACTTAGTCACCCAGAACGTAGATGGTCTGTGATGTTGCCAGTTTGTTGATAACGTCTCCAGAGTGACTCCATGGTGTTCCAATTAACACAAACGCTTAGACACAATGTTTTGTGGTATTCCTGTCTCAAGCATGCCAAAAGGATGTGGACGTTCATATTCAGAAAGGTGTGGCATCACGTTTACAATGTTTACACGTCAATACAAATGTTTTTCATAGCTCGGATGGTTCGGCGAATCGTGCTGCTTTGCAATTTGCTCAGTATCATGTGCAGCACTATCATGTGACTTGATATATATATATATATATATATATATATATATATATATATATATATATATATATATATATATATATATATATATATATATATATATATATATATATATATATGTATATATATATATATATATATATATATATATATATATATATATATATATATATATATATATATATATATATATATATATGCACCTTGTGTTGGCTTAATGCTAAGGGTGGTGGGCTTGGGATCCAAGGATCCCGAGTTCAAATCCCACTGTTGAATTAATACCAGATGGGGTTGACTCTGCCTGTCATCCTTCTGAGGTTGGCAAAATGAGTGCTAGCTTGCTGGTGTCCTGCATCAGAGTGGCGACCTCTCCAGGATTGTACCCAATAGCCAAGGAGTCTACTTGGGCTGTACCAATGCTCTGCACAGGGTGGATGGATATATATGTATATATATATATATATATATATATATATATATATATATATATATATATATATATATATATATATATATATATATATGTGTTGTTCGTCTTTCGGCTGCTCCCGTTAGGGGTTGCCACAGCGGATCATCCGTTTTGATCTGCATTCTGATTTGGCATAGGTTTTACGCCGGATGCCCTTCCTGACGCAACCCTGGTCGCCTTTTACGACACAGGGATAAGGATTGGGTTTCGCCATGATTCCAGGCTGCCCGACACCCTCTCATAGCGCGGCCCAGCGCAGAGCTCCTGTCCTCAAGCGATCCTCCAACCCAAGCCTCCGAGTAGCTGGATTGCAGCTTATCTTATCATTACATTACAGCTTATCATTACATTACATTACATTACAGATTACAGCTTATCTTTATATATATATATATATATATATATATATATATATATATATATATATATATATATATATATATATATATATATATATATATATATATATAGATATATATCTATATATATATAGATATATATCTATATATATAGATATATATCTATATATATAGATATATATCTATATATATAGATATATATATATATATAGATATATATATATATATATACATATATATATACATACATATATATATACATATATATATATATACAAATATATATATATATATACATACATATATATATACATATATATATATACACATATATATATATATATATACATAAATATATATATATATATATATATATACATATATATATATATATATATATATATATATATATACATATATATCTTCTTCTTCTTCGTCTTTCGGCTGCTCGGGTTAGGGGTTGCCACAGCGGATCATCCGTATGATCCGCATAGTGATTTGGCACATGTTTTACGCCGGATGCCCTTCCTGACACAACCCTACTCACCTCTTACAACACAGGGATAATATATATATATATATATATATATATATATATATATATATATATATATATATATATATATATATATATATATATATATATATATATATATATATATATATATATATATATATATATATATATATATATATATATATATATATATATATATATATATATATATATATATACACATACACACACACACACATATCCTGGTGTTGGCATAGTGGTTAGGGTAGTGGCTTAGGATCCAAAAGGTTCTGAGTTCAAGCCCCGTTGGCTGCTTGAATTAATACACATCAGGAGGTTGACTCAGCCTGTCATCCTTCCGAGGTCGGCAAAGTGAGTACCAGTGTACCGGGCCGGTGTATACCCTTGTTAAAATAGGTGTACCATATCCTGTGTCGTAAGAGGCGACCAGGGTTGTGTCAGGAAGGGCATCCGGCGTAAAACATGTGCAAAATCACTATGCGGATCATACAGATGATCCGCTGTGGTGACCCCGAACGGGAGCAGCCGAAGTAAGAAGAAGAATATATATATATATATATATATAGATATATTTTGTTATGGTTGTGGAAATTTACAGATCACCATTCAGGTTCCCTGAAGATCAGTTATGTCGATAAATGTGTGTCTAGCTTAGATTTCCCCACCGATGTATAACGGGCTGTGAACCTTTGACGTAGTGTTATTTCCTATCTTTATTTTAAACAACATCTCCTCACCACCTTCTCCACAACAGCCAACATCTCCTCACCACCTTCTCCACAACCACCAACATCTCCTCACCACCTTCTCCACAACCACCATCTCCTCACCACCTTCTCCACAACCGCCAACATCTCCTCACCAGCATCTCCACGGCACCGCCATCTTTTCACCAACAACAACATCCCTAACAAACGACATCTCCACAAACGAACACGATGGCATCCTCGACAGCGGCAAAGTGATTTCAAACACGGCTGTGCATGACTTGCAAAACGGATCAAAACTATGAAAGGGGCGGAGCCAACCGGGGGTGAAAGTTCAAGGGTGAAAGGGGCAAGCGCCGCCTTTGGGTGGCGAAGCCTACAGTGGCTTTACCCCTCCGGGCTATAAAAAGGCGCGTTTCGACGCCGAGGGTGGAGTTGGTCGGTGGAGGCAGTCAAGTTGCTGTTGGTTGGAGGAGTGGAGTTTGTTTGTCATTGGAGCCAGCCAAGTCACCAAGTTGTTGGTCATTGTTGGCCATTGGAGTCAGCAGCGAAGTCGCCAGCCGGAGAGAGATCGCTAGCAAGCTACGTGACGGTCCGAGCGATTGGGCCCCGAGTCGGTCGAGTGACGCTGAGGAGTGAGCGGGCTCTTAAAGAGCATCAACTCTAAAAGAGCAAGGCCCGTTCGCTCCTCTGAGGCATCGTCAACCAGGCCCGATCGACCAGGCCGCGCTGCTAGGCCCTGGACCAACCAAGCTGCCGTTACAACAGCTGCCGCTTTGACAACAAAGACATATGGAGGGTCGCTGACAAAAAGACCTTCGAGTTGCCTCAAGGGCGAAAAAGGTAACCTGCAGGGCCTCGCAGAGCTCCTTCGGTCATCCCAGCTACGAGGAACATTAAAGGCTTACGAGCCCAGTTCTATCTTTCTTTTCTGGGGTTTTTGCATGAAAGTCTGTGGCACCTTGTCCCGTAAGTAGAATTGTTGTAAGTGCATGTACGTAATAAATAGATATCGGCTGTAGGTTTTTAACTCGTGTCATGTCCCATCCTCCCATTCATTGCATATGTGTGAAAATAAATGTCCCCATTGTTGAAATGTCACCTGCTCGTTGCGTCCTTTCCTGCCATTGACTGCCATAATTGCGTTCGGAATAAATAGCTGGCTGATTAATAGCCGGTAAAATGTACATCTGGTCCGACGGGGCTTGGCGATATAAAACCGCTCGGCAATCGCAAACGGAACGAGCTGCTTAAAGCGGCTCGTTTTCGTGCAGGCTCCGTTGAGGTGTAAACTCCCGGCATTTCTGTCTGCGCAAATAATTAGGTGCATCGACAATTCCGCGATCGACCCTGTAGCGCATGGACAGAGGAGTTGACTGGTTTATGGTGTGGTTAACAACACCCGTAGCTGGGTTTCGGCGTTGATCCGAAAAACTGCGACGAGATTGCTCGTTTGGTGGGTGCGCGCGGCCGCAATTTAGCTAAAGTCGCTCGCACGCCGAATGTGCGAAAATCCACAACAATATAATATAATATAATATAATATATATTATATATATATATATATATATGGTCAGGATAAGTGATAAGTTGAGACCATGTGGTTAATATCGATTTGGATTCTGGTGTGGATCGTAAAGAGGGTCAGTGTAGTTGCAGCCTCATAAACCTTTTCCCTTAGTAACAATCGGAATACAGGAAGCTGTCTTTCACATAAACCATTGTTCTAATGCGTTCTTTTTTGTTGTTTAAGGAAAAAAAATAACAAAATCTGTTGTTGCATTCAAAGTGTATATTAAAGGAAATTATGCTAATATATCCAGGAAAACATGTGTGTACAATGCAGCACCACTTGCTGACATCACACCAGAACTCTTATTCAGATATGACTGCTGTTGGAATTGAAACAAGAACAAGTTATAACTCTGAAGTGAGAACATGACCAACTGAGCTGTTTGACTGCTTGAAATAATTACTGCATATGAAATGATGCAATTATTTAGAAGTGGCTGTTAAGTTAGGTGCGGCAAGATGCCTCTGGCAAGAAAGGTGGGGCAAGATACTTACCCTGCATTTACACAACTTCCATCCATTTGTCAAAAACACTGAACTTTTCATTTTAATTTTCCTGCTCGACTCTCAGCAAGTTGAGTGAGCATTCGACACTGAACCTTCTGGTGCCGACACTCAAAACACTCAATATTTAACCAGGGTTGAGGAAGTTATCCAAGGAGTGGGGAATGTTGCCCCATCTTTCCTGACAAGGGGCATCTTTCCCCACTTTGCTTCATACATATATTTTCATTTGGAAGCCAAAACATGAGGATCGCCAGACTGGTTGTTGTTGTGATCAGAGGCGGTAAAAGAGCCATTCCCTTGACATACATCAGGCAAACTACAGCTGACAGATGGAATAGCGTGTAGCTGAGATCAATGGGCACATTGCCACAAGGTAATAACACAATGTGAACATTAACCATGAACTCAATACAAGAGGCAGACCTCCCACTTCAATGCAGGTACACAAAATGCAGGAGTATATACCCATCATATGATGTGATACAAACAAGAACACCTGCATATTCAAACTAGAAGGGCATTCGGTAGAGAGAAAGAGAGCATACCTCCGCCAGGCTGAGCAGTTTACGTTTTGTATCCCACTGATTGGCCGGATCTGCTTCCTGGCCTGAACTAAAATTTAATCGGCTTGGTCTTATTACCTAACCAACTCGTCCACCAAGTTTATTCTGAATTGGTCCATCACTGTTTGAGATATTGCGTTATATATCATGTTTGGTCCTATCTCTCAACGGTAATGAATCACTTATGAAATTAAAAAAGTCTCGTATCCGGATCTTCACCAAAGCCTGTCCTGTCCAACTTTTACATCCAACCTGTCCACCAAGTTTTGGGTGAATCCATCCATAACCTATTGAAGATATCTTGCTCACAGACAAACACAGACAGGAGTGAAAACATAACCTCTGTCTACCTTCGGTGGTGGAGCTAAAAAGCAGCTTCAATGATGGAGGGTGGCTGGATTAGAGGAGCACAGAGGTGCTCCTGGATTCATCAAGTCAGGTGTTAATTGAACAAAGTTTGGAGCAGGCAGACTTGTTCGAACGCAGAGTTAAGAGCAAGCAGGATTGAGTATGAGCAGAATGGTTGTAGCTGGTTGGGTGGGTTGTCAGGCATGTTGCTGCACACTTAAAAACATCACAACTTATTGCTGCAAATTCATTCCCCAATAGTTTTTTTTTGATGCGACCATGTAGAGTAGTCTGATAGTGAACTGCGTTCTGAGCACAGAATCACTCACTTGTGAAGACATGGCATATTTAACTAGAATGGCACTTGGCAGAGCTCACACCTCTGTCAGGCTGAACAGTTTACCTTTTGTATCTCACTGATAGGCCAGATCTGGATCAGGACCTCAACCAAAATCTAAATGGCTTGTTTTTCCTCACCTGCCAACTCATCCACCAGATTTAGTCCGAATCCATCCACAACAATATCATGCTATATATCGCTTTTGGTCCCATCTCTCAATAGTGAAGAATCAATTTTAAAAATTCCAGAATCAGGATTCGGATCTTGACCAAAATCCAATCAATTATTCCTCGTCACACAACAACCAATCCACCAAGTTTCACAAAATCTGTCCACACCTTTTTGACATATCCTGTGAACAGAAAGACAGGCAGACAGACAGACAAACAGGGTGAATACGTAACCTCCATCCACCTTCGGTGAGGTGCAGTGGCCTGCAAAAGTACTCGCATCCTCCCGATAATATCACATTACGAATTATGTAGAAATAAGATTTTCCAAATGAACTTTTTTGTTCATAACTGAAGAGATCAAACTAAACACTGTTATACTTAAAGGAGGTTACAAGTCAGGAATACCTGTAAAACAAGAACAAATCAAAATTCACTGGTTGTAAAAGTGTTCAGCCCCTTTGGTCAGTACTTGTAGTGGGGCAACTTAGCATAACAATTGTGCATTTTGTAAGGAAAGCACCAAATTTGGCACACTAGTAGCCTAACATATTATGA
Organism: Eptatretus burgeri; assembly: GCF_056783735.1. Lineage (NCBI taxonomy): Eukaryota > Metazoa > Chordata > Myxini > Myxiniformes > Myxinidae > Eptatretus > Eptatretus burgeri. The sequence goes on along the minus strand of NC_140972.1, from coordinate 68,478,388 downwards.
ACAGATTTGGATATTGGGCCATTTCAAAATTTTTGATGGCAGTGGAAAATGGCTGCCACAGCCATCAGCGGCTGAATTTGAGATGGCCCGATATCCAAATCTGTTCATAATATGATAGGCTACTAATGTGCCAAATTTGGTGCTTTCCTCACAAAATGCACAATTCTTATGCTATATTTAGCTAAGTTGCCCCACTATTAGTGGAAGCATCTTTTGCAGCAATGACTGCTATGAGTCTTTCTGAGAAGATCTCTACAAGCTTTGCACAGGTAGATGGTGAAATGTTTGTCCATTCTTCACGTGAAAATTGCTCGAGTTCTGCCAAGTTTGTCGGGGATCGTCGATGGACTGTAATCTGTTCAATTGGGTTCAAGTGAGGACCTTGGGCCACTCAAGATCATTTATTTTCTTCTTATTCAGCTACTCCAATGTGGCTTTAGCTTTGTGCTTCGGATCATTGTCCTGCTGAAATGTGAATCTCCTTCCCAGGTTCAGATTCATGGCTGACTCAAGCAGGTTTTCATCAAGGATTCTCCTATACTTTGCATCATCCATTGTCCCTTCTATCCTGACAAGCTTGAAAATCCCTGCTGATGAAAAGCAGCCCCATAACATGATGCTCCCACCACCATGCTTGAAAGGATGGTGTTGACTGGGTGATGTTCAGTGTTCGGCTTGTGCAGACATAACGCTTTGAACGTAGACCAAAAAGTTGAATTTTTGTCTCGTCTGACCACAAAACTTTCCTCCATGTGCCCGCAGTATCATTTCGATGATTATTTGCAAACTCCATATGAGCTTTTAGATGCGTCTTTTTCAGGAATTGCATCTTTCTTGTCACCTGTCCATAGAGGACAGCTTTGTGAAGGGAATGGAATATTGTTGATTGGTGAACACTGATCCAAATCTCAGACAACAAGCCTTGTCGATCTTTCAAAGTCATTGTTCGATTTACAGTGACATCTCAAACCAGTTTCCTGCTTGCCCGGCTACTGAGTTTGGATGTGCAACCTGATCTGAGGGGAGTCTGGGTGGTATGATACGTATTCCACTTCCTGATGGATTTCACCGTACTCAAATTCCATCCACTCCATCCAGTGGGACCAAACTCTGTGCAGAGCGTTGGTGCTGCCTAAGCTGTCTCCTTGGCTATTGGACACAATTCTGGACGGGTCACCACTCTGACACAGGATACCAGCATGCTGGCACTCATTTAGCCAACCTCAGAAGGATGGCAGTTAGAGTCAGCCCCACCTGGAATTAATTCAACAGCTGTGCAGGATTTGAACTCAGGACCCTCGGATCCTAAGTCCACCACCCTAACCATTAAGCCAACACCGGGCAGAGGGCTGATTGAACAGCATCAAAGTACCCTCAACACATTGTATTCCGGCTAGCACCTGACACACGTGGCAGATACATTTCGATAAACATGATCCCTCCCACTCATCTGCACAGCACCTCCTCCTGGCCATTCTGGCTCCAGGCACAAGTTTCTTAGGTTTTCACATCAAGGTCAACACACACACAGACATAGATCTTCACCTCTCCACATCCTTTGGCACCTGGAATTCAATTTTCAATTTCTGGAAAAAAAAACATATTCAACATTCAACCAATAAAGAGCACTTACAGTACGGATCTGCCATGTGTGTCGGGTGCTGGCTATCTAGCGCTTGCCAAGCCAGCCGTTCCTTATCAACAGTTTCGCATGGGGCGCTTGCTTCAGTGCTTAAGCCACTTGGCGAGCGCTCCACAAGAAAGTTGGGAACTGAAAACACCCCGGGGTCGTTTCTATGCCAGGAAGTTATAATCCTATGTGTGTACATTCATGTGTGGTGCTGAAATAATATTGTAGTTGGAAGTTGGGGTGTAGCTCATAAAACAGACATCAATCATCAAAACGTGTAAAGACAATTTATGACATATCAAGAACATCCGAACAAAGTTGCTCCTAAGTAAAGATATCACTTGTGTGTCTGTTACGCAAGTTTATTTATTTGAATTCGTCTAAATGTAGTAGTTAACATTGGTTAACATGTCATGGTCTGCCTGGTGTTGGCTTCATGGTTAGGGTGGTGGACTTGGGATCCCATGATCCTGAGTTGAAATCCCACTTGTCTGTTGAATTAATACCAGGTGGGGTTGACTCTGCCTGTCATCCTTCTGAGGTCGGCAAAATGAGTACCAGCTTGCGAGTATCCTGTGTCGGAGTGGTGACCCGTCCAGGATTGTGTCCAATAGCCAAGCAGACTGCTTAGGCAGCACCAACGCTCTGCACAGAGTATGGTCCCATGGATGTCATGGTTCATGAACTGGTTTATTCCAACATAATTCAGGATCCATTTGTTTTTGGCCTCACCTTGTAGCAAAACTTTATCGTGTTGAAAAAAAAAAGTCGAGGAATCAGAAGAGTGGGAGAAAAAGTGAGAAAACCGGAGAGTAATAGAATATGTATTAACGAACCGTGGGAAAATGGGAACCGTGGAAGGTGAGAGATTTCATGGGAATAGAAAGGAATGAAGGATTGTATGCACTGTATGCGTTTTCAGCACATTTGAAGGATCACATGCACATGTATGTTTTCAGTGTCACTACTTGTGTTAAAAGAAACGAAGAGTTGAAAAAAAAAAAGAAACCCTTCACTGATGGTTCATCTCCATTTTAATGCAGACCTTTCATTACCTCCATCACCGAAGGTGGACACAGGTCTTGTTTTCACTCATGTGTGTCTGTCTGTCTGTCTGTCTGTCTGTCTGTCTGTCTGTCTGTCTGTCTGTGAGCACAACATCTCAAAAAGCTATCAATGGATTCAGATGAAACTTGGTAAACATGTTGGGTGTGCGACAAGGACGAACAAATTCGATTTTGGTAAAAATTTGGATCTAGATTCTCGAATTTTTCAATGATTCTTCATCATTCAGAGATGGGGCCAAAAAACTATATATATATATATATATATATATATATATATATATATATATATATATATATATATATATATATATATATATATATATATATATATATATATATATATATATATATATATATATATATATATATATATATATATAGCACGATGTCTCAAAAAGTTATGGATGGATTCAAACGAAATTTGGTGGATGAGTTATGGTGAGAAGAACAAGCCGATTAGGTTTTGGTTCAGGTCAGGATGCAGATATGGCCTTTCAGTGGGATATGAACCATAGACTGTTCAGCCTGGTGGAGGTACACGCTCTCCCGAGTACCGATCTATGAGGTTCTAGTTCCTTCTTTGTTCTTTGCTATTCAGCAGAATGACTTCGAAATTAAATACACACACACACACACACACACACACACACACACACACACACACACACACACACACACACACACACACACACACACACACACACACACACACACACACACACACACACACACACACACACACACACACACACACACACACACACACACTCATCTCTTATCTGTCTAGCCTGGGTTCGAATCCCGACCCAGCTATCTCAAACTGTCATCCTGGTATTTCACAGGCAGGATGATTCATCAGTGTGTGTGTGTGTGTGTGTGTGTGTGTGTGTGTGTGTGTGTGTGTGTGTGTGTGTGTGTGTGTGTGTGTGTGTGTGTGTGTGTGTGTGTGTGTGTGTGTGTGTGTGTGTGTGCGCGCCGTCCCTCAGATGGACGTTTTTTTTGTTTTTCCATATGTTGAAGATTACAATCACGGACTGAATAGTCCTCATCGAGGCCAAGCCTTAAATCAAAGAACTGCAAGAAGAGAAAAGTAAGGGAAGAGAGAATAGTCTCAGAGTTTTTGAGGAAGTAAAAAAAAAAAAGTGATGTCGTGGTTTGTTGAGTATTCCTTGGTCTCGCTCATGGTGGAGGTACACAAGCAACAAGTTCTTGGGAGAAGAAACCGAAGTAATATCTGTAGAAAAGATATCCATGAGGCATAATTTGAGCGGGTCGAGTTTTGAGGTCACATTGGTAGAGTTGACAAGTCGAATAACTTTGGTTCCAACTCTGTCCAGTAAGTATGTGGACCTGGAACCTCCCCAGATGTGAGAGCAGTACTCCATACAAGGACGAATCAATCCTTTATGTAGTTGGAGCAACTGTTCAGAGGAGAAGAATCTTCGACATCTGAACAGGACTCCTAATTTCTTCGAGGCAGACTTAGCTATTTGTGCAATGTGTGGATTCCACGATCAATTTGATGTCCGAGTAATACCTAGTAGGTTCATTGTATAACATGGTGTAATTGTGGAGATTTTAAGGAGATTGGAGAGTTGAGAGGAGTTTTAGAGAGAGGGACGAGAAGAAATTGAGTTTTTGAAACATTAAACTTCACTTGATTACATTTGCCCCACTGGGAGATCTTGTCCAAATCCGAATTTAAAGAGATGGCTGTGATGAAACGAGATGTAGATCGAGTGAGGGAAGACGGGGCAGATGGGAAAGACATGGAGGAATGTAATGTGGAGTCATCAGCAGTCGAGTGCATTTGGTTATTTGTGGAAGAAAGAAGGTCGTTGATAAAAACAAGGAAGAGTGTTGGAGACAGAACGGAACCCGGAGGGACACCGCTGTTGATATGGAAGGGGGGAAATGTTGAACCATCAACGATTATGGAGATAGAGCGGTCGGAGAGAAAGCTCGATATGAGAGAGGAGAGTGAAGGGGGGAAGCCGAAAGAGGGAAGCTTAGATATCAGACCCCGAAGCCAAACTTTTGAAAACTTTTGAAAATAAAAGAAAAACTTTTGTCAAAGGCTTTTGAGATATCAAGGCCTGCAACAAAGGATTCCCCAAAGTCTCACAAAGAAAAGGCCCAGACATTCGTAAGCCGGGTGTCTCGTCTGCTGGCATTATTGGGTGAACGTTAAATATTCCATAGTGTTCTTTGCGAAGAGTAGGCGAATTATTCCCAGCACCATAAACAAAGTCCAAATTCTTACCTTGACTAACTGCTGGGAAGGCAATGGCAAACTACCCAGTGAAGCCCTTACCAAGCAGCCAAGGGACCTTCCTTCAGGCAGAGCACAAAATCAATCAATCAATCTTCTCAAGCTCTTAATCTTTTTTCAACCTCAAGATTGTTATATTTTATAATTCTCCACTCTAACTCCATTTTTCTCTCACTTTCCTTCTTCCAATTCTTTCTGATTTCTGCATTCTGTCACTACCTGGGTGTTTCTTCTACTCACTCACTCTGTGCACCTGAAACGAGGCAATCAGTGTGAACCTTGACTCGCACATTACACTGAATTTTCCCACGGTTTCTGCGATGTGTTTCGGGGTTAAAACAATTCTGTCTGATTGTATGCTTATTCTGAGATGTGGAAAAAGGAAAACAAACCTTCTGTAATACTTACAGGGAACCACAGAACATCCACAAAGTGTAAAATGTGACTTCAAGTCCTCAACTCACTGCATCTTCCCTCCCAAACCCCAAAAAATCAACTCACTGCATCTTCCCTCCCAAACCACAAAAAATCAACTCACTGCATCTTCCCTCCCAAATCCCAAGTCCTCAACCTCCCCCACCCAACTCGAAGGTATCAATCCCCTCACCACTCCAAGACTCCTCCACACGACTCAGCACTCCCCCTCCACCCCCACCAAAAGTTTGCAACACCCCACCCCCACCCCAACTCTGTACCATATTTTCTTTCCTTCCCCCTCCCAACCCCAAGTCCTCACCCTCCCCCCAACCATCAGGCGTCGATCCCTCCAAACTTTGCTCCATCTTTGCTCACCTCCCCAACCCCAACTCTGTCCTCTCCCCCTCCTTATTCTCATCGAAACAGATGGGTATTTCCACATCGATCATTGCATATTTCGTCATTAGTTCATCAAAACAGCGAAATATTTAACAATTTCCACTCTCCTATCATGCTATCACAGACTTTACAGAAACTGCGAACGAAACAGCTCCCAGATGGTGAGGTCCATCACCGTTGCCTGTCCAACTCACAATGCCATGGAATCACAACTCTCAAGTGACCATGAGCAAGCCAATTGTACCAAATAAAATACCCAAAACCAGTTTTCTTCTTGATGAATATGTCATGTACACACAACATTCAAAAAGAAATGAAGTTTTCATTTACAATCTCATAAGATTCCCAGAAGTATGAGGACAAAGACATTCACAACTACATGGGTTTTATGGTCCCTGGTTGAGTTGTTTTAGAGAAAATAGCCGGAAATAAGAGCAAGGACCCGCGTAACCTCCACTGTGAAAATCCTGCTTGAGAGAACGCCAGATAGTTATTTGGGAGGTGAATAGACAACAGACCTTTGCCTTGATAGCTGAGGCCTATCTTCACAAGGCTCGTGATGCCGATCAGCTCAACATCCCTTTAAATGTCACTTTGGTTGTTTTACACTGGAGGGAAAAACTTACAGAGAGGGCATGGCGATTGTGTATACGACAGCTCCGAAGGAGTCTTTCACTTCGCATAGCAGCAAGAAGCAACATGACAGCCGTGTAATTTTTCAAGTTGAAATTGTGGAAAGTGAAAGGCCGGCTCTCGAACCAATGAGTGGAATGGAATGTTACATACACATGGATGCACAAGAATATTATTATGTAGATTCATTACCTGATTGAAATAGTGGTTTATTTAGCTCCTCATGACATTAACTTCAAGTCTTCAAACGCCCCCCCCCCAATCACACCCATCATGGTCGCCTGTACATCTCACAATCCCAAGAGATGCAGAAAGGATGTGTGATGATAAATAACCCAAAACCAATTAACTTCTTTCTGATATAGATATATATATATATATATATATATATATATATATATATATATATATATATATATATATATATATATATATATATATATATATATATATATATATATAGTATTCCGTCACCCCGAGCGAGCGGCTTGTGCTCCGTCACCCCGAGCGTGCGGCTCGTGCTCCGTCACCCCGAGCGAGCGGCTCATGCTCCGTCATCCTGAGCGAGTGGTTCGTGCTCCGTCATCCTGAGCGAATGGTTCGTGCTCCATCATCATGAGCGAGTGGTTCGTGCTCCATCATCCTGAGCGAGTGGTTCGTGTTCCATCACCCAGAGTGAGTGGTTCGTGCTCCATCATCCTGAGCGAGTGGTTCGTGTTCCGTCATCCTGAGCGAGTGGTTCGTGCTCCATCATCATGAGCGAGTGGTTCGTGCTCCGTCATCATGAGCGAGTGGTTCGTGTTCCATCATCCTGAGCGAGTGGTTCGTGCTCCGTCATCATGAGCGAGTGGTTCGTGCTCCGTCATCATGAGGGAGTGGTTCGTGCTCCATCATCCTGAGCGAGTGGTTCGTGTTCCGTCATCCTGAGCGAGTGGTTCGTGTTCCATCATCCTGAGCGAGTGGTTCGTGTTCCATCATCCTGAGCGAGCGGCTCATGCTCCGTCACCCCGAGCGAGCGGCTCGTGCTCCGTCACCCGAGCGAGCGGCTCGTGCTCCGTCACCCCGAGCGAGCGGCTCGTGCTCCATCATCCTGAGTGAGTGGCTCGTGCTCCGTCATCCTGAGCGAGTGGCTTGTGCTCCATCACCCCGAGCGCGCGGCTCGTGCTCCATCACCCCGAGCGCGCGGCTTGTACTCCATCCTCCTGAGCGAGTGGTTTGTGCTCCATCATCATGAGCGAGTGGTTAGTGCTCCATCCTCCTGAGTGAGTTGTTCGTGCTCCATCATCATGAGCGAGTGGCTCGTGCACCATCCTCCTGAGCGAGTGGTCCGTGCTCCATCATCAGGAGCGAGTGCTCATGCTCTGTCATCCTGACTGAGTGGATCATGCTCCGTCATCATGAGCGAGTGGTTCGTGTTCCATCATCATGAGCGAGTGGTTCATGCTCCGTCATCCTGAGCGAGCGGCTCGTGCTCCAACATCATGATCGAGCGGCTCGTGCTCCGTCATCCTGAGCGAATGGTTCATGCTCCATCATCCTGAGCGAGCGGTTCGTGCTCCGTCATCCTGAGCGAGTGGTTCGTGCTCCATCATCCTGAGCGAGTGGTTCGTGCTCCGTCATCCTGAGCGAGTGGTTCGTGCTCCATCATCCTGAGCAAGTGGTTCGTGCTCCGTCATCATGAGTGAGTGGTTCGTGCTCTGTCATCCTGAGCGAATGGTTCGTGCTCCATCATCATGAGCGAGTGGTTCGTGCTCCATCATCATGAGCGAGTGGTCCGTGCTCCATCATCCTGAGCGAGCAGTTCGTGCTCCGTCATCCTGACTGAGTGGATCATGCTCCGTCATCATGAGTGAGTGGTTCGTGCTCCATCATCATGATCGAGTGGTTCGTGCTCCGTCATCCTGAGCGAGTGGTTCGTGCTCCGTCATCATAAGTGAGTGGTTCGTGCTCCATCATCATGAGCGAGTGGTTCGTGCTCCGTCATCCTGAGCGAGTGGTTCATGCTCCGTCATCGTGAGTGAGTGGTTCATGCTCCATCATCATGGGCGAGTGGTTCGTGCTCCGTCATCCTGAGCGAGCGGTTTGTGTTCGTCTCCAGATGGGAGTTTGCCTCCAGATATGTCCGAGCAGTGTTTGTATCCAGAAGGTTTGGCTCCGAATGAGTCCGACGTGTTGTGTCCCCAGACATGTCCATCGTATAACCGGAACAAAATGGATTTCAAAAAAATATATACATATATATATATATATATATATATATATATATATATATATATATATATATATATATATACACATACATATACATATTGATGTAGATTTACAGTCTCGATAAAAAGGCGACACCCACTTTCAAAACTTTCACCTTTTGTTACCTTATAGCCTGGAATTAAATTACACTTTTTCCTCCTTTATTTACACAACCTAACTATCTCCACAAGGCCCGTGATGCCTTACAGCTCAACATCCTTTAAACTGTCACTATGGTTGTTTTACACTGGCGTTCTTTGGGTGATGTGCTGTGTTGCGTTTGTGCCAAATGTAATGTTTTGCATTTAGGCCAAAACGTTCCATTTTGGTTCTGTCAGACCACAAAGCTTTTTGTCACATGGCTTCAGAATCTCTGGAATAGTTTTTTGCAGACTTCAAATGGACTCAAGGTGGGCTCTTTTGAGTCATGGCTTCCTTATTGCCACCCTACCATGCAAGCCACACTTGTGGAGTGCTTGGGATATTGTTGTCACATGCACACAGTGACCAGTCTTTGCCATAAAGGCCTGAAGCTCTTTGAACGTTTCCATTGGCCTCTTGGTGGCCTCTCTGATCAGTATCCTTGCTTAGTCATCCAGTTTGGAAGGATGGTCTGATCTAGGCAGGGTCTTGGTGGTACCATTAACCTTACACTTCTTAATGATTGTCTTGACTGTGCTCCAAGGGATATCCAAGGCCTTTGAAATCTTATTAAACCCATTCCCTGATCTGTGCCTTTCCACAACTTTATCCTGCAGGTCTTTTGAAAGCTCCATGGTGCTCATGGTTGAGTCGTTGCTGTGAAATGCACAACCCAGCAGAGGAAACCTCCAGGAACAGCTGATTATCCCACCCCCCCCCCCCCCGGAGGGAGGGAGCGGGATATTGTAATAGTCCGGTTTGTTTGTCTGTTTGTTTGACTGTCTGTCTGTTAGCAACTTTACGGCAAAACTGCTTTAGCAAACACTATAAAATTTAATCCAGAGGTGGGCAATGAACCTTGGACGACCCCATTAACTTTTGGGTCCAATTGGATCAAAGGTCAAGATCAAGGTCACAAAAGATCAAAATCGTTTTTCGCTCATAACTTTGTCAAAAATGATCTGATTTACTTCAAACTAAGCTTATAGTGAACCTTATTCTATTTGTCACTTATAATCCTTCCCATTCCTATCGTGAAAAATGCATATTTGTGAAGATCGGTAGGGTCCGTAGACTTTACGCCTTAAATGGGCGGGATTTGTTGTGCCTGGCACCACTTGTTTTATTCCGAAACTAGGACACTTGGTGGAGTGCATACCTCCGCCATATAATGCCTGATCCATGAGAACATATTAGGCCCAATACATTTTTGAAATGACATGCTGTATATCGTTTATGGCCCAATTTCAATGGCGAAGAATCACTTAAAAAATTAAATAATTATCGTATCCAAATCCGGATTCTGATCTTCACCAAAATCGAATAAACTCGTCGGGGTCGCACGCCCAACCTGTCCACCAAGTTTCGTCCAAATCCGTCGACAACTTTTTGAGATTTCTTGCTATGTATAATTTTTGGCTCGATCTCTCAATGGTGAAGAATCACTTTTAAAATTCCAGTAGTCGGATCCAGATCCAGATCTTCACCAAAATCTAATCATTTCGTCCTTGTCACACCCCGAACCTGTCCGCAAAATTTCATCTGAATCCGTCCACAACTTTTTGAGAATCCTGCACACAGACAGACACAAACAGGCAGAGAGGGTTGAAAACATAACCTCCTTCACCTTCGGTGGCGGAGGTAATAATCAGATTCACAACAATTTAACACAAGTGGAGACCAATTAACTTGGTGTGTGATTTTGAAGGCGATTCGTTACACCTGAGCTAATTTACAATTGCTATTATAAGGGCGGTGGACACATCCAACCGCGATATTCTGGTTTTGTATTTTTAATTAATTTTCTGAAATTTGTAGAATTTGTTTTTCACTTGTAAGTTGTGGGTTTCGATGTGTAAATCCATCCATCCATCCATTGGGACCATTCTCTGTGCAGAGCATTGGTGCTGCCCAAGCAGTCTCCTTGGGTATTGGGAACAACCCTGGACGGATCACCACTCTGACATGGGATACCAGCAAGCTGGTCCACATTTTGCCAACCTCAGAAGGAAGACAAGCAGAGTCGACCACACCTGGTGTTAATTCAACAGCCGAGTGGAATTTGAACTCAGGATCCAGGAAACCCAAACCCACCACACTAACCATGAAGCCAACACCAAACACGATGTGTAAATAAAGGTGGAAAAATTCTGATTCGTGGAATTTAATTCCAGGCGAAAAGGCAAACAAGGTAAAAATTTTGAAAGGAGGGAGAGGCGATCTATAGGCACTGTGTAGTGTATATACATATTGTTAACCCTTAGATGCAGGCATAAACATCTTTACACCTTTCTGGTCCTGGGGTCTGAGACTCGGCCAATGTAAGTGTAAATTTTTTAAATTGTATTATCATTATTATTATCATTTTGGAATTAAAGTTGATGCTCATGGATGAGTATTTGCTCAAAAAAGTGATTCATCGATTCTTTTATTTGGAAGATATCTCCACAACTTTGTCAAAAACTCGACACCTTTCCAGGTGTCGGGTCTGGGAAACCCATAAGATGAACAGGAAGAGCCTTGAACTCGCAAAGCTCGTGAAACTCGTAAAATCATGAAAATAAAAAGAATAAGCTTACCTTTACGAAAAGGAATCGAAGCAGTCTCCCAATCTCGACGATGATAAAACCACCAAAGAGCAGTCGATTCGAACAGGAAAAGCTCACAGGAGGAAACTAGAGGGGGAGCACTCGGTAGAGTGCAAAACCTCCGCCGCCAATACTGCGAGGTCACTCAAGTGAACCTGATATCCTATTCATTCAATCTGACGTCAACAGTGCTCACAGAGTTATAGTTTGCAACTTTCCTTTTTACTTTTAACTTTTACATCCTCAATTCATTCGTCATAACTAGATTCCTTGAGACAGAAATTGATTTTACGTGGGTATATCCACCTGAAGTTCCAAAATCAGCCGCAATTATAATTTTGGCATGTTTTTTGTTGGAAATCACTTATAACATGTAGAAATGTAAAAAAAAAAAAAAAAAAAAATCAAAATTTTGGTGAAAAAAAAAAGTTGCAAAATTTTTTTTCTCTAACAATTTCTTTTGGGGGGCAGGGGGTGGGGTTGGAAATCACTTAAAACATGTAGAAATGCAAAAAAGAAAAATTAAAATATTTTTTCAAAATGGCCGCCATAGCGGCCATATTGGATTTTGGACCAAGTCCAAAATCTAATGGCATGATCCTTGGACCAGACCTAACCCCCCACCAAGTTTCGTCGAAATCTGTCAAGGAGTTTTTCCGTAATACTGTTCACAAACAAACAAACAAACAAACAGAAAGGGGTGAAAACAGTAACCTCCGATCTTCGATGGCGGAGGTTAATGAAATAAAGAAACACATTTATACATGGAGGTTGAATGGGATGACGTGAAGAATGATTCAGCTTGATTCCTTGCCCTCTTCCGTGCCCCCTCCCACCCTCCAGGTTCAGAAATGGTTACCAGGACCGATTGTCGTGCTAATGAAGTAATTGGGCAAGCCCGAGGACTGGAAAAAGAGGGGTTGTGTTTTTAATGAATCTTTTCCCTCAGACCTGAATGGTTTTTTTTTCTTCATATTTATGTCACTGAATTATTTGTAACCAAGTTATAGGAGCATGCAATGAGGCTTATGCAAATAAAATAATTATCTTATAACTTAGTTATACGGTTATAACGGTTATATCACAACAACAACAACAACAACAACAACAACAACCTTGCTGGGTGCCTGAGACCCCTGCCCTGCATCTCAGGGTCAAACGTAAATGATGACTTCAGACAAATTTCAAACGACACAGGTTTAATCTCGGCTTGAAAGAATGTCACGTAGATATTTGGGCAGTGCATGAGTTAAGACTGCTGTCTCGATTGCTCAGGCCAATCTGCACAAGACCGCAACAACGATCGGGTCAAAATCATTTTCACCATCACTTTGGTAGTTTCACAATGAAGGAAACATGTATAGGGAGTACATATAGAGATTGTGAATATGACAGCTCCGAGGCATCTTTGCCTTCACATAACGGCGAGCACAAATGTAGCGGCTGTAAGATTGAAATCTGTCTTCAAATCACCTCACCACCCGAAGTCCTTGACCACACACAACACCCTCCTCTCCCTTTATCCCTATTCTTCAAAGCAAAAGGGCAAATTGTTATATCATCATTATATATATATATATATATATATATATATATATATATATATATATATATATATATATATATATTGTTACAGATTCGCGGTGGGGGAGATACGGACAAGTGATGTCAATCACTGTCCGTAACCAGTTTGGGTTTCCGCACCCTTCTCTCGACAGCCAAATGTTGAAAATTCGGCATCACTTAACCACCGCCGTCTCCAGCGTTATAACGCCGGCTGGTTCGGCACAGGCCTCGGGTCACGCGCCTCGAATCGCGATACCAACGTACCCCTGGACCTTACCAGTTGGGGAAATAGTCCCGGTTACAGACTGGTTTTGTCAGAGACCGAGAAAATTCTGCCAGCCTGTAACCATTTTGGTTTGATATCCAAATCGAGCGGATCGTTCCTCGGCGCGGCACCAATTAATTAAAAGCGGCACTTCATACGAATCAGCCAGATTTATTGGGGACACATCAGGGAACACGACACAAGCAAAGCATTCACGACAATGTTATAATTAATCGATAAACCGTTCTTAACTAGGGAGCTACGGATTACGGGTTTCAAAGAGGACCCTAACGAGATAAACCTGAGACAACATGCAGACAAGACATGGACAGCATGCAGACAAGACACAGAGTATGGTGATGCTTCATGGACGAGAGAAAAAGTGTCGGAGGCACGAATTTTGCGCGTGACAAGCTGATGTCTACGGATTCGAGCGCGCAAGCTCAAACACGCCACGTGGCAAAATGGCGTCATCCTTTTTCTTCTCCCGGCACTGCTTGCGCACGCAGCCTCAGCACGTTCTGACCCCACATAATGTCGACGCCACAAGACCATCAGATCGATGGTGGGTTTCAGCTGGTTTCTCACATGGTCCAGTATACAAGTGCAGGCCTGGCCTGTTCATCAGACCAGGCCAAATCGAGGTGTTGGGCTCCGCAGGCTGGGTCCGTGGCCGAGGAGGCACCGCCGGCCAAAACCACTCCTCCACAAAGTCAATCACCCGACTCAACGTTCAGGCGGCCTCTCCCACTGCCAAAAATAGCAGACTCTGCACGCAGGCAGTTTCTCTTAATGCCAAATGGCAGACTCGGCATGCTCAGGTTCACCACCGCCTGCGCTCGCTCGCCTCTCGGCCCACTGCAGTTTTACTTCTCCTTCCCAGCGCTCACTCTCAGAGCGCTGGGTGGGGACTATTGTCCGGAGAGAGGAAGGAAGAAGAAGAACCTCTCGGTCCACCACCAATGTACGAACAATGAACAGCCTCTTACACCTCCCGACACACATGTAACGTCCATTTACCGAACAATCTGGCTAAACATGCATTTAATGGGGGATCTGGGCTAATCCTATATTTAATAACTGACTAAGGGCCATTTCTGCAACAATATATATATATATATATATATATATATATATATATATATATATATATATATATATATATATATATATATATATATATATATATATATATATATATATATATATATATATATATATATATATATATATATACACAAGCAAATAGCATCTGTCACTTCGTTGATGGGAATACTGAGAGAGCGGAGAAAAAGAGGGGGAGGTGAGAAAGAGGAGGAAGAGTGAGTAGGTGGGGGAGCAAGGAGGTAGAGAGAGTGAGGAGTGGTGGGGCAAGGGAAGGCAGTGTGAGGTGAGAGGAAGGGAAGGCGGACTTGCGGTGGAGTTTCAATTACGATTCATACAGTTTCATCAAAATGATTCTGCATAGAATAACAGTGAAGATGTCAGCAAAATAATGTCTGAAATCCATTTTATATCAGTCATATGATAAATACCATGCAGAGACAAACACTGCCTGGACATGTCTGGAGATAAATACGGTGTGGAAACAACCACCACCAGGACGCGTCTGGATACAAAGAGAAAGATGTGTGGGAGGGTGCTGCACTGTATTAGGAGGGAGTGGAGCGAGGATGGGACAGATAGAGAGAGAGGGGTGTGGGGGGTGAGGAGTTAACAGAGAGAAAATGTTATTCTTTAGGAAAACACACACACACACACACACACAATATTCGTGCTTGGCCGATATTGACAATTTTTTAGCAAGTTGGAGTCAATTTGATTACCAACTACAGTACGTACTGTCTACAACCCAGAAACCTTGAGGAGCTTTCAGTGTTATTTTGGTGGGATTTGAATAAACCAAGAAAAACAATGTTACATTAATATTATAAACATTTCAAGGCGATGTGCATCAATATTAATATGTATAAACACATGGCAAGCATCATGTGACTGGGAGAAAAAAACATTGGCTCAGTAAGTTAGAAAACACGTTAACATGGCAAACGGCTCAAAAATCTGGTGGTGTCAAATATATATTTGCTTTGAAATGCAAATAGAAATATTTAACCTTTCAAAAGCCCATCATCATCATAAGATATGGGATGAAACTTTGACACCACCAAGCATGCAGGCAAACACACACATCCATGGAGGGTCCCTTAAAATCAAAATGTACCTATTTGTACCACGTACCTTGTAACAACTGCCGACTGTACATCGCGATCAGGACACGAACTGTACTGCTATCGACTGTTTGCCACTCAGTAAGCGGCTTAAGAACCCAAGCAAGCACTCCAATTAAATAGTTCATCGGAAACGGCTCGTTTGGCAAGCGATCAGCAATCACTGAACTGTCATATTAAGCACACACCTCCCGGAGACGCCTGGGATGTCAAATATGTCCGAATTGGACAAATTAATACTTTTTGTTTTTATCAGTGGGAATTGCTGCAAAGTTCAATTCTGGAGCTTAAATTTTGTAATTCGGCTTAATTTAAGAGATTCGAGATTCTCGAGGTTATGGCATGTGCGGAAATGAAATAAAGCCATGAATGCTGGCATCTCTGGGCATTTATGAGCATTACAATGTATCCAGCGATTTCAGCATATGAACAGGCATTCGATAATATGAGTGAGGAAAGTGAAAAAAAAAAACGATTGTTAAGAAATCGTTGCGGCCTGTTCCAAGTCAAAGCAAGGTTGAGCAGGCCAAAAAACATGGTGGCTTCAGACCCCAGCGAGGTTAACCAGGATATGGCTTAATATCCCATTGGGAGCGGGGTGGCTGAGGATGTGCCTGATAAAGGATATAATTAAATAAGGCCATTAATTAGATTCAAACGCGGTGTTTTAATTAACCCAAACACCCAATTTTCACTCATGCACTTCGTTGAAGTTCCTCAATGTACATGCAAAGTTTCAGGCTGTGAGGTTTTATGGCCTTGAAATTATGGAGGACACACACACACACACAGACACACACACACACAGACACACATACACACACACACAGTATATAGATCCTCTGGTGAGCCATACCAGTGCTCCACCATCTGAGATATCTGGGCAACCCATGAGCTGAGCACATAATTCTCCCACATTTCGAAGTGCCACTCTCTCCTTTATATTTATTGAGGTTTGCAGTGTTGGCCCTGTTCAGAAACCAGAACTCTTCACCTTATCCATTTATTTTACAAATAATTCTTCTTCTCAGTACATTGTCAGAATCACAGCAGGATTCAAAATTGCAACCCAATGCAGATTTCAGGAAGTAGGTTAAGAGGGAATAACAGGATATTAAAAGATTGAGGGCATCGACATAGCCAGCAAGCATTATTTTTAGTTTAGAGCTCGTGATTTGCACAGAAAGAGGTTCATGGAAGAGTTAAGTCACAGAGTCTGCAAGTTACATTTACTGATAACATGGTGGCAGGCTTATGGGAAGACATCAAACATACAGACAAATAAAATTGTTAGCAAATGAAGAAAAATAACCCTTGGCATTGAAAATATAATTAATTATATTTAAGAGTGATTAGTTAGTAAAGTAACAGACACTGACCTCATGAAACAGGTATGGGACACTATGACTCTGACCATCACCTCTGAGATGTCAGTCTAATGTCTTCAACATTATGCTACCTTCCTCACATTAAATCATTGTTATATATATATATATATATATATATATATATATATATATATATATATATAAAAATATATATATATATATATATATATATATATATATATATATATATATATATATATCCATCTATATCTATATATATATATATATATATATATATATATATATATATATATATATATATATATATATATATATATCCATCTATATCTATATATATATATATATATATATATATATATATATATATATATATATATATATATATATATATATATATATATATATATATCCATCTATATCTATATATATATATATATATATATATATATATATATATATATATATATATATATATATATATATATCTATATATATATATATATATATAAATATATATATATATATATATATATATCCATCTATATCTATATATATATATATATCTATATATATATATATATATATATATATATATATATATATATATATATATCCAGCCCGGATGGATCACATAAATTCCCTCTATACAACGGTTTTGGGCTAACTACACATGTACTTACAGAGATATCTCACCTACGGGACCTGAATGGTGGTTTGCGAATTAATTTCCACAACCGTAACAATATATATATATATATATATATATATATATATATATATATATATATATATATATATATATATATATATATATATATATATATATATATATATATATATATATGACCATTGCCAGGTGAAGGATTAAAATAACAATAAAAAAAAGTTAATTCAGCACAGATGAAGGATTAATGAAATGTGAGACCAATAGTAATATAACCCGTGTGCAATAAGAAGCGCAACAACAAAAAAAAAGTACAAATGAAGTGTAAAAGAAATAAAACCATCACGGATGTTGGCAACAGCAATGTCGAGCTCGAATTGCAGGAAGTTAATGTGTTTGGCTGAAAAAGCAAAATCAAATTGAGTGATTGATTAAAAACATATGGGAAGTAGGAATGGTCCGGTTGAAGTTCCTTTCGGCACAACAGATAATTATCAAAGATTGATACTTAGCGAGGCAATTTTTGAAGAGGATGAAATTTGTGTGGTGATGAATGACAAACAGTTCATTATTTTAAAATGAACTTTAGCTGTGCTAAAGTATGAGAAGTCATGCAAGAATGACCAATTTCAGTGTTTACGTTGAAAAGACGAATACAGAGATTCACGTGATATGCATTAAACAGACCCAGAGCCAACTAGAAGGGCACTCGGTAGAGCGCATACCTCAATCAGGTAATGCCTGATCCATGAGAACATATCGGGCCCAACACATTCTGGAAATATCAGGTTACATATCGTGTCTGTCTGTCTGTCTGTCTGTCTCTCTCTCTCTAAAAATTCTCATCTCCGGATCTGTATTCGGACGTTCACCAAAATTGAAACAATTTGTCCTTGCCACACACCAAAACCTGTCCACCAAGTTGCAACCGAATCCGTCCTCAAGTTTTTGAGATATCCTGCTATATATCGGTTTAGCCCTGTCTCTCAATGGTGAGGAATCACTTTAAAAAAAAAATAAAAATAGTTCTATTATCCAGATCCTGATGTTCACCAACATGTAAATCAGGTCATCCTCACAACACTCTGAACCTGCTCACCAAATTTCATTCGAATCTGTCCACAAAGTTTTTGAGATATCCTGCACACAAACAAACAGACCGAAAGAGGTGAAAACATAACCTCCTTCACCTTCGGTGGTGGAGGTAAAAATCGACCATCAACATGAGCTGAGACAAGTTGATGCATGGTTTTAACCAACCATTCCTTTCACGCCATGCTTTCACGTCGTGAGGCACAAAGGGTCGCCCAGGCAGTTTCATTTGGCGAAGGAGCTCAGTCCTGGACAGGTCTCCACTCTGACACAGGACACTCAAAAGGCTTAATTACCCCAGTAAGCTGGTACTCATTTTGCCGACCTCAGAAGGATGACAGGCTGTCAACCCACCTGGTGTTATTTCAACAGGTGGGCAGGGGCTCAAAATTAAGACCATAAGAGCTTAAGCCAGACAACACCATGCATGCCTGGTGTTAGCTTCATGGTTAGGGTGGTGGGCTTGGGATCCTTGGGTCCTGAGTTCAAATTCTGATTGGCTGTTGAATTAATACCAGGTGGGGTTGACTCAGCCCGCCATCATTCTGAAGTCAGCAAAACGGGTACCAGCTTGCTGGGATGATTGAGCGAGTTGAGTATCCAGTGTCAGAGCGGTGACATGTAAAAAATTGTTCCCAAGAGCCCAGGAGACTGCTTTGGCAGCGCTGATGCTCCATACAGAGTATGGTCCCAGCAGATTGGATTGGAATGCCATCCTTCATTTTACTTTCCCACACACATTTATTTCATTGTAATAAATCACCTTATTTTTCTCTTGGGACTTCAGTGTTCCATAAACATCAATGCAACTGCTTCCCACAAATCCTAATAACACTGTCATGGTTTCACATCTTCAATGGCTTTCATGCCACCTCGTGGGTATGGAACAAAAATATCTCCATATCCTCTGGGAATGAATTGGCATCTCAGAACACACGGCCACAGCGAATATGCTGATATGACAGGAAGAGCCGGGCAAAGCTTTGTCAGTGATCCACATTTGTTGTGCTTTAGCGTGAACCCAATCTGCCCATCTTAAATGTGCCCGTCTGCTCAGTTAATACACCAATTTTGTTAAACGCTTTTGGAGCCCTTTCCCAATCAGCACACGAGGCTTCATCAAAGTGGGAATTCATTATGGGGAGAAAGGGAGGAAAAAGAACATGACCGCACAGTGGCGATCACATGCAGTAAATAAAAATAGGACCACTGGACCTGTAGCTTATCTGGACCCTGGCCTAATGTTGTAACCCAAATTTGGTAGAATTCTGACTGGTGTGTCTGGAGAGGAAGATTTTTTTCAAGGAATTTACGCGATTTTTCTGAAACATTCACTAAGTCCACCATTTTGACACACTTCTGGTCATGTGATTGGCATGACCTCCGTAATTTAACATCAGGATCCTGTCCTAATGTTGCAACCCAAATTTGGTAGCATTCTGACTGGTGGATCTGGAGAAGAAGATTTTTTAAAGGAATTAATGCGATTTTCTCAAAAGTTCACCATGTTAACCATTTTGACAAACTTCCGGTCACATGATCAGCATGACTTCCACAATACAATTAACATCCCTACCCTAGCCTAATGATGCAACCCAAATTTGGAAGTTCCAGATAAGTTAAAAACAAGATAGTGGGGCAACTTAGCATAACAATTGTGCATTTTGTGAGGAAAGCACCAAATTTGGCACACTAGTAGCCCATCATATTATGAACAGATTTGGATATTGGGCCATCTCAAAATATTTTATGGCAGTGGAAAATGGCTGCCAGAGCCATCAGCGGCTGAATTTGAGATGGCCCAATATCCAAATCTGTTCATAATATGATAAGCTACTCGTGTGCCAAATTTGGTGCTTTCCTCACAAAATGCACAATTGTTATGCTATATTTAGCTAAGTTGCCCCACTAAGAGGACATCATGCAGAGCACGATTCTTGCAAAATAAATCAAACAAATTTGACCTCAAAAATAATTGGTGGTTGAATTCAATGACCAAATATGCAACTCCTCTTCAAATTTCATGTCGATCTGAAGAAAATTGACAATTTTAGAAATTCGGCCTCTGTTGACCTCAAAAAGAATTAATTGGTGGTTCAATTCGGTGACCTGATATGCAAATCCTCTTCAAATTTGAAGTCAATGGGATGAAAATTGAGGGTTTTTAGAAAAACCACCTTAGTTGTTGACCTTGCACCAGTGTTGACCTTTTGGTCCATGTTGACTTTGCTGGTTGAATTTGGTGACCTGATAGTTTAAAAAAAATTATTTTTGTACACATTGTCAAGGCTCGTATGAGAATGCATAGAATGTACAACAAGGGAGGCAGGAGATAAGAGGCGCAGGAGAGGAAGGGATAAAACAGTGGGGAACAGAGACATGAGGAGATGTGTAGAAGGGAGAGGGATGGGGTGGGGAACATGGGGACTACAAGATGGACAATACAGGAACTTTCAGGACCTTACATGACAGGGAACTTTTGGGAAGGAAAGCAGGGGAATCGAAGGAGGTGGGTTTGGGGTGAATTACGGGGGTAGAAAAGATTGTGGTTTTGGGTGGGGGAAGATGAGATGGTGGTGAACAGCTGTTTTGAAGACCTTGAGGGAAGAGTGGGATTGAAGAGAGTGTGGGAGTTTGTTCCAACGGTGGGAAAAAAGGAGGAATGAAAGAGTGAAGGTGAGCAGCGATTCGTGGTTTTGGTAGTTTTACCAGAAGGGGGTTTTTGGTGGAACTTGAGCGCCCTGCAGAAATATGGTGGGCGACATATTGCAGACAGAGCAGGGAGGGTGAGACCGGAGAGGAGACGGAAGAAGACAGAAAGACCACCGACCTGCCTGTGGTGAGAGAGTGGGAGGCCCAACGAGTCAACCTCACCGTGGGAGATACCAATGATGCTAAATGCCTTGGTTTCCACAACGTGAAGCCGAAAAAGGTGAGAGGCAGGAGCACCAGCCCAGAGGGGAGAACAGTACTCCATGAGGCTGTGGACGAAAGCTTTGTATGTGGTCAGGAGCTCAGGTTGGCTGAAGAAGGACTTTGTACGACGGAGGATTCCCAGTCGGTGACTGGCTTTGAAGGCCAGTTTGGAAATGTGGATTTCCCAGGAAAGAACATGGCAGAGAGTGAGACCCAGAAAATATAAATACCTTTTTATATTTTTGATATATAGACCCAGAAATATAAATCCTCTTCAAATTTCAAGTCAATCGGATGAAAATTGAGAATTTTAGAAATCTTTTTAGATTTTAGAAATTTTAGAAATTTTAGAAATCCCACCTAATTTGTTGACCTTTGGCCTATGTTGACCTTCTGAACTTTTGAACTCAAAAACAATAAGCTTCTTCCTTATGACAAACTATACCATGTGTTGAAGTTTCGTGAAGATCGGTTTACAATTGTGGCCTGTCGGCAATAAACAGACAGACAGACAGACACAATAACAAAATCGACTGACCAATATATAGTATTGAATATATAGTATTGACAGCTTTTGTTAACACTATATATTCTTCTCTATGATGCACAGAATAGCCAATCAGCTGATTGGCTATTCCCTCCATTCACAGGTGAGAGATGTGGGGGTGAGTCTTTAATATATATTTATACATTGACTGCTTTTGACGTTTGCATGTGGTACATGCATTTCTGTCTGTGCTGTCGCTGAGGATTCGCCAATAAGTGATGAAACTGGTCCACAGCTGAGTGGGTGTGTAACATTGGGATTTTCATGTGTGTATGATGTGTGAACGTCTTTGTAGTTGTTGAGAAATTCTGGGAAGCGTTTGAAACAGCAAAGCGATTACCTTGTGTAGGCCTTCTTGGGTTGCTTTATGCAGCTTTTTTGGCTGGAGGAGCATGGGAGGTATCAAATATATATATATATATATATATATATATATATATATATATATATATATATATATATATATATATATATTGTCGTGGAGGTGGCTGGGTTTGAATCGCGCTCCTGTCAGCAGTTGTTGCCGAGGTTCTGGGGTTGGAATCCCACTACCTAAATTTGTAGTAGCCAGGTGGTTAACACCGACCAACCTCCCGGGACGGAAGAGCAGTCTTTATTCCTAGGAGGCGGACATGCTCATTCACATGGATTTCAGCGCACGCTCAAAGGTATGGCGGATGGCAACGCCGCTGCATGGGTGAACACAACAAAGCCCTGTGAGGGCAGCAGCGGATGGAGAAGGAGTACTTGAAATGGAACGGAAGGATTACGGAGGATGGACAGCACGAGGGGGTTTGATCCGTGAACTCCACTACAAATACACGAAATGCGGTTTCTTTAAAAGGGAATACATTTCATTTAACACATGTTCATGAGGACAATAATGAAGATGAAATGGAACAAAAATAATAAATAACTTCTATGATCGAGGCCTCGCACACACAGATGCAAACACAGACAAAGGGTGACGAACAAAATTACCCCCCCCCCTTTTTTAAATACACTGGTACTCAGTCTGACCAAGGGCTGGCCCTCGTCGATCTGGTGTCGGGGAGCTTCGTCCGGCATGTGTACTTGCAAACAAAATGGCGCCGACTCTTGTCGAGCTTGGGAGGAAGGTGCCGCACCATCCACGTGCACACGCAGGCAGAATCGTGCATCACTTGTAGCAGCTTTCCACACTCGACACGCGCAAATCTGGCTGGCACCTCCTCGATCGGCTCTGCTCGATCACTCCAGACGTGCAATCCGCCATGCTTGTTCTGCTATCTCCGAAGCCCCCTCGCTAAGCACACTGCGCCTTCGATCCTCCTCTTTTTAACACCCTCCCTGTCCTCCACCCCCGGCGTGTCCTCCTCACCTCCAAACCCGGGAAGGTGGGGCTTCTCCTTCTGTGGGCCTGGCTTGGAATATGAAAACATCAGGAAAAATAACAGAGGGTAATCACGTCCAGGGCAACTTATTCTTACTCCCTAAGCTAATTAACACCGCACCACCCCTCATGTGGTGACAAGTAACACTTAAGCCGACAGATTCCCTGCTTATTTACATCGAGGTGCTTCTACCCATCTAAGAATCACGCACGCTACACGATACAATCCTATCTCCACTATTAAATCAGTACTTCTACCCCTGTAATCATAACAATATATATATATATATATATATATATATATATATATATATATATATATATATATATATATATATATACATATTAAATAGATTGTCCTTACCTCCATCTGTGGTATGTACAGAATCAAATGTGTCATGAGATAATGAAGAGAGAGAAAAAGAAGAAAGTGGTTTAGATAAATATATACATAATACTTCAGAGAACGTTCAGGAGTTGGTGCAAACCAACAAACAATTTTCCACATACATCTATATACATCACGCCTTATAGATTGCTCATCCTAGATTAACCCATCAGATATTGTTCATTCAAAAATGGCTGTCAATGATGAGAGCTGTTCTGCAAGCTCACATGTAACCAACCGCTGTCACTACAGAACCGCTAAACTTGTTGAACACCTAATTTGGAGCATCACTTCATTACTAAACAGGAAATTGCAAAATAATTTGGTTTTACAATCGGAAGTATTGAAAAAAATCACTCCCAGTAACTCAGAATTCAACTAAAATGGCACTCAGTTGAGCGCATACCTCTGCAAGGCTGAACAGTTTACGGGTTTTATCACACCGATAGGCTGGATCTGGATCCTGACCGACACCAAAATCGAATCCACTTGTTCTTGTCACCTACCCAACGCATACACCGAGTTTTGTCATAATCCATCCACAACCTGTTGAGATATCATGCTATGCAGTATATCGGTTTTGGCACCATCTCTCAGTTGTGAATAATCACTTTCAAATTAAAAATTCTCGAATCCGAATTCGGATCTTCACAAAAATCGAAACAGTTCTTCCTTGTCACACACCCAATGTTCCCACAAAATTTCGTCCAAATCCGTCCCCAAGTTTTTGAGATATCCTGCTCACACACAAACAGTCAGACAGGGGTGAATCGACCTTCGGTGGTGGAGGTAATAAGGTTAGTACATTGCCGAGTTCCAAAATGACCTCATGTTTGATAAAAAGGCAACTCGTGCGATCATTGTAACTAACTCCTGAAATGCTACCAGAGAGGCAGATTCGTTGTTATTTTTTTTTTGAAGATATTGACATGATGGGAATTGGACCAATCATTTCACATCAGACTGAAAGCGAACTACCATGGAGTCGAGAAAATCTTGGTTTCCATCCAAGAAATTGGTGGTTCTGCCAACAGCAGGAAAGTTTATCTAGCAAGACTATTTTTAGTACTTAACGGTTTAATTCAAGTGGAATTCATTGAACTGGGAAAACAAGTCACATATTATGCAATTAATTGATACAAGCAATACCAGATGATATGCTTGGTGTTGGTTCAATGGTTAGGATGATGGGCTTGGGATCCTGGGATCCTGAGTTCAAATCCCAACTTGGCTGTTGAATTAATACCAGGTGGGGTTGACTCTGCCTGTCATCCTTCTGAGGTCGGCAAAATGAGTGCCAGCTTGCTGGTATCCTGTCCAAGGTTGTCCCAATAGCCAAGGAGACTGCTAAGGCAGCACCAACGCTCTGCACAGAGTGCGGTCCCAATGGATGGAATACCTGGATGAGAGCTGATGGCCAGGTTGCTGTCTCAGATGGATAACATTGCTGATGAATAAGTTTATGCTTACAAGATAAATGTAACCACTACCTTTACTAAAGTGGTTATTGTTTTGAAAGTTGGAAAACAAATTCCTCATCCAGTTCACAATCATCACACGTTAGGATTTCCATCTCTTTGGACAACTCAAGAAAACAATTGGACACAATTAAGTTTAGGAATTATTAATATGTCAAAGCACCTGTCCTGAAGTGGATGCATAAACATACTGAAGATTTCTATGTGGAAGGCCTAAAGGAACGCCTGCATCACTTGTAGTGGGGCAGGTAACAGCAATTTTTGAGAGGAATCGTGGAAATGATGATACAAGCATCAAATTTGGCACATTTGTTCTCCAGGAGATTCTAATCAAATCTGCCTGATTGGCCATTTGAAAATCCAAATTATGAAAAATTAAAAGAAACTTCAAAAAAATTCAAGATTACGAATCAATGTTGGATGCTGGCTGAGATTGGTGAATGTTTCAGAAACATCATCAAAGACGTTCCAAGTCTGCCATGAAGCTTTCTTCCCTTTACCGCGGAAGGCAGACACGACGTCACATCCAGTGAACGCATGGAAGTATGGGATCCCTCTTGCTTTCTCAGGCCCTATTACAGAAACTACCTCATGGACTGGAATCCATCGCACCTTGGCTCCTTGGCCAAAGGCAATCCACATGTTCTCAAGACCTAGTTCCTGTAAGGATGGCAGTACAGATGTTGCCATGACTAGTACGTCCGTGTCATTAGCCTTGATGATAATGGACTTGCTACCGTCCGTCGTTGCATCCCTGGCGTGTACAAATATTCGAGTGTCAGCTTCTTCATGACAACATGGAGACACAGCATCCAGTGACTTCCTTGTGTTGCTAATGGCATCCTCTCCTTTTGTGACGATGACTGTGCTTGTCGTCTGTGCTTCACACATCTTTTCCGCAAGGAAGTGAAACAGCTCAGTCTTGTTGCTGTCATCTCGAAGAAAGCTTCTCCAGTTACTTGGGGTCTTACTGGTTCCTGTCACTCTTCTTCTGATTCTTTGCCACCTTTTCGACCTTGCCTCGGACTTCAGACTTCACTTCTTGTACACATCAACCACTACGTCCAACCTCTCGTACCTGGCACCATAGGATTCCACCTTTGGGATGATGTCTTCTTCAGCATAGTCATCAAATATCTTTTTTTTTTTTTTTTTTTTTTTTTTTGTATACCTTGGTCGAGGCTCGTATGAGAGCTAACACACAACTCACAGCAAGGAGGCATGAGACAAGAGGGGTGGGAGTGGAAGGGACAAAACATTGGGGAACAGACACAGGTGAACTGTGGAAGGGAGAGGGATGGGGATGGGACGGGGAACATGGCGAGGAGAAGATGGACATTACAGGGACTTTCAGGAAGGAAAGCAGAATTGAAGGAAGTGGGTTTGGGTGGATTATCGGGGGTAGAAAAGATCGAGGATTTGGATGGGGGAAGATAAGAGGTGGTGGTGAACAGCTGTTTTGAAAGCCTGGAGGGAAGAATGGGAAAGAATAGAGTGAGGAAGTTTATTCCAAAGGCGGGAAAAAAGAGGAATGAAAGAGTGAAGATGAGCAGTGATTCGTGATTTTGGTAGTTTTACCAGAAGGGGGTTGTTGGCGGACCTTGAGCGCCCTGTGGAAATGTGGTTGGGACAAATCGCAGAGAGAGCAGGGGGCAAGGCTGGAGAGGAGTCGGTAGAAGACAGAAAGACCACCGACCAACCTGCGGTGATTGAGTGAGAGGCCCAAAGACTCAGCTTCATTGCGGGAGATGCCAATGATCTTAAAAGCCCTGGTTTCGACAGCGTGAAGTCGAGAAAGGTGGGAGGCAGGAGCACCAGCCCAGAGGGGAGAGCAGTA
>NC_140972.1:68431289-68436289 GCF_056783735.1 Eptatretus burgeri | reverse complement strand
CGTGCAGGCGCGAGGCACGCAGGAGAGGACTCGCCTACCACGCCAGGGCACGGAGTCGGTTCCAGGCGCGACCACGTCGACGGACGTAGGGGAGGGACTCGACGGCCCAAAAGGGAAGTCACCATTTCTTTTCGGGTTTTTTTTTTGTATGGAACTTGTGGCGCCGTGTCTTGTGAAGTAAAACTGTATAAGTGTTGCCGTGTGTCGGTCTTAGTCGGTTGTAGCTCTGCGTCGTCGTTGCTTTATTGTTTTTCTTCTTGCATTCGCTTCGTGTGCATTTCTGATTCTGTTTGGCTGTATATTTGTGCTTTTTGTCTGTGTCTGTGTGAATAAAGTGCTTGTGTGAACTTGTTCCCCATTTCGCTGCGTCCTTCTCTTTGTTGAATCTCCATCTTGCTTCACGTAAAGGGTTCGTAGTGGGCTTAATACGCCCGATAAGTAATCGGAACCGTCGAGGCCGACGATAACACCGCTCGGTTATCCCGATAGTACAGAACGGACCGCTTAAGCGGCCCGTGGCCGGAGTCGACCTGCGGCGAGGTGTGATCGCCCGATCCACCATCCATGTGGGTATAAGGTAGGTCGAGTTTGGCGAACAACCCTATCCCGTGCGGGTGGCTGATTGGCACGATCGTGGTGAGGCCAAAAGGCCCACCCCTGACTAGCTCCCTGCGTTAGTCCGAGAGGGTCACGACAGAATTGTCCGTCCGGTGGACGACGTGCCGCGATTCGAGTCACCTGGCCGTTCGCACACCGGCGGGTGCGAATTCACAACAATATATACATATATATATATATATATATATATATATATATATATATATATATATATATATATATATATATATACATATATATATATATATATATATATATATATATATATACATATATATATATATATATACATATATATATATATATATATATATATACATATATATATATATATATATATATATATATATATACATATATATATATATATACATATATACATATATATATATATACATATATACATATATATACATATATATACATACATATATATATATATATACATATATATACATACATACATATATATATATATATATATATATTGTTGTGGTTACCAAATTCGCAAACCACCATTCAGGTCCCTTAGGTGAGATATCTCGGTAAGTACATGTGTAGTTAGGCCCAAACCCGTTGTCTAGTGGGAATACATGTCATTTATGCGTGCTGCGACTCTTCAGGATAGCCGTTTTTCTTTTACTATCTTTAATTTGGACCAACCGCCATTGTTACCACCACCAGTCACAACATCAACCACCAACCACAACGCCGCTTCACCACAACCGCCACGACCTTCACGTCACACCTCGCAACCGTCGCATCGCCACCGTTCTTGCGCCGCCTGTGGGTACCGGTGTTGGACTCGTGCAGGGCGCGCGCCAAACAGCGTGTACAAAATCACGGATTTTGTGCTTCAAAAACGGATCAAAAACGACACACGCCCACTTTTTGCCGTCCAATCGGTGAGCGAGGGGCGAATTGGCCCCGCCCCCAGGGCGTTGGAGGGCGATTAATATATGCAAATTTATGGATCAAAAAGCATTCACGCCCACTTTTTCTCGGGCCAATGGGGAGCGAGGTGAAAGGTCGAAGGGAGGGGGTCAAAGATGAGAGGGCGAAGCCACGGGGCTGATATAAGTGACCGTGTTCGTCAGTCCAGTGAGTAGGAGAGTCGAGAACAGAGAGTTAAGACTTCGCGGGCGGTGGAGTTGGCAAGAAGGAGCTGGTCGTCGTGTGCGTTGGAGTCGGAGCGGAGGGGACGGAGCTGTGGAGAGGCGGCGAGGGCAGACGAGGGGGTGCTCGCGTCGTGCAGGGAGCTGCACCCCAGGGAGGCCGACAGCGCGACCTGGCCGAGGTGGAGACGCTCGTTGCGGGGCAATAAAAATCCTCTATACCCCGAGCATCAGCAACCCCCTCCTGTTTCCCCCCGCGCTGAGATAGTGCGACCAAGGGGGAGCCCCTTTCCCACCCCCTACCAGACACTGCCCGCGAGGCCCGCGGAGTTGAGGCACCATCGCCGCTCCGCGTCTCATCACCAGACGGGTAGGCCCGACCCGGTCTCGGCCTCAGGCCCGCCTCATCCTTGAGGGTATTCTTTCCTTGGTTTTGGGTATGTGTTGTCGGCGCCGTCTGTGAAGTAAAATTGTATAAGTGTTGCCGTGTGCTCGTGTAATCGGTATTAGATCTGCATTGTCGCATTTGCTTTTTGTGTAAATTGCATTGTGTTTTTTTCTTTTCTGTGTGCTTTTGGTGGAATTGAATATGTGTGCTTTCCGTTCGTCGCGAATAAATGTGCTTTATTATTGAACTGTGTTTCCCGCTTCGCTTCGTCATTTCCTTCATTGAATCCTCATCTTGCTTCACGTAAAGGGTTGGTAGTGGGCTGAATACGCCCGATAATTAATCGAACCGTCGAGGTCGACGATAACACCGCTCGGTTATCCCGATAGTACGGAACGGGTCGCTTAAGTGGCCCGTGTCCGAAGTCGACCTGCGGCGAGGTGCGATCGCCCGGTCTACCCTCCGCGTGGGTACTTAGGTAGGTCGAATTTGGCGAGCAACCCTATCCCGCGCGGGGGCTGATTGGCTCGATCGCGGTGAGACCGAAAGGTCCACCCGTGACTGGTCCCGGCGTTAGTCCGAGAGGGTCACGACTGGATTGTCCGTCCGGTGGGCGACGTGCCGCGATTCGAGTTACGTGGCCGTCAGCACGCCGGCGGGCGCGAATCCGTAACACTGGTGTCAGGTCGTGCGATACAAATTCATCGCCCTCCTCGCGGCACTGGTATCGGAGAACAGGAAAACGGGCTCTCCTGTCTCCAGCTAAATTCACGGGAATCGGTCCAGGGGTGAGAGAAGCGACCCCCGATTCCCTCCAAATTACGAGCGAGCTAAATTAACCCTTCACGATAAGCAAGATGGCGTCTCAAGGCGAGCGGGAGCTGGGGGTATTAGAAATGGATGTAGAATGTGTAGGATCCATGGCCCAGGATGGAATGCCCGTGCAGGAACATGAACTCGTCCAACTGAACCCAGAGCCCGAAATGGGTGCGGCAGCGGCCACGGTGTATGACACCTCCCCCCCCCTCTCCACCAAAACCCTTCCCCAACCCCTGCCGAAACGGCTCACTCAAGCGCACCCGACATAGCCCAGCTATTCACCATGCTGGCGAACATGAACGAAAAAATAGATGCATTCACAAGCGAAATAAAACGCATGAAAACTAAAATGGAAACAAACATGAAGGAAGAAACGAAAAAGCTCTGGGGGGAGACGCAGAACATGGGCCGATGCCTGCAGGCGGGCATGAAGGCCGTTAGCAGGGAACTCAAAATGGCGACTCCACGTGTAGAAGCAAACGAGCTGGAAGGGGGTGCAACGGCTGACAGGCCCGCGGTGGAGGCGGGTGAAAAAATAATTCAGGGGGCGTGTTGGGCGAGGGTCGTGACAGAGGAATCGACGGTGACCAAAAGGGAAAAATTAAATGGGGAGACCAAAACGTGTGAGACGAGACACGAAATGACGACAACGGAAATAATAGTTGAGACAAGAGAGGTAAAGGGTGAAGAGTTGGCAGAGACACGGGAGATGGGAACGATAGAGGGAAGACTACACGATGAAGACGGGGTAAGTGACGCACACACACACACGGAGGTAGTGGAGGATAATGGGGGTGAGCTGGCGGACTGGGTAGAGACCCAGTGCGAGCACCTGGATGGCCTCCTCCAGGAACGAGGGGAGGGAGTATGCCCCCTTGAGGTGAGTCACGACCAGGTGAGTTCGGTCGTGCTTTGCGAGGTTGAGAGGAGGAGTGCTGTGGACGGGTGCACGGAAAGCTTGGGGGGTATAGAGGCCCCGGAGACCCTTGTGGGGACACGAATCCCCAGTGTGGTTGTCCCTGTGTGTGTGGTGCAAGGTGTGAGTGCGTCCCCGTGTGTGGAAGCGACCCCGTGTGTGATTGGTGTGGTGGCGATTGTGCCGGAGTGCGTGCTTCCCAGCACGCCGTGTGTGGATGAGGCACCGTGTGTGAGTGAGGCACGGAGTATGGATGAGACACCGCGGTTGAGTGCCCCCGCGTGTGTGGATGAGGCACCGCGGTTGAGTGCCCCCGCGTGTATAAGTGAGGCACGGTGTGTGGATGAGGCACCGCGGTTGAGTTCCCCCGCGTGTATAAGTGAGGCACGGTGTGTGGATGAGGCACAGCGGTTGAGTGCCCCCGCGTGTGTGAGTAGTATGGTTTGTGTGAGTAGTGAGGCATGCGTGAGTGAACGGCCGAGTGCAAGGGAGACCGTGTGTGTGAGAGAGCGGTATGTGAGGGAGATGTCGGTTGGCATGCGGGAGCACGCAGCCGCGTCTCCCGGTGTGAATGTGATGGAGTGGACTGTGAGCGTCGTAACACGCAGGTGTGCGTGGGTTGAATGGCGACGACGAAGGCGACAGAAGAAAGAAAGCCGAGTCGCGGCTGTAGTTGTTTCGGGGACCGTACCGGGTTCACCCAGCAGTGAGCACGAGGTCCGTGCTGTGCAACGCACGAGACCACCACGTGCTCGCTTGCGAGAGTGAAGTCCCGGTCCGGAAACGCACGCGGTGGATTTGCCGATCCCGCGGACGGACAAAGTTTAGGCAGGTAAATGGATTTGGACCGGACGGGTTCTCCACGCGATCGTGTGTGTTAAGCTCCGACGGGCAAAGCACATGTGTTCGCGTGGGGAACCCCTCGAGACGTGGGGCTTGTGTTTTTTTTATGCGCACGGTGACGTCATGGCTGCACGTGGGGTTGGAATCCGGCAGGAGGGGTATCCCTGCCGGATGGTACCGTCCAAGGAGGGACGAGGAACACGTGCAGCTGCATGACGTCACGGGCAGGTGCAAAGTGCGCGAGCTCTGAGTTGCCGCGCAGGTGCTGCGCATGAAAAAAAAAAAAAAAAAAAACAGCAAG
>NC_140972.1:68403789-68423789 GCF_056783735.1 Eptatretus burgeri | reverse complement strand
TCTTCTTCTTCTTCTTCTTCTTCTTCTTATTTCGGCTGCTCCCGTTAGGGGTCACCACAGCGGATCATCCGTATGATCCGCATAGTGATTTGGCACATGTTTTACGCCGGATGCCCTTCCTTACGCAACCCTCGTCGCCTCTTACGACACAGGGATATGGTACACATTTTAACCGGGGTATACACTGGCCCAGTATACTGGTACTCATTTCGCCGACCTCGGAAGGATGGCAGGCTGAGTCAACCCCCTGGTGTATTAATTCAGCGGCTCAACGGGGCTTGAACTCAGGACCTTTTGGATCCCAAGCCGCTGCCCGAACCACTGCGCCAACACCAGGCTTATATATAGAAATGCATATATATATATATATATATATATATATATATATATATATATATATATATATATATATATATATATATTAGGTGAATGCACCCGGCCCTGCCCGGGTACTTTTTGAATGAATTTAATCTTCTAAACATATGTCTGACGCGAGCACAGTATCAGTTCCCGATTGGGCCATGGCAGTCATAGGCTAAGGAGGTTGGTGAGGGAGAAACACACCCCCTCCCCCACCCCGGCCGAGGGGCCTTACCACATAGCCTATAACCTTCCCGGGGCCCATCCCGACATTTTTTGTTCAGTGGTTAGCTCCTATCTTTCACCTTTCAGGAGATTAGCGCGTGCAGACAAACAAACAAACAGAAACAAAAACTTACAATCATATGTTAGATATATTGTATATGGCGTTGGCCCCATGTCATTCGGCTGAACTTGAAAAATTAACGTTACGAAATCAGGTGATGACGTCATAATTCGGAAACCGGAAGTACAATTATTTTACATCGGGACGCTCCTGGGTACATGTTCTGTCAGCATGTGAAGTTTAGTGAGGATCAGTCCAGTACTTTTCACGTCTTTAGGTCACAGAGAAACACACAGACACACTTTGAACTATATATATATATATATGTATATATATATATATATATATATATATATATATATATATACATATTTACAGACACAATACAAATTTAGACACGTATACATATTTACAGACACAATACAAATTTAGACACGTATACATATTTACAGACACAATTAATGACTTTCAGGCACAATTAATATTGTGGACTCACCGTTCAGAGAGATCCTGCCATTCAGATATATATATATATATATATATATATATATATATATATATATATATATACATATACATATACATATACATATATATATATATATATATATATTATGTATACATGTACACACATACATATTGACCGATTATGTAGAGTACGATTGACCATCATCAGCATGATCAGCTCGGCACTGTCCATCATTTAGGTTTTGAGCCTTCAATCCCAGGGTCTCTCTGAACAGCGGGTCCACAACATCAATTGTGTCTGAAAGTCATCCAGTCTGGCAGAGGGACAGAGAGTCTAAGAAAAAATACAAAAGTGATCATCAGCCCAAAGGTGAACTTATTCAAATGTTTCCTTGATGCAGTGAGTCGTGTTCATTGCATTGCAGAAGTACCTGCATGGGCCTGACCACATAATCAAAAGGTCTTGGAAAAGCTGTCATATGGTTCTGCTCTGTGTCAGCTGGGTTTTCCCCATGCTTACTGGGTTTCCTGTCGAGCTTTTTGCTTTGGAAGCAATAAATGTTTCAGCAAAGCACCTGGAAGAACGCATTGTTCTCACATGTGAATTATGATGAACACGATGTACTTTAGCTGTAACATTGCAACCCGTGCGGTTTTGGAGTGGATCTCTGTTTAACCGTGATGTTTGTGTGATGAAAAACCAGGACAAAGAAAATCTCTTGGGGTGAATTATTAACCTGATGCATCTGAACTCACCATGACACTTACAATTATTAAATCCTCAAATGTTAAACAACAAATACATTGATGCAGCTCCTCCACTTCCAGATAACCAAGTAACATTCAGTTGGAATAATATCTCAAACAAGTCCTTTGGTATTATCATCTCAGCACATAGCTGGAGTTGGGATCCCAGGTACAAATCTCACACATTGTACTGTGCTGAATGACTTCCCTAATTGTCTCTTCATCTCAGTGTAATGATATATTTATAGATATACTGTATATGTCGTTGTATTTTCTGTCTGGCTGTTTGTCCATCTATAGGATTGGCCGCACCAGTTGTATCCCCATCATATGGCATACCGTTGGTGTCCTCTTGGCAAATATAAATGCAAGAAAATATTTTCAAACCTACAGGGGAGCGGGTTCGGGGTGGGGGAAAGACCCCAATTCTCTCCATATGAATGCGTATCATACAGCGGCACTCAGTGGTAGGTGGTATTACAAATCATTTTATTGGATCAAAACTAAAATTCCTTCTGCATGAGGTGTGGGTACCTCTGCTAGTCACATGTAAAACTTTGTTGATTTCTCATGTTCTTGTCTTACATGAAATACTGCATATATACACAGCAAATATATAATATATCGCTTTTTGGTGACTCATGAATGAAACTGGTCTTGAAACTGAGGGGGTGTGTAGCATTTGGATTCTCATGTAGGTACAATTTGTAAATGACTTTCCAGGTCAGGTTAGGTATGAGAGGTCAGATCTGTGTCCACTTTCCGCCGGTACTCCAGGGGCCTCCGTCTGGCCATCCCACAGGCAGATGCCTGGCCCATCCCCATCTCCTTGAGATGGTGAACAACCTGCTGCAACCACGAGGCACGTGGCTGGCCCATTCTCCTCCTCCACTCACGAGGATCCCTCGCTGAGAGAATTCTGGTGAGCATGATCAGTGTCAGCAAAACGAACCACATGTCCATACAGCCGCAGCTGATGCTCATGGACTATACAGTTAATAAATCTCATCTGAGTCTATCTCAGCAACTACTCATCAAGCACAAAGTCTGACCCAACAATAGCCAAGGATTCTCTGAAGAGATCTGGTACCAAAGGAGTTAATTCTCCATCTCAATTCCTTTGTCGGAGACAAAATCTCACATACATAGAGCAAGACAGGAAGCAGCAAGGACCTGAAGACTCAGACTTTCTTCCTGCATAGGTTCTGACAGCATCACACACAATGATCCTGTAAATCCATAACTCCGAAGACCCGACCCAGATGTCTATTGACGTCCAGCTACAACATGTGGAGACATGAATATCACTGCCAAGGTAAATACATCTCTCTATGATCTCAACATCCTCACCACAAACAGATACAGACAAGACAACAACATCCAAGATGTCATTGAAAGCCTAGATCTTAGCTTTGACCCAGGAATCCCGTAATCGCAGGGGCTCCAACTCCTCATTCAGCACCTCGTGGGCCCCCAAAAACATATCCAGAGTCTTCGCAAAGATGACTGCATAATCTGCGAAATCAAGATCCGAGATCTTGACATTCCCAAACGATTCACCGCAGTTTGATCTCTCCGAAATCCTCCCAGAATCCAGTCCATACAAGCACTGAAAGGTGTGGGGTCGAGTACACACCCCTGACAAACTCCAGTAACAACTGTAAATAAGTCGGAGATGGAACCACCACATCTCACAGCACTCTCAGTACCAGAGTGTAGCTCAGACATCATATTGATCAGTTTTGGTGGCACCCTACAAAGCTGGGAATCCTGCAGAGGGCATCCAAATTCACTGAATCAAATGCATTGTGGATATTAACATAAGCTGCAAACAGCTCCTGCCGAAACTCTCATCTGCATTCGGTGAAGACCTGAAGAGAAAGGATACGGTCAATCCTTAACCTCTTTGGTGTAAAACCTGATAGGTCTGGGTGCTGGTGCTCAGGCAGATGATGGCGAACCCCATTAAGAATTATCTGAGCAAAGACCTTGCCAGCACTGAGAGATTGGATATTTCTCTATTCAGGATAGGATACTTCAGGTAGCAACCTGATGGACCACCTCAGGTTAACCCGAGGAGACCGCCGTCTGGTGGATGACACCTCAGCAGCGCGCGCACACACACACACACACACACACACACACACACACACACACACACACACACACACACACACACACACACACACACACCTGTAATATGACCCAGGAAGGTTACACTGTGCTTTCCCTCCTATCATCAAAGAATGGTGGTCCCGAACGCTTTGCCCCAATGCAGTCATGCGGTGAGCTGCATTGCGAAGGGCAGCTGCACAGGAGGTTCTCCCACAGAGTGGGTGTTCAGTTTTCCTTGTTATCTTGCCAAAACGAAGTTTTTGCAAGATATGTTCGTCAGCTTGTATGTTTTATTTTTATTTATTTTTTTTTGTTTGACTGTAATCACGTATAAAAAATTCTGCAGAGCACAATTATCATTGGAAATTTTTGTAACTTCGCATATCAGAGGCCTATAGAGGTCCCTTTCAGCGCATAAAATTTTGAAGGTCAAGGTCAAAGGTCAAGGTCACTTTGTCGCAAATCAGGGGAGTCGACGAAACCCTTATTTTTTGAGTAATTTTGATCGGATCGTCTTCAAACTTCATGGGAATATAGTTCATGGTCTGGCGCTCAGCTGATTAATTTTTGGTGGCGATTGGCCTTGACCTTCATGGTTAGCGCTTAAGGTCAAACATATTTGACCCCAAGGTCAAATTTTCAAGTTTTAGGAACCATATCGTGTAGTACCTCAAATTGAAGACCTCGATGAGTGCTTTCGAGATATGTCAAGGTTGAGACATTATGACGTCATTTGGTGACATTATGAGGCAAACGCATATTTTTCATGGTTACTCTGTAGAACGATTCTCATCGGAATCTCTCGTAGGCAGATATTCCTCAAGGAGTCGCTCCTGGTGGATAGCAGCTCTGTTCACCTCAGTGTGACCTTAAAGAAGTCACACGTGGTCACCTTTTGGCAAGATACGGGTCACCCTGCGGGTGACATTGGTTTTTTAATTTTTATGTTTTTTTTTTAATGTGTTTTGTGGAATGAAGTGTTTTATGGTGACCGGAGTGCAAATCCTGTCAACCAACCTCCAAGGAAAAGGTAACCCAACTGCAGGAAGATGACCACAGACACAGTTGGGCACCAAATATGGATGGTCATTGGCTCACAGAGAGCTCCTCCACACTTTGACAGGTTCTGCTTTTAATCCTGCTGGATGTCCATATCCATACACCCTCCACATCAGAAAACCTGGTGGATGAGAAGGTTTAGTCACTGACAACTCGACCATGAAACAGGTTGGTAAAGGATTACATGGTACCTGTAGTAAGTCACATATCTGATCTGGACTGATCTGACAATAACATAACAGCTCTGTCTTTACAGCTGCAGAGGAACTCTGGGAAGGGTTTGAAACAGAAAATTACCTTGGGTAGCACTTCATGGTTACTTTATGCAGCTTAATTCGGTAAGAAGAGCATGGGAGGAATCACTTTATTGATATAATCCGAGCCACCTGGGTTTGTTTGATTGGGTGAGAGCTTATTGATTAATTATTCCCTCAATTCACAGGTGAGAGATGTCGGTGGGTCTTTCTTTATCAGTGTGTATGTATATATATATATATATATATATATATATATATATATATATATATATATATATATATATATATATACACACATGAGGTGTGTGTGTAGCATTTTCTTTGATTTCTATACCATTCCACAGCCCTTGACCAATCTCCACCAAATTTTGAATACTTGCAGGGGGTATCCTGGGTTCGGTCATGGACACCCCCTCCCACAAGGAAATTATCTGTATGTATGTGTACATCTGAAAATGAAAGAAAGAAAAAAAAGAGAATATGAGATTGCTGGACAACATGAGACTGAAGAGATACTGACCTCGAACAAAGAAATAAGGCCATTTGGCCCATCATTCCTGTGGTTCACAGTCGGTACCTGTGCAGGAAGATGAAAGTCCTAGTCTTCAGGTCCTTCGTGCTTCTAGCCTTGCTCTATGGACGTGGGACTCCGACCAGGGATCTGAGACGGAGATTTAATTCCATTGGTACCAGGTCTCTTCGAAGAATTCTTTGCCATCGCTTTTCGGACTTTGTGTCCAACGAGCAGTTGCTGAGAGAGACTCAGATGAGATTTGTTTCCTGCATAGTCCATGAGCATCAGCTGCGGCTGTATGTACATGAGGCTCGTTTTCCTGACGCTGATCCTGCTCATCAGATTCTCTGTGAGGGAGTCTCGTGAGTGGAGGAGGCCAATGGGCCGACCACGTGCCTTGTGGTTGCAGCAGGTTGATCGGCATCTCAAGGAGATGGGGATGGGCCAGGCATCTGCCTGGGGGATGGCCAGACAGAGGCCCCTGGAGTACCGGCGGAAAGTGGATGCAGCGACGCGCTGTTTCAGCACATGCTCCCATGCCTGACCTGACCTTCCTGTGGTGCATTCCCAGGTTAATTTTTGAGACAACTTTTCACATTAATCTTCTTGATGGTTTACTGAAGTCTAACTAACCCGATCTTGATTGGGCGACCCAACTTGTATATTTATATGCTTTTCCACGAGCCATCATCATCATGTCCCATGCCCTATGCAGAGCGTTGGAGTTGTCGAAGCAGTTACTTAGCTACAATCCTGGTCAGGTCGCTTCTCCAACCCAGGAAGTCAGGGAAGGAATTTGTAATTTGTTTATGGTGCCGGCAATAAGTCACCTACTCTTCGTGAAGGACACCATGGGACATGAGAGACCCTCATTTAATGTCCATCTGAGGGTCTGCACACACATTGATGAATCAGACTGTCTGTGAAACACATGGATGACAGTTTATAGCTGGGTTGGGATTCAAACCCAAGCTAGACAGCTTAAAGGCAAGTGTGTATACTTCGATGTCTCTAGGCCATACTGTCAGCCCTCCGTAGGTCATGTCACAGTGAAAAACAAGCTCAATAATATTCTCGAGGCTTGGTAAGTGGTCATACAGATGAAACTAAGACAATACAGTAACCTCCCTTTGTGTGAACACGAGCACTGCAGTAATGAAGATAATGAGCCACAAAATGATGTTCCTGGTGTGAAAGTTTTTTGGGGGGAGAATCTTGTTTTAGATGAGCACTAATTCAGAATAATGTGCAGTTAAAGCATTGGTTGAGCAGCAGGGGTCTCAAGGCAGCTGTAACACGGTTTTGTGAACATTTTGTTTGTACTTCATGTCTGTGTGTTGTACACAACGTGTATCCGAGCTTTGTTCATTGTGTTCTGTACTGTGTTCACACCTCTCCCCATAATCTGTGCCCTTCCCACCCACATTCCCCCAATCCAGATCCTGACATTATTACCCTCCCCAAATTTAGATTTAACACCTCCATTCGTTCATTCCCGTGAATGCACATCTCTTTTCTTCGGCTCCAATCATCATCTATCTTCTCCTCCTCTTTCCTCTATCTGATAAATACCTGGAGGAGTGTCTCCTGCCTTCATCATGGAAAATTGAAATTCTCAGCTTCGATTCACAAAAAGTGCTCCAAGTCCTTAATTCACTCAAGTTGACACCACTCGCCTTTCTCCCCACCATCAGCAGAGTGGTGGAATCCATAATTGCTGCAGAAATGGCATCACCTCTTTTCCTACCCTCTAATCTGTGATCATGAGTTTGACTTCTGTCAAAGCCATTCCACCATTGACTTGTTCCTTATT
Source organism: Eptatretus burgeri (assembly GCF_056783735.1). NCBI lineage: Eukaryota > Metazoa > Chordata > Myxini > Myxiniformes > Myxinidae > Eptatretus > Eptatretus burgeri. The sequence continues at coordinate 68,416,170 of NC_140972.1, read as the reverse complement.
TGCATGTAATGATGAATACGTGCATGAAGTCTCCAACAAAAGATCTGGATCATCTCTCTGGACACCTCTTGAGCTTTCGATACCATCTGACAATGACATACAGCCTTACTTTACAAGGTGGCTGCTCATGGCATTCCAAAGTCCATTCATGATATTGAGAAATAATGTTAGGAAGATCCATGGTTTCTGCTCACAGAGAAAATCTGACAAGAAATAAAAACAATCTTCTCTCTTACACGTAACTGTCTTCCTGAGGCTGTTATCCCATTCCCTTCCTTCCAAGCCGTCACGTCTACTGTCCATTGGAACTTTGGGATCCCTCCCCTTTAAACTTTCCTTCACCCACTGAGATCCTGTCCCTCTTTCACTTGTAATACCTATCATCATACATGGATGTTCAGCTGTATCACCTTTGTCCAGTGACCATTATTATTATTATTTTAATTATTTGTACACATTGATGAGGCTCGTACGAGAGCTAACACTCAACACACAACAAGGGGGGCAGGAGACAAGAGGGTGGGAGAGGGAAGGACGAAACAGTGGGGAACAGAGACATTAGGAGATCTGTGGAAGGGAGAGGGATGGGGCGGGGTACACGGGGTATACAAGATGGACATTACAGGGACTTTCAGGAAGGAAAGCAGGGAAATTGAAGGAGGTGGGTTTGGGGTGGATTAACGGGGGTAGAAAAGATTGTGGTTTTGGATTGGGGAAGATAAGAGGTGGTGGGGAACAGCTGTTTTGAAGGCCTGGAGGGAAGAATGGGATTGAAGAGAGTGTGGGAGTTTATTCCAAAGGCGGGAAAAAAGAGAAATGAAAGAGTGAAGGTGAGCAGTGATTCGTGATTTTGGTAGTTTTACCAGAAGGGGATTGTAGATGGACCATGAGCACCCTGCGGAAATATGGTAGGAACAAATCACAGACCGAGTAGGGGGGGGGGGCGAGACCGGAGAGGAGATGGCAGAAGACAGAAAGATTACTGACCTGCCTGCGGTGAGAGAGTGAGAGGCCTTAAGACTCAGACTCACTGCGGGAGATAACAACCATCCGAAATGCCTTGGTTGCCACAGCATAAAGCCAAGAAAGGTGAGAGGTGGGAGCACCAGCCCAGAGGGGAGAGTAGTACTCCATCAGGCTGCGGACGAAAGCTTTGTATGTGGTCAGCAGCTCAGGTGGGCCGGGGAAGGACTTTGCACGATGGAGGATTCCCAGTCGGCGACTGACTTTGGAGGCCAGGTTGGAAATAGGGCTTTCCCAGGAAAGATCATGGCAGATAGTGAGACCCAAAAGCTTGAATGAAAGGACTTCTTCCAGAGGATTGTTGAGAAAGTAGATGGAAGAGGGGGGGTGCCAAGTGGTCCATTCAGAGAGACATAGTGAGAGTGGGAAATTTGTCAGGATTGAAAGACATGTTCCACGTGTTGAACCAATTTATGATTTTATGCAAATCTGCAGAAAGCGAAGAAACTACTGCTTACCGGTCTGAGGGATGACAGATGGTACGACAGGGTGGAGTCATCAGTAAAGAGATAAAGAGGATTTTCAACAGATTCAGAGAGATCATTGATGAAAAACAGAATAAGAACAGGACCCAGAACACTGCCTTGAGGAACTCCAGCATGGACAGGAAGAGGAGATGAGAAAACTCCATTTAGGGCCACATGTTAGCTGTGACAGGAGATAAAGTCTGTGAGCCATGAGTGGAGATGGTCTTGGATACCAGAGGAAGAGAGTTTGGTGAGCAGGCAGGGTGCCAGACCATGTCAAAGCACGCGATATGTCTCGGGATATGGCTCCGATTTCATGTCCAGCATTGAGTACCTCCATCCATTGTTGGGAGAGCAGAAGCAGCATATCCAGGGTAGAATGACCGGGTCTGAAACCAAATTGATGATCGGAAATCAGGCCATTGGGGAAGAGGAAAGATTTAATGTCTGAAGCAATGATGGATTCCATAACCTTGCTGATGATTGGGAGAAGGCTGATTGCTTTGAAGTTGCAGGGATCTGTTTTAGCACCATTTTTTTCTGCAGGGCAGTGATGTTAGCAGATTTCCAAGCAGATGGCAGATGATCTTGAGCAAATGAGAGGGTGAATAGAACAGACAGAGGGTGAGCAAGAGAAGTGGAGCAGGTTTTTAGGACACGTGGGCTGATGCCGTTTGGACCGGTTGCAGAATCTCAGTTGAGGTTTGAAAGCAAGATCTCCACCTTGTCAGAACAAAAGGACATAGAGTCTCGGAACAGCTGAGTGTGACTGGGTAAGGTGGGTACAGAAAGCGATGGGTTTCACACACAAGATTTCGATGCAAACACCGAGCTTAGACATTCAGCCTTTTCACATGCTGCGTCAGCAGTGCTGCCATTTGAGGTAAGGGAGGGGAGGAAGGGGGAACATATACCAGAAACAGATTTGATTCGACACCAGCAGGATTTGGAGGTGGTGGAGAGGTTTGAGAGTTCAGAAGAGCTGAGAAAGATGTTTGTTTTCTGGCTCTCCTGGGGGTAGATACACTCTTGTTCAGAGCTTTCTGGAAAGAACTGAGATTGCCCTCAGTTGGGTTTGCTTTCCATGGGGGAAAGGTAGGTTGTTTCAGGGCAACTGTCTCACCACATGCTTCAGTGAACCAAGGATGGGAGGAAGGATAGGACAACTGAAGATGAGACGGGATAAATCTGTGCATGAGAGAGAGCAAGTTTCTTTGAAAGAATTCCCAGGATGAGTTGATGTTTGAGAAAGTAGTGATGGGAGACTCGTCGAGAAGTTTGATGGCTACTTGGAGACCCTGTCAGTCAGCCTGAGTGAAATGCCAGACTCAATGGCGGTGAGGTGGTTCTCTGATAATAGCCAGAGAGATGTCCACTTTGACAAGAACGTGGTCAGAAGAACCGATTGGAGCGAGGGAAGAGCAGTAGATATTGTCAGGGAAATTTGTCAAACTCAGATCCAGAAGAGATGGAGTACCGTTGGTTGAGATCCGGGTCGGGAAGTTGTCTTATTGAGTCAGTCCCAATGAGTCGCAGAAAGCTTTTGCTGAGGTGCCATGGCAGGGGAGAGAGGTACCACACCTAGCCAACTGGCATGATGACAATTGAAGTCGCCACATATGAAGAAAAGAGGGTTTGGATGAGAAGATAGAAGTTGGTCCATGTTTTCAGAAAGTGAGGTGTAAATGGAGTCATCACTGTTAGGTGGACAGTTCAGTACACATATAAACATGAGGTGGGAGTGGAGGGGAAGCCGTAGCCAGAGTTATTTCTGGGGGAGTGGGGGAGTGAGGGCAGTGCATGGAGAGTGGGGAATCGAGTCTTTGATGAAGAGAGCAACTCCTCCACCAGGACGAGGCTCAGGTCTGTCATACCAGAGGAGGGAGTAACCAGGGAGAGATACTTGGGAGTCAGACACGTCTTGGGAGAGGAAAGTTTCTGTTAGGCAGATTATGCCTGGTTTGTCAGTGGCAACCTGAATGGAAAGATCTGTTAGGCTCGAGCATAGGCCCCAGATATTTGAGGTCCACACTTTTAATGAAGAAGGAGTGGAGGATGCATTGGGTGCATGGGGAGGGAAGGGGAGGGTACGACAAGGGATGAGGGGGGGGGGTAAGGAGAGTTGTTGAAAGAATGTAGGTGATTGCATAAGAGCTCGGGGAGGGGCCGGGTGAGGAGGAGAAAAGGCTCTGTGGTTCTAGTTTGAGGTACAGTGGGGAGTAATTAGAGAGGGGGCAGAAGGCAGTTGATGATTTGAGGAGGTGGAATGAATCGATGGAGGAGAGAGGGCAGGGGAAGGAGCCAGCTTTGTGGATGTGGGAAGGGGGGGGTCAACTTTGAGAAGGGTGAGTGAGGGGTGAATGGAGGAAGAAGGGTGAGGGGAGAGTTGAGGGAGAAAGGTGAGAAGGCAACTTGGAGGGGGAGAGAGTAGAATGGTTGCTTTGAGAGGGAGGGGTGAGAGGGGTGAATTGGCACTGAAGTTGGAAAAAAAGGATGATTGATGGAAAGCGAATTGGGCTGGGCCACACCCACATGGCACCCAGAAATAATGATATGACTGCCATCTTGGTTTTCTGGTGGGTCTAACAACATTAGGCCTGTGGGCCTTTATTGCTTAACCACTGTCCAGCTTTGTTGCATCAGATTTCCATTGGCTTTGTTTGGGTCGAGTGTTAATCATGATGAAGGACCCAAAAAGTCTAATCATACGTCGAATAAAATTATTAGTAAGGTTTAATCTTTCCCGTCAGCACGCATAGTCAGCAATCATGGTCAGCACGCACGGTCAGTCCACATGGTCAGCAATCACGCTTCCATAAAAAAAATGTTGGTACTTTTTGAACGTCCCCTTGGGATTAAATGACCCATGACCGTGTGACGAATCAGCTCGTTCTTATGTAACCTTTATCAACCCTCGAAAGAGTTATTTTAATGTGTTTTTCCCAATCGTCTTGTGCCTGGATTTTTAAAGCCAATTCACTCACTTAAGGCGCTGTCACACCTTGACGATTTAGCCAGCGTATGCCGACTTATGAAAAATTTGTCTAAAACGCTGGCACACGTCGAATACGTTATAGGTAAGTTTTGTCTCCGTTAAGAGAACCCTGAAAAACACTGCCATATGTCGTAGTACGCTGGCTTTCATCGTTGTACTTTGCGGTTGTCCTCAAATTTTAGCATGCTTGAAATTTTACGACTTATGCCAGCGTATGACTCACACGTTCCGCTACGCTGGCAATAAGTTGGAGGCACGTTATGCGATCGTTGACACACGTCGACACACGTTACTTGTAAGTTACTCATAAGTCGAAACACGTCAAGGTGATGATTAGCATACCCGAAACTTATTTATAACCTATGAGTAGCGTGTTGTAGGCACGTTACACGATCGTTGACACATGTCGAGGCACATTATGCGATCATTGACACATGTCGACACAAGTTCCTTGTAAGTTATTCATAAGTCGAAACACGTCGAGGTAATGTTTAGCGTACCCAAAACTTGTTTCTAACCCATGAATAACGTGCTATGAACCTATGTGTAACGTACCTCCAACGCATATTGACGTATGTAGACGTATTTGATTGACGTCTTCCGGACGACCACAGAACTTACTGAACGTGTTTCTAATTTACAGCTACCGTATAATGGCGTATTGGCAGCGTTAAGAAAAAAACAAAAAAAAAGCAACAATAACTTCCGATATTTCGTCACCTGTCGTTACGTCACGTCCGATTGCCTCTTCAGTTTGCTCATGTCTTATTCTTAGTTCCTCCTCTGTGAATATTTTCTGTTTCAGGATATTTTCACGTCGACATCGAAACTTAAAAGCAAATGTCCGAATATATTTTAAAATTCGTGATAGACTAAAAATAATAATAATAATAAAAAACAACAACAACAACAACAACTTCAGACGTTTCGTCACGTGCCTTCACGGAGCCAAGGAGAAAAAAATAAAATGTGCCTTGACGGAGAAAATAAGTTTGGGGTATGCTAAACATTACCTCGATGTGTTTTGACTTATGAGTAACTTACAAGAAACTTGTGTCAACGATCGCATATCATGCCTACAACTTATTCCCAGCGTAGCGGAACGTGTGAGCCATACGGCGAGTACGTCGTAAAATTTTCAGCATGCTTGAAATTTCACGACGTACTAAATGTACCACGAAATAAGACAGCGTACTTCATCGTTTTTCAGCGTGCTCTTAACGTATACACAACTTACCCATAACGTATTCGACGTGTACCAGCGTTTTAGACAAATTTTTCATAAGTCGGCATACGCTGGCTAAATCGTCAAGGTGTGACTGCGTGGTTGACACTTTCGATTTTCAGGCTAGTGGGGCGGCTTAGCCCAAATATTCAAAAGAATTGTGCATTTTGCGATGCAAGCACCAAATTTGGCACAAATGTACATTAATATGTTGCGAACATTTTCAGATATTGGGCCACTTGAAATTCTCTCTTTATGTCCGCCATATTGGATTTCAAAATGGCCGCCACTTGAAATCTACATTTGCTATTATCTCTGGATGTAATGCAGCTATTGACTTGATTCTGGTATCTAAATGTATGTTTTTTGGGGCAAGGAATCCAATGGTACCATTTTCAACTTAATATTATCTATCACAGTTTGTTATATAATTTTATTTGGAAATTATCCAGGCAAATATTGGATTCAACACAATACTTTGAAAAGAATGTCTTAGTTCTGTAAATATAAATAAATAAATAAAACTATACGAAATCACTAGTAACAACTCAGACAAGCTCATATATACTGGCAGTCTAAAATATAAATTCACATAAAGTGACTGCAGCAGCACTGTACATCCTGCAACACTGTGCCTACAACCACTACTGTCTGGGAGAAACCAAGGATGCAGAGGACCTTCCGGAGTTTGAAGACTGGTGTTGCCAGAGAGGAGAAGACATCCCCCAGTTTCACTACTGGGCAACCGTGCTGGAACTAGAACTGTTGGTTCTAGTGTATGTGCGTTCTCTCAGGCAGGGATCGTTAATGATGTACCTCGATGCTCTGATAGAGCTGGTCCCCTGGTTCCATGCACTGGATCACACCCACTATGCTAGGTGGATACCAGTGCACCTGAAGGACATGGCCGAACTCACCATTAAACACCCAGATGTAGCCAGGAAATTCAGGGAAAGCCACTTCACCGTTCAGAAAACACAGAGGGTATTCTCTTCAATCCCGATTGACCAGGCACATGAGCAGAATAATGCCTGCATCAAAGGAGACGGTGGAGCAGTTGGGCTCACTGACAACCCTAGTGCCCTACGTCGCTGGATGGTTGCGGGACCAGAAGTTGCCAGGGTGATCGAAGAATTCCAGGATGGCAACCAACACTGGAGATGGCAAACAGCAGACACACGTCATCATGATCAGACGCCAAGTGTACAGGCCTCATATGTGAAAGATGTTCGCTCTCTCATCGGTGTCATAGAGGAGATGGGCAACCCATTTGAGGAGGAGAGTCAGGATGTAGTCAAACTCGACACAAAGGAGATCGCAGATCCTGCTGCTGTGGAGACCGTGATGAATGCCAAGAGGATTGGCCAAGAGCAGTTCGAGGCTTTCACCAGAGAGTGTCTGTTGGACAGAACAAAGGCAGTGGACGCACCCATTCCTCGTAACAAGCTGAAGGTGCTCAGCACTTCCACTCCAAGAAGCCAGAGCATAGGTCAGCAACAGCTCGCCTCCATCAAGAATGACCGTGAACTCTTCACACGCCTGTACATTGGCTGCCAGACGAAGGATGGAAACCTTGAGTTCTTTTGTCACGAGAATCAGGCATGTCCTCCTGCATTGTCTGATGGTGGAAGCCTCTGCACTGGTACCAAGAGTGATCTCCTCACATGCTTGGAAGAAGTCTCTGACGCAAAGACAGAGACTCCTGTCACGACCTGTATTGTGCTTGATGGAGCAGCCATCGTCCAGATGCTGAAGCCGGCTGCATCAAAGACCTTTGAAGAGTATGTACAACAGATCTTCATCCCATATATGTCCACAAAGCTGCAAACAGTGTCACGCCTGGATCTGGTCTGGGATACTTACCTTGCTGATTCACTGAAAGGGAGTACACGTGCAAAGCGGGGACAAGGTGTGCGGAGACGTGTGGTGGCTGCCACAGCCATACCAGGAAACTGGCAGAACTTCCTACAAGTGGACAGCAACAAGACCGAGCTGTTCAGGTTCCTCTCAGCAGCTCTCATGGAATGGTCTGACCAGGAGGACAAGCAACTCGTCATTACTGATGGAGAGGCAGTGCTCAGCAAGCCACTACTGCCAGATCTGACCTCACTCGCCCCATGTAACCATGAAGAAGCTGACAGTCGGATGTTGCTGCATGCATCTCATGCAGTCCAGCATGGACACCATGCAATACTCATCCGGACTGTAGACACCGATGTTGTGGTGCTGGCAGCGTCCCTGGCACAGGAGTTGCAACCAGAAGACAAACTGTGGCTGGCATTCGGAACAGGCCAGAGTTTCCGACACCGAGCAGCACATGAAATAGCAGCTGGATTGGGACGAGAGAAGGCTCGTGCACTGCCAATGTTCCACGCTCTAACTGGATGTGACACTGTGTGTAGTTTTCATAGACATGGCAAGAAGACTGCGTGGGCAGTCTGGACGGTACTGCCAGAACTCACTGAGGCGCTGCTGCTGCTGTCCTCTGCACCTCGTGACATACCAGACGAGGCAATGCGCATCATCGAGAGGTTCGTGATCCTGTTGTATGATCGAACCAGCAAATTCACAGACATTGACAAGGCCAGGAGGAAGCTCTTCACAAGGAAGAACAATGTGTAGCTCATCCCTCCAACGAAGGCAGCTCTGGAGGAACATGTCAAGAGGGCAGTGTATCAAGGTGGACATGTGTGGGGTCAGATACTGCTGCCAGCACCAGAGCTCCCTCCACCAACCAACTGGGGTTGGTCAAGGACTGGAGAAGGACAGTACACACCTTACTGGACCTGGCTAACTGAGGCAGCTCACAGCTGCATTGAGCTGGTTTCTTGCAAGTGCAAGAAAGGGTGTGTGAGGCGCTGCAAGTGCAAAAAGGCTGTCCTTCAGTGCACAGCCCTCTGTGTGTGTGAAGGGGACTGCACATGACAATGAGTCAACAACATACATGTACTTGTGGAAATGCTGAACTTGTTAACATTACACTGTTTATGTACACGTATCTTCAGTACCAGTATATACCTAGCCTCATATACCAGTACACCTAGCCTCAAATACCAGACCATGTAGCATGCCAGTATTATACCTAAAACATTTACAGAACTAAGACATTCTTTTCAAAGTATTGTGTTGAATCCAATATTTGCCTGGATAATTTCCAAATAAAATTATATAACAGACTGCGATAGATAATATTAAGTTGAAAATGGTACCATTGGATTCCTTGCCACCAAAAACATACATTTAGATACCAGAATCAAGTCAATAGCTGCATTACGTCCAGAGATAATAGCAAATGGAGATTTCAAGTGGTGGCCATTTTGAAATCCAATATGGCGGACATAAAGAGAGAATTTCAATTGGCCCAATATCTGAAAATGTTCGCAACATATTAATGTACATTTGTGCCAAATTTGGTGCTTGTATCACAAAATGCACAACAGGTTTGCTATGCTGCTAGACTAGGCCGTTATGATTTAAATCGGCGAACGGCGGGTTTTTAATAGGCTAAGCCACGAGTTCGTCGGCGATACGTGCAGCGCGCTATGCCTAAGTTAAACTATCGTTGGGCATAGGTTGTGAACGCCGACAACAGGCTAAGCATTCGTTGGTATAAGTTATCTACAAGACAACGAAACGTTCTGTGCCCGTTACTAATATGTTATGCATACGACCAACACGTTATGAATACGACCAAAACTTTTTTAAAAAACATCAAAATTTCAGCGTATGCCAACGTTTTACATACATTTTTATACGTTGCCATTGCTGGCTAAATCGTCAAGGTGTGACAGCGCCTTCAATGGCGAAGACCCGTATCTTGAATTACCAAGTGCAAGTCTTTATGAACAAAAGGCTTATTATCACAGAGAGTGGGGGAGAGCAGAAGAGAGGGAGAAGCACACACACGCGCACACACACACACACACACACACACACACACACACACACACACACACACACACACACACACACACACACATATATATATATATATATATATATATATATATATATATATATATATATATATATATATATATATATGTACACACACACACACACACACACACACACACACACACACACACACACACACACCTTGTGGCCAGTTACATTTTTTTAGTGAACTCACACATGCAATTCTGACATCTTCGCAATCCCCCCAGCTCACAAACCCGCCAATAGTACTCAAACCCTCGTCAAACTTCTCTATTCCCCATTCGTTCCCATTCCTTCCCCTGTATTCCAATCTCCTTATTGCCACCTTCTCATTTTCACCTTTCGCAAAGTGAACAATTAAAAAAAAAACACAAAAAAAAACCTTTCCCAGCTGTTTTGGAGCAAAGCAGTTTGCAGTTTGTCTGCTGAAGGTGTTGGAAGGCATCTCAACAAGTCACTGACCCAGTACGATGGAGGTTGAGCAATTCTTGAAGTAGGGGGTGACATGCTGTGATGCAATCCCTCAGCTGTGGTTTTACCATTTCCTTAAAAGCCTCGGTGCTAGCATTTACTGTTTTAGGATAATTCTCATTTCTGTGTTGCAAGGTTAGTGTTGCATCTCCTTCAAGATGGTAGCTTTCATCGTCTGCTTTCCTGACATATCCTCAATGGAGCCATGATGTGATGACAGAGAGAATTGTTTTAACAGTTAAACTATTTAAGTGTAGACATTTTCTAGCCCTGAAGTAAGCATCAAATTTCATACTGAACAAGAACAAATGATTGGAACAGTATCAACATAGCCCACGGTGCCAAGATGTCAGGATAGCCAAGTGCAAGCATTGCTCACCGGTCGAGATGTCCGATCTGCGTCGGATTGTTTTCTTTTTATGACGTTTGCAAAACAAAAAACTAATGTATCTTTGCAGTGCCATGAGCAAGGGCGTTGCCTCTGAACACACCATCTCATGAGACTATAAATCACAAAACTACCTGGAGTTGCTCGGAAATTGAATGCTGGTATGTCGATATGGTAGAGGCATAATGGGCCGACTGGCATTTGTAATTTTAATGGCACACACATTGTATGTGCAACCTTCATCTTTCGTATGCAGCCACAAGGCCGCACGGTCGCATCATTGGCTGAGAGCACAGATGTGTCACTGATGCAGTGCCCTCTGTAGGTTCGGGCACGGATTTCTAATTTTGTTCAGGGAACCGGTGATGGCTCGCCTACTCTTTGAGAAGGACACCGTGGGATTTTTAACGTCCACCAACTGCTCTGTTTTTGCGTATGGCAGCTTGGCTGCCGGGGTAGCGATCATTTCTTGGAAGCATGACTGTGCCCCTATACCAGTACACTGGTACTCATTTCGCCGACCTCGGAAGATTAACAGGGTGAGTCAACCCCACCTGGTGTTAATTCAGCAGAAAAATGAGGCTCAAACTCAGGACCCTAGGATCCTAAGCCAGCCACCTTAACCATCCATCCATCCATCCATCCATCGGGACCACACTCTGTGCAGAGCATTGATGCTGTTTAAGCAGTCTCCTTGGCTGTTGGGCACAATCCTGGATGGGTCACCACTCCGAAACAGGATATCAGCAAGCTGGCACTCATTTTGCCAACCTCGGAATGATGGCAGGCAGAGTCAACCCCTTGAATGGGACTTGAACTCAGGATCCTAGGATCCCAAGCCCACCACCCTAACCACCAAGCCAAAACCAGGCTTGTCCACCAACCAATGCCGGCAGACGGGACATCCAGTTTAACGCCCATCCGAGGGAGGGCACACACATTGATGAATCACCCTGCCTGTGAAACACCAGGATGACAGTTTAGAGCTGAGTGGGATTTGAACTCAAGACCCTAGGACCCAAAGCCCACCACCCTAACCATTAAGCCAACACCAGGCTTAACCCAGACAGGCAAGGGAAGTTATAAGCAAGTGTGCGTACTTCCAAGGCCTAAGCCATCCTGCCAATGTATATGCAATGCAGCATTCATAAAACAGGCATCATTTTAGAAGCTGGACTTCTTGCATTGCAGTTACAGGCAACAATGATGCTATATTAAATAGAGAGAGAATCCCTTACCTGTTGGAATTTGCAAAACTTCTTAAATCAAGTAAATTTACAACATGGCCACAAATCAAATTAAAAAATAAATAATGTGCAGTACCTTGATCAATTGTTCTTGTAGTTTGACCATCGCTTGTGCGTAGCATTTAAGTCTGCTCATAAAATCATGACATCTGGTTTGGTCACAAGGGAAAGATGTTTTACATCAACTGATGTGGCCAACACAACCTCATCCATTGGGCTGAGAACTTCTTTTTTAAAAAAGAAAAAAAGAATGACTGTGCTACCATCAAGATGTTGGTGGACCAGCAAAATAAATACATCAAAGCGATCGGGATTCTTGTGGAACATCGTAAACACTCAAACCTCTGGATTAAACCTCTCGAGAAAATGTTCATTTACCGCTCTTGGTGTGACTCATCCCCGCTTCATACGATGGATTTAATAATATAGGTTAGCCACTTTCCATCGCCACCAAACTGGAAAGAAAGAAAAAAAAAAGGATCAAAATTGGATTTCCTTGCCAGAAATAAATGGGAATTGCATGAACTCATCACTCTCACCCTGTCCATTGAAAAAAAGGAAGGGGATTGGGTGGTGACTCATGTGTCTTCAAATTACACTTTCAACCACTTGACATGTTCAGTTCA
>NC_140972.1:68353289-68398289 GCF_056783735.1 Eptatretus burgeri | reverse complement strand
AAAAATAATGGCACCCTTGCACTTTTTTTCAATTGATGCACCATTTCTTCCAGAAAATTGTTGATATTAAAAAAATCTTTTGGTATCCACATATGTATTTCTTTGGTTTGCAGTGGAAGAAAACAAAAATAGCTGAAAAAATTACGAAATCTCAACTTATTCCATACAGAAATCCTAAAATGGTCTGGACAATATTATTGGCACCTTTTTTAGAAGTTGTGAGAAATAATTACATTTCAAGCAGGTGATTCTCCTTGACTTTGGAAATTAACTCACCTGTGGTGAGTTGCAGGTGCTTGCAATATAAAAATCACTCATTCAAGCAGTTTGAATCGAGAAAAGGAGTCATTCTGCTGTTTAGTGTCGCTGTGTGTCCCGCAATGAGCATGGAGAAAAAAAGAGAAAACCAGAAAATTGTCTGAGCAGGTCAGACGCAAGATTGTAGCCAAGCATGGACAATCTCAAGGCTACACGTCCATCTCCAAAGACCTTGATGTTCCTGTGTCCATCATACACAATGTTAGCAGGAAGTTTAAGGCCCATGGCACTGTAGCCAACCTCCCTGGACGTGGCTGCAAGAGAAAACTTGATCAAAGATTGCAGCTAGGGATTCTTCAAATGGTGGCGAAAGCACCTCAATGAACCGCCAAACAGATTCAAGTTGACCTTCAGCCACAAGGTATGACGGTTTCAACTCACACAATCCATCGCCAACTCGATGAAAGAGGGTTCTATGAAAAGAAACCCAGGAGGAGCCCACTGCTGAGAGAGAGAGACATAAGAAAGCCCAACTGGCGTTTGCAAAAACAAACCTGAACAAGCCAACATCCTTCTGGGAGAATGTCCTGTGGACAGATGAGACCAAATTAGAGCTTTTTGGTAAAGCACATCATCTCTTTGTTTACAGAAAACAAAATTAAGCCTTCGAAGAAAAGAACACCTTCCCTACAGTCAAACATGGAGGAGGTTCAGTGATGTTTTGGGGTTGTGCTGCCTCTGGCAATGGGTGCCTTGAATGTGTGCATGGCATCATGAAATCAGGAGATTACCAAGGCATTTTGGAGCGCAATATTCAACCCAGAGTCAGAAAGCTGGGTCTCCGTCGAAGGTCATGTGTCTTGCAGCAGGACAATGACTCCAAACACACTTAAAAAGCACCCAGTAGTGGTTCAAGACGAAACGCTGGACTGCCCTGAAGTGGTTAGCAATGAGTCCAGATCTAAATCCCATTGAACACCTGTGGGGAGATCTGAAAACGGCAGTTGGGAGAAGGCACCCTTCAAATCTGGGAGAACTGGAGCAGTTTGCTCAACAAGGGTGGGACAAACTGCCAGTAGGGAGGTGGAGGAAGCTCATACATGGCTAAAGGAAGTGCTTGACTGTAGTTATTTTGTCCAAAGGCTGTGCTACCAAATTTTAAGTCAAAGGTGCCAATATTTTTGGCCACGAATGTATGTCGTTTCACATCTTCATGTTTCCAAATCCCTGTTCTTCTTTCTTCTTTGGACATTCCTGTAATTACTTTGGTATTGGAAAGTTGTAACAAATATCTAGTGAATGAGTCTATTAACCCATTAATGAGTGCTTCTCATTTTGTTCCTCCCGAAAGAAATTCTTTCATTATGTTTTTGCATATCATGCAAAAAGTCTCGTTTTTGTGACTTGTCTTTATTTTGATCGAACAGAGGTGTGGTTGTTTATTTTGCAACTTTTTAGATAATCCAGAATGCGAATTGATCACTTTCCAAAAAAAAAAATTACCCCAAAAATAATTAAAGAAATCATAGGTTCCCTTTCAAGGAATTTCTATGCAAGAGGAGGCCATGAAGCCCATCAAATCATTCGTAATAATTATCAACCTATGGTTGTTTGTCCATGCTCTAAACTTTTAAATGCTGAGCATCAAGCCAGGAAGCAGCACGTACCATTTCTAACGTCTTTGGTATGACTTGGCTGGGATTTGAACCACGGACCTTACAGACTCAGAGCGGATATTCTAATTATTACACCACCAAGTCTGTTTACCCATAAAGCATTTTCCTCATATCTCAGGAAGGTTCGAACATTTAATCATCACACTTGCTCGATCATCCACTGGAAGGGGTTGGTGCCGAAATCTTCTTTGCCTCACCATTGACCACGACCTCTCTGAGGTCTTCCAAATGCAGCCAGGAACTGGGTATTCTCAGTTTTATTGAGTCCTTCCTCGGTTTCTCCAAACTTTTCACGGCTTGCAAGGCCTTTTTTTTGTATACCTTGTCGAGGCTCGTATGAGAGCTAACACACAACACACAGCGAGGGGGGCATGAGACAAGAGGGGAGGGAGTGGGAAGGACAAAACAGTGGGGAACAGAGACATTAGGAGATCTGTGGAAGGGAGAGGGATGGGGTGGGGAACATGGGGACTACAAGATGGATATTACAGGGACTTTCAGGAAGGAAAGCAGGGAATTTCAAGGAGGTGGGTTTGGGGTGGATTAACAGGGTAGAAAAGATCGAGGATTTGGATGGGGGACGATAGGTGGTGGTGAACAGCTGTTTTGAAGGCTTGGAGGGAAGAATGGGATTGTACTGAGTGAGAGAGTTTTTTTCCAAAGGCGGGAAAAAAGAGGATTGAAAGAGTAAAGGTGAGCAGTGATTCGTGATTTTGGTAGTTTTACCAGAAAGGGGTTGTTGGCGCACCTTGAGCGCCCTGGAGAAATATAGTGGGGACAAATTGCAGACAGAGCAGGGGGGCGAGACCGCAGAAGAGATGGTAGAAGACAGAAAGACCACCGACCTGCCTGCGGTGAGAGTGAGAGGCCCAAAGACTCAACCTCATCGTGGGAGATGCTAATGATCCAAAATGCCCTGGTTTCCACAGCGGGAAGCTGAGAAAGGTGGGAGGCAGGAGCACCAGTCCAGAGGGGAGAGCAGTACTCCATAAGGCTGCGGACGAAAGCTTTGTCTGTGGTCAGGAGCTCAGGTGGGCCAAGTAAGGGCTTTGCACGACGGAGGATTCCCAGTCGGCGACTAGCTTTTGAGGCCAGGTTGGAAATACGGCTTTTCCAGGAAAGATCGTGGCAGATAGTGAGACCCAGAAGCTTGAAATAAAGGAATTCTTCCAGAGGATTGTTGAGCAAGTAGATTGGTTGGGGGGAGGGGGGGTTCCAAATGGTCCTTTCGGAGAGACAAAGTGAGAGTGTGAGATTTGTCCGGCTTGAAAGACATGTTCCACGTGTTGGACCAGTTTTTGATTTTACCCAGATCTGCAGTGAGCGAGGAAGTTGCTGCTTGCCGGTCTGAGGGATGACAGATGGTATGGCAGAGGGTGGAGTCATCTGCAAAGAGATAAAGAGGATTTCCAGAGAGTCGGAGAGATCATTGATGAAAACCAGAAAAAGAACAGGGTCCAGAACGCTGCCTTGAGGAACTCCAGCCTGGACAGGAAGAGGGGCTGAAATAACTCTATTTAGGGCCACACGATGACTGACAGGAGAGGATGTCTGTGAGCTATTAGTGGAGATGGACTTGGATACCATAGGAAGAGAGTTTGGTGAGCAGGGCAGGGTGCCAGACCATGTCAAAAGCACGCGATATGTCTCAGGATATGACTCTGATTTCATGTCCGGCATTGATGTCATGTCCGGCTAACAAGGTATGAATGAAAGGTTGAATTGAGAGCAGTCTGTTGAAATCGAAGAAGAGTAGTGCATTCTGATACAGTAATGAACCACACGTATGAAAGAGGAAGATGAAGCATTATAAGAGATCGTTTATTATTATTATTATTATTATGATTATTATTATTATTTTTTGAGAGCATTTTCATCAGATTAGGTTGTGGAGAGGTTGTGGAAAAAATTGTGAGGTGAATGGTGAATTTGGATCGGTAAACGCAGAGGGTGGAAACAGATCACGTGGTTACAGGAGAAGCATGTGGCTATGGGAGGTGTATTGTCAAAAGTGAATTTATTTATTTGTTTATTTTATATGTGGATTGCATAACATTTGGAAAAGGGAAGGTTGAAGTAAAATCGTGGAGGTGAAAAATGAATTTGGAACGGTGAAGCTGATGGATCGATGAAATTTACCAGGAAGAGGGGAGAGATACATGTGGTTGCAAGAGGTCTTTCGATCGAAAGGATACAAGGAAAATTATTATTTTTTGAAAATTTTGTAAGATTTGGGAATGGAGGGTCGTCAGAAGAATTCGTGAAGATCATGCCGAGAGTGGGTCAGCTCAAGTAGAATAAATATGGTGTGCCGACAGAAGGAGCAAAAGGAAGCAGAAGAAGAAGAAGGATCCTGACCCATGGGTATGCAGGGAGAAAGGTATTTTTTTATTTTTTATTTTTTGTCTTTTGAATTTAAGACAAGAAACAGTGTTAGTTGGGAGCGAATGAAGCATTGGTAAAGTGGGGAAAATAGGAATTGAAGGTAATAGGGAGTGAATGCAAATATAAACGATTGTACACCGAGAGGGGAAGGATGGGTCGGCCTCAAGGAACCCGGTAAGACAAGGTCGAGGAAAACTCATTAAATAGCATGATTTTTGCAACAAAACCGAACTTGGAACACACAGAAACATGTAGGTGAGAAAATATACAGTTAAAACGGGACAAATAACGACCAGAAACTTCACTTTGAAAAAGTCGGCAGAGACCCCAGAGAGAAACCTGCTGTTGCTGCAAACCCAGAACTGGAAGAATCCAAAAGGTCTTTGTCCATAGTTCATTGGAGAACTGCTTTCCCTTATGGGCTGATCCCTGTGCTTCTTCTTTGTTACCCTCTAGTCTTCTTTGGTGATAGCAACTTCCACATTCTCTTCAATCTCGTTCAGCACTCTCAATGCTCCACCCCATCTATTAGGACCATACTCTGTATAGAGTGTTGGTGCTGCCGAAGCAGTTTCCTGGGCTATTGGGCACAATCCGAGATGGGTTGCCACTCTGACGGAAGATACTCAAATGGCTCAATCTTCCCAGCAAGCTGGTACACGTTTTGCTGACCTCGGAAGGATGACAGGCTGATTCAACCCCACCTGCTATGAATTCAACTGGTATTTTCTGTGAGGGGGTAGAGCATCACCTGTGGGCAAGTGAGTGTCTTCCTGCTTACAGGGGAATTCACGCATTGCATTCCTCCAAGCCAATCCCTCGGTGTACTGCAGTTAGAGCGGAGGGTGGTGTGCTCTTGACAGAGGAGTCCGAAGTGAAGGCCCGCTGGGCTGGTTACTTTGAGTGGCTGTACCAAGCTGATCCACCAGCTGTTGAGTTGAATGTCAGGGGTGTTACTATTCCTATCGCTGACCCTCCAATCAACTGTGATCCACCTTTGTTTGTGGAAACACAGGCTGCGGTGAACCGGTTGAAATGGGGTAAAGCTCCTGGGATCGGTGGCATCCATGCTGCACTCGTGTCATTGCATGCAGTTCAGTGCTTTGCCTGGAACACAGGCGTCATCTCAACTGACTGGAAGAGGGGCGTTGTTGTTCCTCTCTGGAAAGGGAAGGGTGATCGCCAGGACTGAAACAACTACCGAGGGGTGACGCTGCTCTCAGTGCCGGGCAAGGTCTTTGCTCGGATAATTCTTGATAGGGTTCGCCGCCATCTGCTTGAGCACCAGTGCCCAGAGCAGTCAGGCTTTACACCAAAGAGGTCGACTATTGACCGTATTCTTGCTCTTCAGGTCCTCACCAAATACAGAGAATAGTTTTGGCAGGGCCTGCTTGCAGCCTATGTTGATCTCTGCAAAGCATTCAATTCAGTGAAGCAGGATGCTCTGTGGAGGATTATTGGTCTTCGTGGGGTGCCAACAAAACTGATCAATCTGATGTCTAAACTGCACTCTGGTACTGAGGGTGCTGTGAGATGTGGTGATACCATCTCCTACTTATTTCCAGTTGTTAATGGAGTTCACGTCAGGGGCGTGTCCCGGCCCCCACACTTTTCAGTACTTGTATGGAATGGATTCTGGGGAGGATGTCGGAGAGATCAAGCTGCGGTGCATCGTTTGGGAATGTCAAGATCTCTGACCTTCATTTCGCAGATGATGCAGTCGTCTTTGCGGAGACTCGAGATATCCTTTTGGGGGCCCTCGAGGTGCTGAATAAGGAGTCGAAACCGCTGGGATTACGGGTTTCCTTGGTCAAAACTAAGATACAAGCTTTCAATGACATCTTGTATGCTGCTATCTTGTCTGTACATGTTTGTGGTGATGATGTTGAGGTCACGGAGAGATTCACTTACATTGGCAGTTGTAATATTCATGTCTCTGCTGGCTGTGAGCCAGAGGTCAATGGACGTCTGAGTCGGGCCTGGGGAGTCATGGATTCATTGGATCATGGGGTGTGGTACTCTCGGTACTTCTGCAGGAGGATGAAAGTGTGAGTCTTCAGGTCCTTGGTGTTTCCAGTCTTGCTTTACGGATGTGAGACTTGGAATCTGACTCGGGATCTTATACAGAGACTTAATTATTTTGCTATCGCTGGTTGGACTTTCTGTCCAGCGAGCAGTTGCTGAGACACTGAAATGAGATTTGTTACCTGCGTAGTGTGTGAGCGTCAGCTGCGGCTGTATGGACACCGGTTTCTTTTTCCTGACGCTGATCCTGCTCACCAGATTCTCTTGAATCTTGAGTGGAGGTAGCCTCTTGAGTGGAGACCAATGGGCCGATCACGTGCCTCGTGGTTACATTAGGTTTATCAGCATCTCAAGGAGATGGGGATTGGCCAGGTATCTGACTGGGGGATGGCCAGATGGAGGCCCGTGGAGTATCGGCAGGAAGTGGACACAGCAACCTGCTGCTCCGGCACATGCTTCCATACCTAACCTTACCTGACCTGTGCTTCTCACTCATGGGTCTGATGGAATCCAAAAAGTACAACATTGGCATCTCGCACAAAACGGTAGATTTTATAGGGTCTGTTGCTGTTTCATTACCTCCACCACCAAAAGTGGATGGAGGTTATGTTTTCACTCCTGTTTGTCTGTCTGTTTGTTTGTGTCCGTTGGTGAGCAGGATATGTCAAAAAGTTATGGATGAAAGTTGGTGGACAGGTTATATGTGTGACATGGACAGGATGGTTTGATTTTGGTGAAAATCCGGATGTGGATTCTAGAATTTCTAAAGTGATTCTTCACCATTAAGAGATGAGACCAAAAACGATACATCTCACAATATCTTCAAAAGTTGTGGACGGTTTATGACAAAATTTGGTGGATGAGTTGGATTGGTAACAAGAACAAGCCAATTATATTTTGGTTGAAGTCCGGAAGCAGCTCCGACCTATCAGTGAGATACAAAACATAAACTGTTCAGCCTGGTGAAGGTATGTGCTCCACTGAGTGCTGTTCTTGTTGCAAATAGGTTGGTTGCCTCTCTGTTTTCTACTGCCTCTTCTGGTCTTGCTCCCCTTGCTCTGTCAGCCCTTCCCCTCCACCCCCAAAACTACCCAGACCCCCACCCCACCCAGGATTTACATACTCTTTCAGCAACCCCCTTTTTTGTTAACCTTCCAAAATCCAGGTTTGCTTCTTACCCTCACGACTTTGTTCCAAGTTTTGCAGTGCTTTCAAGGGCTTCAAGATGACAGCTCTGTTCTGTTTCATGGCATCACCCATCCCTATCCTACCTCTGTTAATCTTACCCATTCTCATCTGTCTTACTTTCAGGTTACTCCCCTGTCTTTCCTTCCTGTTCATTCAACCACCTGCTTGTTTGTGTTATTTTTGATTTCTCACCATCCCATTGTTGATATCACCTCATTTCCCATGGTTTATACTTTTCCTTTGGTTCAACTTTGATGGCCTAAATGTGGTCTTTCTCACCTCCCACCATGCCCCCTTTCACCACAACCACTCCCAGTTGTTGGTTTTGTACATCTAGATTTCATTTTGACAAACTGCCTCTTTTTTTTTTCTTCTTCTTCTTTCCAAGCGAACAGCTTTTGGAATACTACTCATCTTGGCTCCATTGCATTTGGACGGATCATTTGCTGTGCAAGTTTCTTCTTGACATAATAGTTATTGATAGCCTTTGCTCATGCAACATGAAGCACCAATGAAATGCTTGGATACTGTATGTAGGTTAAAAATGGAAGTTGGCACTGTTACATGTATTAGAATATCTTGCACCACACTGTCACTGCGCACTGTGCTGGGAAAATGTACTTTGCTTTTTGATATTTGAGTCTTGTAAAGCTAAGCTACCTCTTCTTCATTCTATTGTGTGTGTATAGCTTTGCTATTTACAAGATCAGTAAACCGTACCGATACATTCACAAACGGTGATAATTCGGTTGTAGATTTGATGGAAAAGTACATTTTATGTTTTAATCTTCTGAAACGTTACATTGGGATGACCTTTCTGTTTTTTTTAGTGCTTGCCAATATTTCAAAGGCTCCAAGTTGCGGGCACCCGAGACCAGTTGCACCAAACTGATTTGATCCTTGGATGTGATTTATATCACGTTGGCTTTATAATTTGGAACTAGCGCAACTTCAATGAACCAAATCAGAATTGCATGCCATCAGATAGAACAACTGCGAGTCATAAAGATCCTTCCAGGAGATGACTAGGGTGATCAATGGACAGCAGTAGAATGTCCTAAATGGTGATGCCGAGCATTTTATTACCTCTGTCACCTAAGGTGGACGGAGGTTATGTATTCAACTCTCTTTGTTTGTTTGCGATTGGGATATCTCAAAAGGTTATGGATAGATCTGAAAACAACTTGGAGTACATGTTGGGTGTGTGACCAGAACACGTTGATTAGACTTTGGTGAAGATCCGGATCCAGATCTGGATCTGAGAATTTCCTGAGTGATTCTTTAAAATTGAGAGATGGGACCAAAAACGATATATAGCATGATATTTTGAAAAGTTGTGGACGGATTCGGACAAAACGTGGTGTATGAGTTGCGTAAGTGACAAGAACGAGCCCATTAGATTTTGGTTAAATTCCATATGCAGGTCCGACCTTTCAGTGAGATACAAAATGTAACTGGCGGATGCATGTGCCCCACCAAGAAACGCTCTCTTTATATACTGTATATACTAGCAGGTACACATGGACATTCTGCACAATGTAAAATGTGACTACAAGTTCTAGACCACCTCCCCAAAGTCCTCAACTTCCCCCCAACCCCAAGTCTTCAACCCCTTTCCCCCATACCCATACTTCATGAAGCCTCAACCTCCCTTTCTCAACTTTCTGTTCTGTCTCTGCCTCCCCACCCCCAACTCTTTGTTCTCCCCTACCCCTTTCTTCCCACTATACATAGCAAGAGGGCCTTCTTACATCATTACCTCCACCACCAAAAGTGGACAGAGTTTCTGTTTTCAACCCTGTTTGTGACTTTTTAAAAAATCAAAGAATCGGTACTTGGTAGCAATGTCAGTACTTGAGGGAAGCATCTTTTGTAGCAATGACTTTACAAGTCTTTTTGGGTGGATCTCTACCAGCTTTGCACAGTGAGATGGTGAAATCTTTGCCCATTCTTTACATGAAAATTGCTCTAATTTTACCAAGTTTGATGGGGATCATCAGGTCAGGTCAGGTATGAGAGCATGCAGCGGAGCAGCGCATCGCTGCGACCACTTTCCGCTGGTACTCCAGGGGCCTCCATCTGGCCATCCCCCAGTTAGATAACGGCCCATCCCCATCTCTTTGAGAAGCCGATCAACCTGATGCAAACAAGAGGCATGTGGTCGGCCCGTTGGCCTCCACTCATGAGGGTCCCTTGGTGAGGGAATCTGGTGAGCAGGATCAACATCAGGAAAAGGAGCCACATGACTATACAGCCGCAGCTGATGCTCACGGACTATGCTGTAACAAATCTCAACTGAGTTTCTCTCAGCAACCACTTGTTGGACACAAAGTTCGACCAATGATAGCCAAGGATTATCCAAAGAGAACTGGTACCGAAGAAGTTAAGTCTCCATCTTAGATCCCTGATCACAGTCGAAGTCTCACTTTCGCAGAGCAAGACTGGAAGCACAAAGGACTTTCATCTTCCTGCATGGGTACCGCCACACCCCATGATCCAGTGACTCCATGACTCCCGAGGCCCGACCCAAACGTCTATTGACCTCTGGCTCGCAACATGCAGAGACATTAATATCACTGCCAAGGCAAGTAAATCTCTCTGTGATCTCAACATCCTCACCACAAACGGGTACAGACAAGATTGCAGCATCCAAGATGTCATTGAAAGCCTGGATGTTAGTTTTGTCCCAGGAAACCCGTAATCCCAGTGACTCCAACTCCTCATTCAGTGCCTTGAGGGCCCCCATAAGGATATCTCTAGCATCTCTGCAAAGATGACTAAATCATCTGAGAAATCAAGGTCAGAGATTTTGATATTCCCAAACGATGTGCCACAACTTGATCTCTCCGACAACCTCCCCAGAATCTAGTTCATAAAAGTGCTGAAAAGTGTGGGGGCCAGGACATGCCCCTGACAAATCCAGTAACAACTGGAAATAAGTCAGAGATGGTATCACCACATCTCACCACACTCTCAGTTCCAGCGTATAGTTCAGACATCAGATTGTCCAGTTTTGGTGGCACCCTACTAAGACCAAGAATCCTCCAGAGGACATCCCGATTCACTGAATCGAACGCTTTGCAGAGATCAACATATGCTGCAAGCAGCCGCTGCCGAAACTCTCGTCTGCGTTCGGTGAGGACACGAAGAGCAAGGATACGGTCAATCGTTGACCTCTTTGGTGTAAATCCCGACTGCTCTGGGCGCTGGTACTCAAGGAGATGGTGGCGAACCCTATCAAGAATTATCTGAGCAAAGACCTTGCCCGGCACTGAGATCAGCGTCACCCCTCAGCAGCTGTTGCAGTCTTGGCGATCACCCTTCCCTTTCCAGAGATGGACAACAAGGTCCCCCTTCCCGTTAGTTGAAATGATGCCTTGGTTCGAGAAAAAGCACAGAACTGCATGCAACGACACGAGTACAGCATTTCCATTCACCTTAAGAAGTTCAGCATGGATGTCACAGATCCCAGGAGCTTTATCCCCTTTCAACTGCTTCACCACAGCCTGTTTCCACCAACGAAGGTGGTTCACAGTGATTGGAGGGTCAGCAATGGGGATAGTTACACCCCTGAGATCCAACTCAACGGTTGGTCAGCTTAGAACAGCCACTTAATGTAAACGACCCAGCGGCCCTTCACTTCGGACTCCTCTGTCAAGAGCCCACCATCCTCTGCTCCAACTGCAGAACAATGAGGGACGGGCTTGGAGGAACGCAATGCATGGGTTCTTCTCGAACCAGGACGAGAATCGCTTGACCAAAGGTGATGCTCCACCCCTTCCCAGATTCCTCGCACTCGAACATAGGCCTCCTTATCCACCCTCAGCACACATACAGTTTTACGCCTCATCTCCCTGAACAGCTCGACTCTGCTATTAAGCCTGATCCTGTGATTCTTGTCAATGGTGTCCAGTGTCCCTTGGGAGACAACGCTGTTCTTCAACTAACGGTGGGTTCCAAGACATCCACCAGCAACATCAAGGATGGCAGTCTTGAAGGAACTCCGCATCTCTTCAGGATTCCCCAAAATAACCAGACTCCCCAAATCCACATTCAGCCTGCTCGCAAGCTGCTCAGCTACCCTTTCATCCCTGAGCTTGCCAACATCCAGCTTGTGCTGGGATGGTGCCATTATCCTGGATTTAAGCTGCAACTTCCGCATTGCCGCACCAAGCCTGCAGTCAATATTGAGGAACTGAGAACTCCGGTAGACCCTGCAGTTATGAATAATCATCCAATGCCCATCAACAAGCACATGGTCAATCTCCTTTTCCGCACCACCAGTGTTGGAATACCAAGTCCAGTGATGAGCCTGTGGGTGATGAAACCATGAACCAGCAACCCCAATTCCATGACTTCTTGTAAAGTCAAGGAACTTGGTGCTATTCACGTTCACAGTTCCAGACCCATGGGGACCAACCCACATCTCATAACCATCCCTTTCAGTTCCAATTGAAGTATTGAAATCCCCCAAGACGAGAAGAGTATCTCGCCTCTGGCACCGATCAACCACAGACTCGAGCGTGGCATGGAATGCATCCTTCACAGTGAGATCACTCACCTCAGTCGGAGCATACACAGAAACCAGGGAAATGACACCCAAGGAGTGATCTATCCTCCGTCTCATGATACGTTCATTGACAGATGTTACCTCAATTATCATGAGAGTCGGCTTATTGGACACAGCTACAGCAACTCCCTGGACATGGTAACCATCAGAGTGACCAGACCAGTGGTAGGTGTAACCACCCGCCATGATCTCACCACTATCCGTTTTCCGAACCTCAGAGAGTGCTGCAATACCAATGTCCAAATGCTGGAGCTCAGATGATAGCAGAGACAGGTGACATCCTCTCTTAGGGATAGGACATTTCAGGCATCCACTCAAAGGGACCGTCTCAGGTTAACCCAAGGAGACACCGTCTGGTGTTCGAGACCTCAGCACCACTCCGACACACACCACTGCGATCCGAGCCAGGGAGTTTACCCCATTGTTTTCCTCCTATCATTAAAGAATGGGGATCCCAAAGACTTTGCCCCAATCCTTTCATCTGGTGAGCTGTCTTCTGAAGGGCAGCTGCACAGGAGGTACTCCCACAGAGTGGGTTTTTCGTTTTCTTTGCGTTTTTTATGTGTTTTCTGGAATGAAGTGTTTTTCAAATTTTGCCAGAGTGCAAATCCTGCCACCAACCTCCTAGGAAGAGGAACCCAACTGCAGGAGGACGTCTGCAGACACAGTTGGGCACCAGATATGGATGGCCGTTGGCTCACAAGGAACTCCTCCACCCTTTGACAGGTTTTGGTTTTAATTCTGCTGGGTGTCCATATCCACGTGCCCTCCTCACCAAGAAACCTGATGGTGGATACGGCTTAGTCGCCGACAACCCACCCATAAACAGGTTAGTACAGGTTTACATGGTAACTGGAGGGAGTGGGATTCAGGAGGGAATGGGTGGGTTTGGAGTCTGGAGGGGGATGTGGTGGGAGGAGGGAGGGGAAGGGGTTGGAGAGGGACCCGGCAATGCCGGGTACCTTTGCTAGTGTGGTACTGTATAACATATAGATGCAATATGTCCAATGCAGAAACCAAAAACAGTCTAAAATCAATAAGCAATATCACCATCAAATATCAATGACAATAGAGTAAAATATAATCGATCTAGTAAAGCTACTGAAATGGAAACAAGTTATGACCAGAGAAAATATTTTCCTCCAAATATATACTATCAAGCCAGCCGATAAATTCCATGTTAATCACCTCCTACATTAATTAATCCCTTCCTGCATTTATCAAGTTTATCTGAATGGATAAACACCAGAGCCATGTAATTAGGGCCAGATAGAATAGAAGAATATGTGAGGGGTTTAACTCAGAAATAATTTACCAGCTAAATTAGCACCATGTGAGCAATCCAATCCATTAATGGGGTATTATATCAATCCATTGACAGGGATTTAATCAATCCATTGACAGAGGATTAGATCAATCCATTGATGGGGGATTCGTATTAGCCCTGTGTTCTGGACAGTGATGGTGCCTGCGGTCCGTATGTTGACCCTTGCTTTCAACCTTTATCGACCTTAGACCCGTGAGACCATTTTTAGACCGTTAATAAGCAAACTAATGACATACTATTCTCTTGGAAGTTATTTTTTAGATCTTTTAAAACCCTTGAGACCATTTTAAACTGCATAGACTCTTTACACCGATCCCTTACACTCCCTAAGACACTCTAGACCTTTACACCGCTCCACCCTTTTAAGGCCCTTTCGACCGAGCTTAAATGTGCAAGCTCCACCTACCTTAAGTGTGGGGATGGAGTTAAAGCCTCGATGGACCCATGTGGGTATGCCTATTAATTATGTACTGTTTGAACGTGACTTGGACCATGACTCCGTCTATTAATTCCATTACATATGATTGGAACGCAACTTTTAAACCTTTAGACACCACAGAGGCTAAAGACCTCATCCACCCTTTACGCCCCTTAGCTTAGACCAGTGCTACTCAAAGTGGTGGTACGCGGACCGGTGCCGGTACGCGAGTCATTGACTGCCGTCCGCGGCGAGTTTCCAGTTTCACATTATCATAATATATAACATGCAATGTATAAAATCTTGAAAAACAAGCCGGTAGGCGATGAGGGATCCGCTAGGATCGAAGCGCTGGACACGATGCTTTTCATTCTGACCGATCCACCAACGAAGATTCATTGCCAAGACGTATTGGTTCACATACAGATATGTGGTTCACATACAGAAACTATGAGAGATAGAGGAACGTTATGCTGTCGCGATAACTAGATGGGAATGCAAGGAATAGGCAGGAGTTGGTCCGGTCGCTCTACCTATCATAGAAGTCGAGCGACGTCAGTTACCGTTTATGTTCTTAAAACGCGGTTTTTCGGCCGCTGCATAGCAACAGGTGGTTGCTAAGGCCTAAGTCACATTTGCTCTACGGTGAGGATACGGCGGCCGTACGCCCTCTGAATTGACAGAAACGTGCGGCGGCCGCAGAGTTTCTGCGGTGGCCTCAGGGTGGCCCTACGCCGTTTGGCTATCTTTTACAGGCCGTAGGGGTCGCCGTGGAATTATAACGCGCAGTTACAACTTTTTTCATTTCTACATTCGCCATAGCAATTCGACAAGCCGAAACAAAAGAAATGGTAAATAAATAAATAAAACTAACCCACTTGTTACCATCCGTCCGGCCACATGTTCGCCTAAGGGCACCTTGAGGCTACCTTGCGTCTGCCTTGAAAATTATATGGCCGCCACAGGGCCCCCTTAAAGTCACCGTGCGACATCAAATCAAAGACCGTACGGCACCACCACGTTTTCGGTCTCCACAATTTCTAAATACGCCGTGCGGCTCCCCGAAAAATAAAAACATATGTCACTGCTACATTGTGTGACCGTGGAAATACTGCGGCCACCGTATAATTACTCGTGGCCATAGATTTTGGAGACCCCACGGCCGCCGTGGCAAATGTGACTTAGGCCTTAGCAACGAAACTCAAGCGCGCACACTCCCAGCCCATATGGCACCTGTTCACCAAGTTTCAGCAAAATCGGTTTGCTGGTTTGTGCTGTGGAGCCTCGCGTTGCAGACACACACACACACACACACACGCACACGCACACGCACACGCACACGCACACGCACACGCACACGCACACGCACACACACACACACACACGCAGACACACACACACACACACACACACACACACACACACACACACACACACACACGGAAAACCCGACAATAACGGATATCTAGCGAATCCCAGTCATATATTTCAACCGACAAATTCAAAATACGCGAGAGAAAAGTATATATATATATATATATATATATATATATATATATATATATATATATATATATATATATATATATATATATATATATATATATATATATATTTTTTTTTTTTTTTAAAAAGTGTCAACTTTTATTATATCCATTATATTTTAATATTTTCCCGGTATAAATTAATATTACTACGGATGTTCAAACAATATTTTGTCGGATCAGAAACAAATAATAATATGGCACAAATATGGTATACCGGGTCCCTGGCACATTGGAAAAAAAAAAACTGCCGGTCCGCCACATCAGATAGTTTGAGAAGCACTGGCTTAGACTGTTTCAAGGCCCCTTAGACCCATCATATCTCTTACACTCTTTTGACCCATTAAATACCCTTTCGACCTTCGCACCATTTGGACCCTTGGATGCTTTGAAGACCTATTATACCCTTTACATCCACAAGACCCATGAAAGACCTCTTAGACCTTTACAAGGAGGAGGGATTTGGGTGGGGTTAATGAGGATAGAAAATATGGTTTTGGATTTGGGATGATCTGAGATGGTGGTGAACAGTTGTCTTGAAGACCTGGAGGGAGGAATGAGATTGAAGAGGTTGTGGAAGTTTGTTTGACAGGCAGGAAAAATAAGGAGCAAATGACATGAGCAGTGATGCTGGATTTAGGTAGTTTTACCAGAAATGGGTTGATGGTGGACCCTGTGAGCCCTGTAGAAACCTGAGGGGGGGGAGGGGACAAGGCACAGAAAGAGCAGAGGGTGCAAGACAAGAAAGGAGGTGGTAGAAGACAGAGAGATCACCGAACTGTCTGTGATGGTGACGTGATAAGCCCATCGACTCGACTTCATCGCGGCGAATTCTAATAATCTTAAAGGCCTTGATTTCCACAGTGTCAAGCTTAGCAAGATGTGAGACATGGAAGCCAGCAAGAAGGGAGGGCAGTACTCCATAAATCTGCAGATGAAAGCCTTATAGATGGATAGGAGTTCAGATGTGCTAACAAATGACTTTGTATGACGAAGGATGCCCAGTCAGCGGCTGGCTCTGGATGCCAATTTTGAAATGTGGTTTGCCCAAGAAAGATCATGGCTATTAGTGAGACCCAGGAGTTTGAAGGACTGAACCTCCTCAAGAGGATTGTTAAGAAAATGGATAGGAAGGTTTGCCAGATGGTCCTTTCAGAAGGAGATAGTGAGAGTGTGAGATTTGTCTGGATGGAAAGGCATTTTCCAACTGTTTGACAAGCTTGTGATATTTTTCATGGTCTGAAGAGAGGGAAGAGGCTGCAGCCTTCCTGCCTGAAGGATGAGCGATACCACGACAGAGAGTGGAGTCAACAAATAGATAAAGAGGATTTTCCAGAGAGTCAGAGGGATCATTGATTAAGATCAGCAATAGGACTGAGCCCAGAGCACTGCCTTGAGGCACTCCAGCTTTGACATGGAGAGGAGATGAAAGGATTCCGTTGAGTGCCACACGTTGGCTATGAGAGTAGAGGAAGCCAGGAACTATCAACTGCAATGATGGATTTAATGACCTTGCTGGTGATTGGAAGTAAGCTGATAAGTCTGTAGTTGAGGGGATCAGTTTTTGCACCTTGTTATGTAATGCTGTGATGTTGCTCGATTTCCAAGCAGATAGTCCTAACATACCAAAGCAGGATTTTAGGACACATGAGCTGATGCTATCCGGTCCAGTTGCAGAGCCAAAGTCGAGGATTGAAAGAACCTTCTCGACCTTTTCAGGTGCAAAAGACACAGAGTCCAGCAGCAGTTTGGAACGACAGGGAAGCATGGGTACCGAGAGTGTAGGGTTGGGGATACAAGATTTGGAAGCAAACACAGAAATGAGGCATTCGGCCTTCTGATGGGCGGAGTCGACTGTGGTTCTATTTGGAGACGTGAATTATTGCAGAAAATTTTCTGTGAGGCCCACTTGGCTACACCTGTATGGGTTTGAGGGTAGAGGAGTAGCAGCTGAAACCCGAATCCTATCCAGGATCCTCCTGATGACTTCATCTTTCCTCTTTCCCTCTTTGAGTTCCTTCTTGGTCTTCCATTTCATTGTAATAACCTGAAGACACTTTAGATGCCTAAGAATTGTTTTTTATGACTTCTTTTTTTTTCGTGCACCATTCGTGTTGCATCACAAGTTGCAATGACAAATCGAAACTGATATCCCAAAGTGAAACTGATGTTGGAAGGTGAAACTGAAACCACTCATCTATGGATCATTGAATGGGAAACCATAATGAAATGCTGTGAGAAATACCGAATGGTGTCTGCTGGTCGTCGGCTGGCACGGAAAGAACTCCGATGATCTCTGATTAGGAGGTAGGCTTGAAACGTGCCGAAATCCGTTTCCCGGCCAATTTTCTATCATTTCACCCTCGCTCTCAAGCAGTACTTTAGAGGTACAAGAACCATGGATTGGAAATCTTAGTTGGTGGAATAGAACGAGATTGCCAAGGTTATTGGCTCCATCGACTGAGATTATATACTCGCTGAATATTCGTGCTGAATTCCCGTTTCTACCAATAAATACACATTACAAAAAGTTGCTCATTTGACTTGAGACATCCATGAATCCGTCAGAGATGGGTACCCCCGCTGGTATATCTCCTTACTGGAATTCATGGACCAGTGTGTGTTTGTTTGCTGTGCTACTCCTCAAACAGTTCTTGGGCGATTACATCCAGACTTGCTACATAGAATCAGCACGACCCCAATTAGTGTATAGGGGTGTTTTGTTATCTTTGCCGGTGGTCTGGGGGGGGGGGGGGTTGGAAGGGAAGTAACGCAAATTCTCTATGTAAATGTATATCGTGTAGTGCTGCTCCATTTGAGAGAGGGTATTCCTGTCCCCTTGTTTTCCAGTTAAATGAGGGGTTTTGAATGACTCAGTTATGAAGCAGCTATGTTTTGAATGGCGCAGCCTCACTGCCAGCTATGAAGCCAGCGGAACGTTGCCCTGAGACCGGGTCTGCTCTCGCTTTTTTTTCACAAACTAGCGGAGTCGATCAAATTTTTACTTTTAGTTGGAAGCACCACCTTCTTCTTTAAAAATGTGTGATCCCAACCGCCCTAATCTTCCATATTTAACTTTGAGATAGAACCATGACTAAACGATGTCTAATTCACAATCTCGCGAGATTTCGATCTCTTGAAGTGACGGGGGACAAACTCTGAAAAGCATATTATTATGTAGATAGGAGTGTGTGAGTATGTGGGCGTGCAAGCGCACACATGTCAGCTGCATGTTTCCCCTTATTTAAGATTTTCCGATCATGTAACACTGGCTGGAAACTACATGGAAATAAACTAAACACCTGTTCTGAGTTTTCTTGCCACAGAGACAGAGCTATTTATTCATGCTTAGTGCAGGTTGGGGGAGGGGGGAGGGGGGGAGTGGATGAAGAACAACATTTCTTGTCATTACCTCCGCCACCGAAAGTGAGGGAGGTTATCTTTTCACCTCTTTCTGTTTGTCTGTTTGTGTGTAGGATATCTCAAAAAGTTGTGGACGGATCTGGATGAGATTTTGTGGACAGTTTGGATGTGTGACATGGATGTACTGATTAGATTTTGGTGACGATCCGAATCCTCATCTGGATACGACAATTATTTAATTTTTAAAGTGATTCTTCACCATTGAGAGATTGGGCAAAAAACAATTATATAGCTTGATATTTCAAAAATGTATTGGGCCAGATATGTTCTCGTGGATCAGGCATTGCATGGCGGAGGTATGTGCTCTTCCGAGTGCCCTTCCAGTTGGACTCTGTTTTTAATGTTCTAATTATTTCTAAATTTTGGGATGAGCATTACTAATCGTATGTTCTTCACTCCAGGCTTGGCAACTCTGGTTTTGAATTGAAGGTCATAGCAGTGTGAGGCATTGCTCATAAGGAGTCATCACAAATCCCTGTCTGCCATGCAAATTCACTGTATTTTCAACAGTCTGATGCAGCTTGGTTTGTATTGCAGTGTTTTGTTTTATTAGAGAATCGTAGAACCTTCATACACATTAGACACGACTCTGGAACCAGCTTGGCTATGGTACTGTCTTGAATCTATTTGATTTTAACAGAAAGTGTTACACATTGGTCATTGCCACACTTATGACTTGTAATCACACCAGGATGAAGATGTATTGATCACTCAAACAGCCCCTCCCCCCCAAAAAAAAAGAAAGAAAGAAAGAAAAAAAACAAGTTTGTAGTCTAATAGCAATGGGTTCCAGCTGTTTATCCAGCAAAGGAAGTGTTGTTTGCATGAAGACCTTTCTCACTGCAATGAGAGCGAGCAGAAATAGTTTTTCCCCATAGGCTATCAAGCTATATTTATATTATGAATGCAAAATTAGTCGAGGTTTTGAACTCTTCTCATCCCCCGCCCCACCCAGGTGCCCCACCACACACCCTCTATATATTTTCCATCCATACCCTTTTCCTTATTATCTTCTCTCTATCTCTTTCTCTCACTCTCCATTTCCCCTCCTATCCCACCCATTCTTCCTTTTCACAACGTGTATATCACATGTAGAGATGACCCCTCATCCGATCACGATATTGCTGATTCGCTCCACATTTTACTGATATTGTGCCAAATATTTTGATAATCTATCTGATTGACTCATTCGAAGTGGTTCTTCACCGAAGCAAACAAAATGTAGCAGTTTTTTTTTTTTTTCTTCTTCAGTGTGATGCTTTGGGAAAGGGATAAAAAGGAAGAACAATAATTGGCCTACTCCCTTTTTAGTGTTGATTGTCCCAATGTATTCTGTAAAGCTGTGCAGGTCAGTTGAACGATAGATTAAATCAACAGAACATTGTTTGATGTGTTTTAACTGCCGTGGGAATCGGGGGGGGGGGGGGGGGAGCCAATGATTTGGGAATTAACTCTTCGTCACAGCAACGGAGGGTCAATGCCCAAAATGTCGGCTTCTCCTTGGTTCCCATGACAGTTAGCATACCTCGCTCAACGTCCTGTTGATTCCACCCATTGATCTATGTTGTCCGTCGATATTCTGGACAGACCGATTGGCTGTTAATAGAGTATTGGATTTAAAGTGGTGACGTTCCTCTGATGTTTCAGCTGAAGTGGGGAGAAAAACTCTTTTTGATGATGGAAAACTTTCTGAAAGAGTTCATTGTACTTTTGTGATTTCCTTGTAATCAATAACCGGTGGGTTGATCTGTTGGTATTCAAATGTGAACCCTTGGCTCATGATGCAGGTCCAAATCCAATGTGCCATAAGTTTTTCAATTTTCTACAAATGGCCTTGTAGTTTATCTTGAAAGTACACGGACTCACTTGCCCTGAATGTGATTTATGTGCAAGCTCCTCCATGGGCATTGGATCACTGTAAACATCGTATATAAAATCTCTAAGTTACGGTAACTGGCGTAACGCTAATTTGCCAATGACCTTATGGCTTTCAGAATGTTGCATTGTTGAAAAGGAATTTTATCTTAAAGAAAGTAGAAGTGTACAACTCGTTTATTTTTTTTTTGATTAATGAGTTGGTCCATTGGATCAAATTTTCATCGGTCTTCAAAGCCTTGTTGCATACCTGCTTGCTGCGCTGCTTGCTTGAGCATTGGTTTGTCTT
The DNA here is from genome assembly GCF_056783735.1 of Eptatretus burgeri. NCBI lineage: Eukaryota > Metazoa > Chordata > Myxini > Myxiniformes > Myxinidae > Eptatretus > Eptatretus burgeri. Next base: position 68,377,311 of record NC_140972.1, on the reverse strand, counting down.
TCACCAAGCCCAGATGTGCTTGGGCCCAGGTGAGGATTATACATTCGTTATTATTATTGGCATTCGATACCATTATTATTGTTGTTAACATTATTAGTATTAATTGATGGATGTTAAAATAGAATCATCATTTTTGTTATTTAGTTTGTAAGTTGAATGCCATGCCATGGAAGGACGTATTGAACTGCTTGATACACCTTTACGTGGCGTGTGGTTAAAACATGGGAATTATTCCGGGTTCTTTGTAGTTAATTAGCCTAATCAATTCAGGAGATCATGGCGATCATTTTGGTGTACCACACTCCATATCGGAAAGCTCCAGTAGAACTCCAAAAAAAAACATAACACACACACACACACACACACACACACACACACACACACACACACACACACACACACACACACACACACACACACACACACACACACACACACACACACCTCATCCATCTGTAGTAGATTCGATTTAATTTTGACTTGATCTGAAGTTCGTAGGACTTCTTCAGCCCCTAAACTTTTGTAGTTTCTGGTTTTCTTTGATTTTTCTTTCTTGTTCACATTTTAAAAGCAATTGTATATTCTAATTACTTTTTGCTATCCTAGTTTAAAGAATTACACTTGGGCCAATAATGTGACACGAAATGATAAAAATTCAAATTTATGTCTTGGATGCACAAACACAATGGATAAATGGCACACCTTTATAACAAGTTGGGTCACCAGATCAGGATCGGGCTATTTCAACTTTAGTAAAGCTTCAATAAGAATGTTGTTGTCTAAGATTGAGTCATAAAAAAGCAAAGCCTAAATACATAAATACAGTGGGGAAGAGGGAAACACACCAACAGTACGATAGAGGGACAGGATGGGTGTGGGGAGGAATGAGAGGTTGGGGATGACACATGGGGTGGACAATATGTTACAGAACGAATCTCAGGATGGCAAAACTGGAAATTTAGAGAAAGTTGTACTTAGGGGACTTAGGGGTGGTAAAGAGGAGATTGGGGGGGGGGGTGGGGGGTGGGGGAAGGAGGTTGTATGTTTAAAGGGGGTAGAAAAGATCAGGGTTTGGGATGGAGGATCATCTGAGAATATGAATGATGGTGTTGAAGATGAGCATGATTCGTTTTCATTTTCTTCACTCTTCGATCTGCACATTGCAGGAATCCGCAAAAGAAATTGGATGAAGGAAACAAAATATTTTTTGCATCAAATATGAAAATGAGGGCCACAAACAAGGTGGTTTGGGTAAAAATGAGCCATGATTATTCTTAATTACCTTTAATTAATATGTATATGTGTTTTGGGACTATGCCTGGTGTTGGCGCAGTGGTAAGGGCAGTGGCTTGGGACCCAAGAGGTCCTGAGTTCAAGCCCCGTTGGGACACTGAATTAATATATGTATATATATATATATATATATATATATATATATATATATATATATATAATGTGTATGTATATGTATATATATATATATATATATGTATATATAAATATATATATATAAATATATATATATGTATATATATATATATATATATATATATAAATATATATAAACCAAGTCGAAAACACCAGGGGGTTGATTCAGCCTGCCATCCTTCCGAGGTCGGCGAAATGAGCACCAGTTGTAACTGGGCCCGGTGTATGCCCCGGTTAGAATAGGTGTACCATATCCCTGTGTGTCGTAAGAGGCGACCAGGGTTGCGTCAGGAAGGGCATCCGGCGTAAAAATCTATGCCAAATCATTATGCGGACAACAAAACGAATTTCCATACCGGATCGGTCGAGGCCCGGGTTACCAACGACCGCCACCGGTACCGGTGGTCAGCAGAGTACCAGTGAAAATTGTGCTACTGCTGGGCGAAGGAGGAGAAGGAGACGGGGAAGGCGAGTCCGGAGGCAGTGGGAGAGGGGGAAGGGTAGAAGTGTGGAGATGAGAGTTGGAACTCTGAATGTTGGGACGATGACTGGCAAAGGGCGAGAGTTGGCCGATATGATGGAGAGAAGAAAGGTGGACATACTGTGTGTACAAGAGACCAAGTGGATGGGGAGTAAGGCGAGGAGCATTGGAGGTGGTTTCAAACTGTTCTACCATGGTGTGGATGGGAGGAGAAATGGTGTCGGGATAATCCTGAAGGAAGATCATGTCAAGAGGGTATTGGAGGTGAGGAGGGTGTCTGACCGAGTGATGAGTGTGAAGTTGGAGATTGAAGGGGTGATGATGAATGTCATCAGTGCATATGCCCCACATATGGGGTGTGAGATGGAATATAAAGAATATTTCTGGAGTGAGTTGGATGAAGTGGTGGAGAGTGTATCCAAGGATGAAAGAGTGGTGATTGGAGCAGATTTCAATGGACATGTTGGGGAAGGGAATAAAGAGGATGAGGAGGTGATGGGGAGGTACGGTCTCAACAAGAGAAATGTGGAAGGGCAAATGGTGGTAGAGTTTGCAAAAAGAATGGAAATGGCAGTGGTAAACACGTATTTCAAGAAGAAGGAGGAACACAGGGTGACATACAAGAGTGGAGGAAAGTGCACACAGGTGGATTACATCTTAAGTAGGAGATGCAACCTGAAAGAGATTAGTGACTGTAAGGTTGTGGCAGGGGAGAGTGTAGCTCGACAGCATCGATTGGTGGTCTGTAGGATGACTTTAGAGGTGAGGTTGAGGAAGAGAGTGAGGGCTGAACCAAGGACCAGATGGTGGAAGCTGAAGGAGGAAGACTGTTGCGTGAAATTTAGGGAGGAGGTGAGACAAGCGTTGGATGGTGGTAAAGATGGGTGGGAGGATTGGGCAACGACAGCAGAAGTTGTGAGGGAGATTGCTCGGAAGGTACTTGGTGTGACATCTGGACAGAGGAAGGAAGATAAGGAGACTTGGTGGTGGAATGAGGAAGTACAGGAAAGTATAAGGAAGAAGGGGTTGGCGAAAAAGAAGTGGGATAGTCAGAGAGATGAAGAAAGTCGGCAGGAGTATAAGGAGTGGCGTCGAAAAGCAAAAAGAGAGGTGGCTAAGGCCAAGGAAAAGGCATATGACGAGCTGTATGAGAAGTTGGATACAAAAGAAGGGGAAAAGGATTTATACCGATTGGCAAGACAGAGGGACCGAGCTGGGAAGGATGTGCTGCAGGTTCGGGTGATAAAGGACGCAAATGGGAATGTGCTGACGAGCGAGGAGAGTGTGTTGAGAAGGTGGATGGAGTACTTTGAGGAGCTGATGAATGAAGAAAATGAGAGAGAGAGAAGGTTGGAAGAGGTGGAGATAGTGAATCTGGAAGTGGGGTGGATCAGTAAGGATGAAGTGAGGACTGCTATGAAGAAGATGAAAAGTGGAAAGGCGGTTGGCCCAGATGGTATACCAGTGGAGGCATGGAAGTGCTTAGGAGAGATGGCAGTGGGGTTGTTAACCAGATTGTTTAATAAAGTCTTGGAAAGTGAGAGGATGCCGGAGGAGTGGAGATTAAGTGTACTGATTCCGATTTTCAAGAATAAGGGTGATGTGCAGAGCTGTGGAAATTACAGAGGGATAAAGTTGTTAAGCCACACCATGAAGTTGTGGGAAAGAGTAGTGGAAGCTCGGTTGAGAGGAGAGGTGATGATCTGTGAGCAGCAATATGGGTTTATGCCAGGAAAGAGCACCACTGATGCGATGTTTGCTTTGAGAATGTTGATGGAGAAGTATAGGGAAGGCCAGAAAGAGTTACATTGTGTGTTTGTGGATTTAGAGAAAGCTTATGATAGGGTGCCAAGAGAGGAGTTGTGGTATTGTATGAGGAAGTCAGGAGTGTTGGAGAAGTATGTGAGGATCGTGCAGGATATGTATGAGGACAGTGTGACAGCGGTGAGGTGTGCGGTAGGAATGACGGACCGGTTTAAGGTTAAAGTGGGATTGCACCAAGGATCGACTCTGAGCCCTTTCCTGTTTGCAATGGTGATGGACAGGTTGACGGACGAGATCAGACTGGAGTCTCCATGGACCATGATGTTCGCGGATGACATCATGATCTGTAGGGAGAGTAGGGAGCAGGCTGAATCGAGCCTTGAGAGGTGGAGGTACGCACTGGAGAGAAGGGGAATGTTAGTCAGTAGGAGTAAGACGGAGTACATGTGCGTAAATGAGAGGGAGGGTGGTGGTATGGTGCAGTTGCAAGGAGTTGAGGTGGGGAAGGTGGATTGGTTTAAATACTTGGGATCAACTGTCCAAAGTAACGGAGAGTGTGGGAGAGAAGTGAAAAAGAGAGTGCAGGCAGGATGGAGTGGGTGGAGAAGAGTTGCAGGGGTGATTTGTGACAGAAGGGTAGCTGCAAGAGTGAAGGGGAAAGTATACAAGACGGGAGTGAGACCAGCTATGTTGTATGGTTTGGAGGCGGTGGCGCTAACAAAAAGACAGGAAGCAGAGCTGGAGGTGGCAGAGTTAAAGATGCTGCGATTCTCGTTGGGAGTGACGAGGATGGATAGGATAAGAAATGAGTGTATTAGAGGGACAGCGCTGGTAGGACGGTTTGGAGACAAAGTGAGAGAGGCGAGATTGAGATGGTTTGGACATGTGCACAGGAGGGAAACGGAGTATATCGGGAGAAGGATGTTGAAGATGGAGCCGCCAGGCAGGAGGAGAAGAGGAAGGCCAAAGAAGAGGTTCATGGATGCGGTGAGGGCGGACATGCGGGTGGTTGGAGTGTCAATGGAAGATGTGGAGGATAGAGCGAAATGGAGACAGTTTGTCCGCTGTGGCGACCCCTAACGGGAGCAAGCCGAAAGAGGAAGAAAATGTGTTTTGGGACTGTTAGATATGACTAAATATTAACCAAGTGTGACTCACTAGATTGACACATTTCACACATTGTATGCAGGAAGTATCCATGGGAGAGGGTTTTTGTTTTTTTTAGTTGTGTATGTCAATGTGTTGGTGACCTTTTTAACTGATGGATTAAACTCGTACATTACTAGAACAGAGCAAATACCTCCACCAGGTTGAACAGTTTACATTTTGTATCACACTGATAGACGAGCTGAATCTGGACCTTTGGCCTAAATTTTTTTTTAATGTTGAGCTTCCGGTAACCTGACCGACCCCAATAATTCCTGCCGGCCCCAAATTTTTTTTATTTTTGCGAGGGTTGACTTCTGAGCATCCATTTTCTGGCCGCTGTACATGGCATTACTCTGTGCCATTGTTGACCGCTGTGGTCTCAACAGAGAAAATCGGCAGCTGTTCATTTCATTTCAGGGCTCAGAAAGTTTTTATCGACATTTTGAAAACATTGCACAACCCACTTTGGACACAACGATGGTGTCTTGTTCAAAGTCGGAAAATGGATGCTGGATAGGCATTCTCGACTTTGACAGAAGTCATGGCTGCCGTGCAGACATTTGGTGTTCGCTTTTTATCCCCCGCCGCGTGGCGGAAGGGGGATATTGCTGTCACCCAGGTCGTCCGGCTGTCCGTCTGGCTGTCCGTCCGTCCGTCTGTCCGGGCGTCAACATTTATAGCTGCGATAACTCATAAACTGTTCACCATATCGATTTGAAATTTGGGTCACACATGTACCACCTGAAAAGGAAGAACCCTATTGATTTTGGGCGTGGCCGGATCCAAGATGGCCGACTGGGGCGGCCATCTTGAAAAAAATGTTTTTTCGCCATATCGATTTGAAATTTGGGTCACACATGTACAACCTGAAAAGGAAGAACCCTATTGATTTTGGGCGTGGCCAGATCCATATCATGCATTATTACCAGTGCGTATCATCTTTTGTCCCAATCTCTCAATTATGAAAAATCACTTGAGAAATTAAAAAATTCTCGTATCCTAATCCAGAGTTGGATCTTGAGCAAAATCGAATCAATTCTCCCGTGTCACATCTGTCCACCAAATTTCTTCCGAATATGTCCATAACTTTTTGAGATATCCTACTCCCAAGCAGGGGTGAGAACATAACATCCGCCCACCTTCGGTGACCGAGGTAAAAATTGCCATGTTCTTCTGAACCGAATGATGAGAACCATCTTGGGGGTGTAACACTGGCGAGAACAAACTGCACTCCAAATGGTGGTACTGGTGTAGAACAGTGAAGGGTATAGGTGAGAACGGGTTGGGAGAGGGGAGGGGGCATGTGAGGGAGTTGGAGAGGGTATTTGTTTTCGTGGTTAAAGTTAACTTTTTTTTTCGTGACGTTGTCCTTGTGAGTATTTCAGACCTCAATGCTGCACAGATTTTCTCCAGTGAGCAGATAAAACTTGTATCCCGAGGTGAATTAATGCGGCAAAAATCCACCGACGTGCTCATTCATCACCACATCACACGGTGAAACTTTTTGAAGATCAGGATGGATTTGGTCCCACACACAGCCTGCAGTGTTGACTCTCTATAAGTGCTCTCTGAAAAAATTGAGTTTCAGTAACAATGCACACAGCTTTTATGTGTTTAGTGTTGCAATGTTCCGCAAGAAACAAACCGAGTCTGTTACCAACTATTCCCAATGCATACCCTTTCCTATGCAGACAAAATGACTTTTGGCTCCGCCAACCCCCATCCTTCCCCTTTGCTTTCCAAGTCCTTCCCTCAAAAGATAGTAAGACTGAAACATTTTTGAAGAACTTTTGTTTTGTATACATGGTCGAGACTCATGGAAGAGCTGGAGCAGAATGGAACTGATGGGAACAAAATGAAAAGGGGGAAACACCCACAGCAGAGCAAAAGTGAAAATGAGATCAAGGGAAAAAGGAGGTGAACAAGCTGCCCAGAAGCTGAATGAAACACAGAAAGAAGAGGAAGGGGAAAGTAGGGATGAAAAAGAATGAGAACAAACCAACTAACAACAAGCAATTGAAAAGAGAGAGAGAGGGAAGGGGGGGGGGTCACTATAACCTGGGAAAAAGGATTGCTTGTGGATTGGGTCATTTGGGGTAGGTTCAGATGATGAGTGTGGATGGGGGTAGTAGTGAACCTGAGGTAGTGGTGAACAGGTGTTTCCGTCATTACCTTGTACTTTTGATGGTGTTTTAATGGTGACCTTCCCAATCACCGATGATTCCAGTATCCAACCTCTTGTTTTTCTATCCATAGCGTGTTCAACATTTATTTGACCACAGTCATCTTGTGAAATGTGTTATCTGCTGCATTTAATTACCTCCGCCACCGACAGTGAAGGAGGTTATGTTTTCACCCCATTCTGTCTGTCTGTTGGGTCGCCGAAATAGGTGACCCTTATTGTCAGTAATTCTGTCTGTTTGTTTGTTTGGATGTTTGTTCATTTGTCATCAGCATAATTGGTAGTAAATGTGGGCGGATTTTGACCAAACTCGGGTGGTAGGTACATCTTATGACCTCGTGCTTTGGAAATTGTGATAGTTGCTAGGGACACTTTGGTTCCCTTGCAACAACCGAAAAACCTTCAAAATCGGTACCGTTCACGAGAAATCAATTCCGAAAGCCATTATCCCACGTAGGGTTATGAAATTTGCCACGAATGATCGACAGGTGATGCTCAATCAAATATATTCAGGTTTTTGTGATATATGGAATACTTTACCCGCAGCGCCCCCTACAATTAGGGTATGCGCGAAAATTGGCGAAAATTGAAGGCCCCCTCGCGACCAGGTGAGTGCATCGATACGAATGAAACTTTGCAGGTTCATGGTACTCAATGAGTACTATAACTTTGCCTCAGGACATATTGACCGATTTCGCTTAGGTCAGGGGTCTAAGGTCAATTAGTACAAAAATCGATAATATGCGAGAGCTGAAGGCACCAAATGCTACTCCTTCTAGGGTTATGGTCGGATGGTCATGAAAATTCACACTAATCGTCTGGAATACATTGTGCACAAAGCATCGAGCCGGATTTTCGATTTAGATCTTTGTTCACCCACAGCACCCCCTCGAACTTTGGGGATTTCCGATTTCAAACCGCATTTTTGGTACTTTTCATTCAAATGGATACCGAGTAGTTATCAGAAGATGGAACTGGATGAGATTTGATATGCATAATCTTAAGGTGATTCCCTATCCGATACATGACATCCATTTTGCTATATATCTTATAGTTTCCATGCTCGGCGACCCATCACCACCTACCGGCTTGTCTTTATCTCTTTGACTGTGTGCAGGATATCTCAAAAAGTTGTGGATGGATCTGGATGAAATTTTGTTCAGGTTCGGTGTGTCACAAGGACGAACTGTTTAGATTTTGGTGAAGATCCGAATCCGGATCCAGATCTGATCATTTCTTAAGTGATTCTTCACCATTGAGAGATCGGGTCATAAACTATATATAGCACGATATCTCAAAAAGTTGTGGATGGATTCGTACGAAACTTGGTGGACACGTTGTGTGTGTGACAAGGAAGAATTTTTTTTCGATTTTGCTGAAGATCTGAATCCGAATCTTGATACGAGAATTATTTAATATTTAGTGATTCTTCACCATTGAGAGATTGGGCCAAAAACTATATACTGCATTATATTTCAAAAATGTATTGGGCCAAATATGTTCTCTGGGATGAGACGTTGTGTGGCAGAGGTATGCGCTCTACCGAGTGCCCTTCTAGTTTATTTATTATTTTGGTAATACCATATTTGTGTAATTGTGTAAACATCTCTTTTTCTCCCTCCTCTCTCTCCCTCTCTTTCAGGTGACGGTTCGGGGCACTGTGGAGTAGAAAAGGAGAATTGATGACTTACAATGGTGACACCTTCTCTCGTTCTGCTCTCTGGACCTTTCCACGATCCCCCACCTTCACTTTCCATTCATGCTCGCCGTTGTGACTTGCGAGAGACTGATGCTGCTAATTTTTTTAATTTTTTTATTTTTCGTTAGGATTTGGAATGGGGAGTATTTGGCGGGGGGGGCGGGGGTGGGTGGTGTGGGTGATTGGGCCGAGAGGGAAGGGCATTGGAGGAGAAAAAGGCAAAGAAATGAAACACTGGACAGTTTGTCAAAGAGTGACACACGCACTACACTGTTGCTGAGGGTTCCTACAAGCAGAACATCTTGGGTTGGACTACTCCAACGCCGCACTCTTTGGACACTTTCAGTTTTAAAGCCACTGGTAAAATGTTGGTGTTTGATACCGAATCAATCCAGCTTTTGTACATTCATTTGTAGATATGCCCCTGTGACACAGCCCAAAGATGTTTGTTGGAGTTAATTGTAGGAGATTCATGGATTTTCCTTTTTTATCTTTTTTTCCCCTTTGGGGAGGGAGGGGTTGGGTCGTGAGTGGGGCGGGGGGGGAGGGGGTAAAATGTGGGGAGAGGGTGTAAACTGTGACATTTTTAAACGTGCTGCTTCCATCCACTGTTTTTTGCACTCTTTCTACTGGTTGTGAAATTTCAGTCCTTTCATTGAGCACAGCTTTAGTTGACAATTTGTGTATTTATACTCTCGTGTTTGCAGGAAGTAACTTCAACCTGATCCTGCTGTCAGGAGGGCCAGATATTTTTGAAATCTTGAAATTATGGTTGGTGCTCAGATTTTGAAGTTGATCAAGTCAGAAGGGCACACGCGTCAGCGTTGAAAATTAACGGGGAGGCGGGGCGGAATAATCGGTCGCTTTGTTGAATTGTGGCTCGAGCAACATGAAGCGCCGTGGTTTGCTCTGATCTTGAAAACTCCATTTCAACAGCTCGAGCAGGAAATAAAATGCCCCGATCCACGTGATTGGCACCTAGACGCAAGAGGAAAATGTCAGTCAAGGTTTCTAATCCGTGGTTTTGCTACTTTACGGACCATAACAGCTAATTTGTATAAAATTTCTTGTCCCACGTTTAATGGGATGTACAGTATACGTCTTATTTAATCACAGGCTCCCCGTTTCACGTTTGATATGTTGCATTCTCTTTGCTGTTGTAAACATTCATTTTGCTTGTCATCACGTTGAACTTGTGTATAAAATCATTTCTATGTCGGCTTTTATTTGCTGCTTCTAATTTTGTGCGGGAGCACAGTGTAGAAGAAACTTTTTGTTACCTTGTGGAACCAGTGTTGAGGCTCCTGTTAAATGTCGGAGTTTATTATTTATTGCTAAAGTTTATGTACAACCTATATATGTTAAGTAGGACCTAATCTTTTTGAGATCCCTTTTTGCATCTGTCAAACTTGATGTGTACTACGTGTACTAGTGTACTACGTTATACGAACCTTCTCGCCACCTTCAATCCCCACAAGTATTTCCGAAAAAGAAATTCTATCCCAACTCATCTTTGATATTGTTCAACGTAGACGGGCATACTGTTGTTTAATAGCCTCAGCATAACGGCTGGCAATTAATCAGCTAAATTAGGTGATTTTTTTTTAACAATTAACCTTTGCAGCCTCAAAATTCGATCGATGAAAACCTAAGCATTTAATATCACCGTCGTATTAGATTATTCGGCTTCCGGAAGAATTAGATTATTATTATTATTATTATTATTATTATTATTATTATTATTATTATTATTTTGAAACCGGTCTAAGCCTTGTTTGTCATGTCGAGGGTGTTTTGCACTGAAAGTTTTGTTGCATAGTTGCAATTGTTTCCTTGTACATGCTTTCCTTTTGAAATAATTTTTACGAAATATAACAAATTAACAGCAATGTACGTCTTGATGTGCATTTAGGAATAGGTATAATTAGTTTTGTTTTTTTGTTTTGTAATGTCCCATCAGTTTTGACGTTGAAGTGCAATTTGCTTGAATAATGTTTATGTTAAGCCGTCTTTATTTCGGTGATAAATGAGGAAGTTACTTTGGGTATACAGCAATGACCGTACAAAAGTTTCCACGGGCATCGTTTCTGCCAGAGGGCCTTTCCATGCATGTGCTCACCGCCATGGCACCGCTTCAATCCCATCTTTCTAACAACGTGGCATTTACACCTCCACTGAGATGAATTGTGCCCTCTCAGCCCCCTCTGCTCATAACCTCCAGTTTTCAGCTTTAATGCTCTTGATATCCCGAACATCCAAACAATTGAGGGGCGTTGTCGGCGATTTCACTTGGATTTTTCACGCTAAAAAATAAATAAGTAAATAAAGATGTTTTCGGTGAAAACAGATAGAAACCATCATTGACTTTCAAGGCAGAATAATGTTTGTATGGTTAACAAAATAGGCCTTAACACGAATGCTTCCCTGAATGTTGATTACATTTTCAAATGACTATGGATTATGCAAATGTTGTCAAAGCAAAAACGAAGGATTTTGCAGTTAGGGTATTATTGTATATACTGTAAATACGTTGGCGCAGTTCAATTTTGTTCATATAAAAGATGTGTATATATATATGCAGTCAGCAAGAACCAGAACTAGTATAAAATAGACCGTTTTAATTGATCCAAAACGTTTGTCGTGCATCGTCTGTTACCCCCACATCTCCTGATCTAGAGTGCTGGAATTTTCTCAGCAAACGCTGTTTTCTGCATTTACAGCTTATACATGTGCATATGTACAGTGTTCGACTTGCTCTCGTAAGGATAACAGATTTCCCTAATGCAATACAGATATTTTTCAGCTCGCCGTGTGTGTGGTTTCAATGTTTTGTTTGCAAACAGGAGTGACCCCTATGCGTCACATTATTGTTTGGATGTGTGCAGTAGCTTCATTTGGACTGGATGATGTTGCTTTTTCTTGCACCGGGGAATTTGTTTCGTCTGTTGGAGGAAAACGTGTTTTTGGGTTTTTTTTTTTTGTATTGTTGATTTTGCTGCCAATTTACTGGTGATTCCCATCCCACGGCAGTGCAAGTTGAGACAGCTTGAGAAATATTTGCTGCTATTCAGATTATTGAGATTCGGAAGTTGTTGATGTATGTGCTTCCTTTCCCATTTCGTGCCTGTTCTCCACAGCAAGGATTTACTGGATTTGCAGGTTGCTAAAGGGATTGAAGTGCCTTCAGAAAGTATTCACACCCCTCGACTTTTGCCACATTTTGTTGTGTTGCAGCCTGAATTTAAAATGGATTAAACTTAAATTTTTACAAATTAATTAAAAATGAAAAGCTGAAATGTCTTGCGTCAATGAGTATTCAACGCCTTTGCTATGACACTCCAAATTGAGCTCAGGTGCATCCAATTTCCTTTGATCATCCTTGAGATGTCACTACAACTTGATTGGAGTACACCTGTGGCCAATTCAATTGATTGGACATGATTTAGAAAGAAACACCTTTCTATAGAAAGTCCCACAGTTGACGGTGCACGTCAGAGCAGAAACTCAACCATCAAGTCCAAGTAACTGGCTGTAGAATTCCGAAATAGAATTGTGAGGAGGCATAGCTCTGGGGAAGGGTATAGAACAATTTCTAGCGTGTTGAAAGTTCCCAAGAGCTGAGCTCCAGCATTAAGAAATGGAAAGAATATGGAACTACCCAGACTCTTTCTCGAGCTGGCCATGAAGAAGGACCTTGATCAGGGAGATGACCAAGAACCCAATGACCACTCTGACAGAACTACTGAGTTCCTTGACTGAGATGGGAGAACCTGCCAGAAGGACAACAATCTTTGCAACACTTCACAAATCTAGGCGTTATGGGAGAGTGGCCAGATGTAAGCCACTCCTGAGAAAAAGGTGCATGACAGTACACCTGGAGTTTGCAAAAAGGCAACTGAAAAACTCTGAGAGCATGAGAGTAAAGATGCTGTCGTCTAATGAGACAAAAATTGATCTTTGGCCGGAATGCAAAGCGCTACGTTTGGTGGAAACCGTGCACAGCTCATCACCCATCTAACACCATCCCTACCATGAGGCATGGTGGTGGCAGCATCACGCTATGGGGATGCTTTTCAGTGGCAGGGACTGTGAGACTTGTAAGGATAGAGGGAACAATGAATGGAGCCAAATACAGGCAAATCCCTGAGGAGAACCTCCTTCAGATTGCAAAATACCTCAGACTGCAGTGAAGATTTATGTTCCAACAGGACAATGACCCCAAGCATACAGCCAAAGCAACACTGGAATGGCTTCAGAACAAGAACGTGAAAGTCCTTGAGTGGCACAGCCAAAGCCCAGAATTGCATCCCATTGAGAATCTGTGGAAAGACTTGAAGATTGCTGTTCACCGACACTCCTCATCCAACTTGACAGAACTTGAGCATATATCTGCAAGGATGAATGGGATAAAATTCCCAAATCCAGATGTGAAAGATGATAGACACATACCCAAGATGACTCGAAGCTCTATTAGCTGCCTCCTCCTCCTTCGTATGCAGCACAAGGCTGCGGGTAGCATCATTGGTTGAGGGTGTAGCTGTACCGCTGATGTATATTTGCTGCCAAAGGCGCTTCTACAAAGTATTGACTCGAGGGGAGGGGGGTGGGCGGGGGTGGTTGAATACTTGTTGACTCAAGACATTTCAGTTTTTCATTTTTAATTTGTAAAAATTTCTAAAAACATGTTTTCACTTTGTCATTATATGGGGTATTTTGTGTTGATCGGTAACAAAAAATTTGAATTTAATTCATTTTAAATTCAGGCTGCAACAACAAAATGTGACAAAAGTCCAGGGGTGTGAATACTTTCTGAAGGCACTGTATCTATTCATTACATCATAATTTAACGCCTTCCTCCCTCCTTCTCGGTATGCCTCGTTCACAGCTCTTCCTTTCCCTCCCTTACTCTCATCTCCTTCCCAGCCTTCTTTCCCTTTTCTTGCCACACTCCTATCCTTCATTTCTTTCTTTTTTCCCCCTTCTATGAATCATCCTTCTCTTGTTTTTTTTTGTCATTTCCTTTTGTAGGCTGTCAACCTAACAGCCCAAAACTTTACATGCATACTAAGGGAACTCCGAACTGGGTATTTGGGTAAATTTAAGCACCCCTTTTTGAAGATTAACTCATCTCATCATGAAAAAGAACAAAAACAAGCTTATCCTTGGTCAGCCCGCTCTCCCTTGCAGGGGTCTTTGCTTCGCCATTTGTTTTGGCCTGCTTAAGAATGCCTTGCCTTGGAACCACAATGTACTCTCATGGACTAATTAATGTATATAATTGAAATCTATGTTCAGATTTTGAGGATCGGAGCATGTGGAATAATTAAGTGTCGAAATTTGGAATGAAATCAGAAAAATTTAAGAAATTGACGATTCTTATAACTGCGTATGTACTTTTTTTTTTCATTCCCCACCAACTTCGTTGGTTGGCAGGGGATATAGACATGGGTTCCGTCCGTCCGTCACATTTAGTTTCTGGAGCTTAACTACAAATCCCCTCAAGATATATTTCCGAAATTTGGTACACATATCAAGCAAGTGGTGAACTGGTGCCTTTTGATATTTTCTAATTGATAGATCACATGGTTTGGCAGCCATGTTGGATTCAAGAAAAATATTAAATAATGTTTTCTCTGGAATCACATTACCTAATTAAGCAAAAATTTGCAACTATCATCTTCCATCATGTCTGCATACAGAGTAAAAATTATGACATCATGAGTCACATGGTTTGGTGGCCATATTGGATAGAAAAACACACCATCTGATTAACACGAAACTTCACACACTTATTCCATTGGAGGCAGAATGTAAATTTATGATGTCATAGGTCACATGGTTCGTCAGCCATCTTGGATTGAAAATTAATAAATTTTAAAAATCTTCTCCAGAACGGCTGGACAGATTGAGGCAAAATTTCACATACACTTTCCCCAAGACATTCTTTCACAAGTTTGTTAATTTCTAATTGATAGGTCACATGGTTTGGCGGCCATATTGAATTCACCCTGAAACCTTCAAACATTTTCTCCAGAACGGCTGGTCAGATCAAGGGGAAACTTCACATACATATTGCACACGCTTAGGGAATACAAGTTTGTTAATCCTCATTTACTATGGCCGGGGATATCGAAGACTTTGCCTTCAACAGATGCTAGTTTTTTATCCCCCGCCGCGTGGCGGAAGGGGGATATTGTTTTACTTTGAGCAAGCAAGGCTGTGATCGCTTCTCCATATTTACAGAAGAAAATGTGAAACTGCCAAAGCATTAAACTTCAATTTCTCTACTGTTTGGCGAATTATATCGAGTGAAGAAAACATTAAGGAAGGTTCTAAAAGTGTAACTTCATTGAGAGCAACAAAAATAATTCAACATCACGATCATCACAAAGGATCCTGCAGCCACACCTGGGTTCTCTGTGGTGAAATCTCTGGAGGTGGGAAGGCAAAATAAATTAAATTGAAGAGCAAATTAAAATAACAATTAACATAATGGGAGGATTAGAATGAGTAAAGCAACGGGACAAGTGAACTACGAGTTCAAGAGACAAAAATATTGTGATAATATTTATGTCACTTACTGTTTGAAAAAATTCCACTCAATTTTTGAGGTGTCACTTTTCCCCTCCCCATTCCTTGCTCCCCCCCCTCTTTTCTCGCTCTCCTGCCCTTCCTCACTCTTCTGGCCTTCCTCACTCCCCTCCTCTCTTTCTCTCGCTCCTCGCATGCCCTTCCTCTCAGGGTGCAGAGCAATGTGTGGTGAGGCCTTGCTCCCCCCCTTCTGAGCTCACCTTTCCTTAGCCCCTCCCCACCCCTCCTTCCTTCTCCTTTTCTCTCTTTCGCTCCCACTGCTCTCCTTGCACCTCCTCCTTCCCAGACTGTATACATATGTGTGGTGAGGCTTCACTCTCCCTCCCCTTCCTCGCTCTCTCCACATCCTCCCCACTTTCCTCACTCTCCCCACCTTCTTCCCCCCCTTCCTCACTCACCCCCACCCCTCTTGTCTCTCGCCCCTCCACCCCCTTGACTCACGCCTCCCCCTCCTCACTCCTTCACCTCTCTACACTCCTCTCTCTCTCTCTCCCCTCCCCGCTCTCTCTCCTCACCTCTTCTCCCTCCCAAATGCCCCCGCTTTCTCACCCCTTTCTCACTCTCGCCCCTCTCTTTCTCTCGCTCACCCTCCTCTCTCTCTCTTTCACTCCCAACCCCATCCTTACACTCCTCCCTCTCGCAGTGCATAACGACGTGTGGTGAAGAAGTCGTTTTCCTCTCCACCTTCCTTGCTCCCCCTCCCCCCTTTCCTCATGCTCTCTCCTTCCAAGCTCCACCTTTTCTGAGCCCCTCCTCATTCCATCACCCCTCCCCTCTCTCTTCCTCCTCCCCTCTCTCTCTTCCCCCTCTTTCTCTCTCCCCCCTCCCCCCCACCTCTCTCCCCACCATATCTTAGTATTCCCGTCAGCTAAGCAACGAGTGGTATTTGCAGGTATATAATAAAATTCCACAGACAACTACATATCTGCGATCCCAAAGCTCTCCCAAAGCCAAAGTCATCAATGAACTCTCATATTCTCTGGAAAATCCTCTTTATCTCTTTGCTCATAACTCCACCCGCTGTCGTACCATTTGTCATCCCTAAGATCGGCAAGCAGCAGCCTCTTCTCTCACTGCAGATTTGGATAAAATCACAAGATGGTCCAACACGTGGAACATGTCTGTCAATCCTGACAAATCTCACACTCAATGTGTCTCTCCAAAAGGACCATCTGGAACCCCCCCTCCCCTGCCATCTACTTTCTTAACAATCCTCTTGAAGAAGTACTTTCATTCAAGCTTCTGGGTCTCACTATCAGCCATGATCTTTCCTGGGAAAGTCACATTTCCAAACTGGCCTCCAAAGCCAGTCGCCGACTGGGAATCCTCTGTCATGCAAAGTCCTTCCTCAGTCCACCTGAGCTCCTGACCACATACGAAGCTTTTGTCCACAGCCTGATGGGAGTACTGCTCTCCCCTCTGGGATGGTGTTGCTGCTTCTCACCTTTCTCGGCTTCACGCTGTGGAAACCAAGGCATTTAGGATCATTGGTATCTCCCGCGGTGAGGCTGAGTCTTTGGGTCTCTCACTCTCTCACCGCAAGCAGGTCGGTGGTCTTTTTGGCTTTGACCATCTCCTCTCTGGCCTCACTCCCCCCGCCCCTGCTCTAAGATATGTCCCCCCCCCTATTTCTGTGGGGCACTCGAGGTCCGCCAACAACCCCCTTCTGGTAAAACTACCAAAACCACGAATCGCTGCTCACCTTCACTCTTCCATTCCTCTTTTTTTCCCCACCTTTGGAATAAACTCCCACACTCTTCAATCCCACTTTTCCCTCCAGGTCTTCAAAACAGCTGTTCACTACCATCTGTTATCTTCCCCCATCGAAAACCATGATCTTTTCTCCTTCAAACCCACCTCCTTCAAATTCCCTGCTTTCCATCCTGAAAGTCCCTGTGGTGGCCATCTTGTTTACCCTGTGTACCCCGCCTCATCCCTCTCCCTTCCACAGATCTCCTCATGTCTCTGTTCCCCACTGTTTTTTCGTTCCCCCTCCAGTCCCTCTTGTCTCCTGCTCCCCTTGTTGCACGTTCTGTGTGTTAGCTGTTATATGAGCCTCGACAGTGTTTACAAAATAAATGAATAAAGGTAAGCCTCCCCTTGGTTCCCAGGATCAAATGATGGCATATTGTTGTGGGCCGGAGTTCGGCGGCGATAAACGACCACCAGGGGGAGCAGTGGGGTCGTCTCCACGGAACACCCCGGATAAGTCCGAAAGGTCACGGGTTCCTTAGCGGACCGTGGTCGCCAATATTTCGACGGCGTGGGGTAGGATTAATTGCCTAATTTCAATATACTTAAGTACCCACGTCGTCAAATTACCGGGGAAGTCGCACCCTCGACGGACTCTGTCGAACCGGGTCGCTCTAGCGACCTCGGTCTGGTGTAACCGAGCGGAATTACCAAAGTCCGTCAGTCCAAACGACAACTTATGGCACACGGCCTCCCTGATTCTCAATACGCACCGTGCTGGGTCAATGGGAGAAACAACAGGCAACGAACTGGAACATTTAACAGATATTTATTCACAATAGGGAGGGAGACAGAGCAGAGTTATCCGAATAAAATGAATGCAATTTACAATGAATGAAAAGCACTTAACAATTCTACTTAACAGACGCGCCGCACACAGACACACACACCCAAAAAGAAATGGACCCCGTGGGTCTTTATTCGGTCCTCCCGCTGAGCAGGATAGTTCAGTGGGGGACCAGAGCCTGGCCGGGTACCTTCCCGCCTCGTGCGGTCACACCAGACTCCAACCCGCCATGGTGGGACTCGAACCCACATCCCAAAATCCAGGGGCCCACGACCCTGGCTGCTCGACCACCACCACCACGAGGAGCCACCGCAAAGGACCGCAGACCACGACCGAGACCAAGCCACCACGACAGACCAAAAGCAATTAGCCACGATCACTGCAGTACTCTGGTCCTGACAACTACTGTACTCTCTGTCTTTGGACCGGGCGAACACTTCATCTGGCTGGGGTGGAGCCGGCCCTGATGAGATGATCCTCCTGATTGGATGGGGTGTCTTGGGGGTGTGTCAGGGCGTCTCGGAGTCCCGCCCCCCAAAGAGGCTCTGTAGTAGCTTTCGGCACTGTGGCCTCCCATTGGTCGGAGCGCCTCGGCCCTGCTCGCCCATTGGCTGGAGGAAACGCTCCATGCCCTTCCTCGGAGCGGAGCCTCGATCTGATGCGATGGAGGCTCCGCCTACGCCTTCAGCCAAAAACACGTGGGCAATGGAGTCGGTGGTTTGAAGAAGTGAAGGGGATTTGTTGTAAAAAAAAACTAACTATAAAGAAACTTTGCAGCGCACACATGTAATTCCCGTTAGACATAGGGGGTGGGGCCCCAACTATAAACACATACTTAGAGATAACTGAGCTAAGGGGACTGCTGTCTGTTTGCAAAAGGCTTCCAAATCGGTAACAATATTACTTTCGGACTACTATTATAACCTTGACCTTCAACATTTCGGGATTGAGTGGAAATTAAGAAAATGTATCCCCATCTACAATCTCACCATAAAACTGTACAGCATAAAAATTGGAGGATAATTATTCAAGTTATGATCAAAAATATGTTTTTTGTTGATTAGGTCAGGTCAGGTATGGGAGCATGCGCCAGAGCAGCGCGTCGCTGTGTCTACTTTCCGCCGGTACTCCATTGGCCTCCATCTGGCCATTCTCAAGGCAGATGCCTGGCCCATCCCCATCTTCTTGAGATGCTGATCAATCTGCTGCAACAACGAGGCACGTGGTCGGCCCACTGGCCTCCTCCACTCACGAGACTCCCTCGCTGAGAGAATCTGATGAGCAGGATCAGCGTCAGGAAAACGAGCCACATGTCCATACAGCCCCAGATGATGCTCACGGACTATGGAGCTAACAAATGTCATTTGAGTCTCTCTCATCAACCGCTCGTTGGACACAAAGTCCAAATAGCAACAGCAAAGGATTCTCCGAAGAGACCTGGTACCAAAGGAATTAAGTCTCCATGTCAGATCCCTGGTCAGAGTCCAAGTCTCACTCCCATAGAGAAAGACTGGAGGCACCAAGGACCTGAAGACTTGGACTTTCATCTTCCCGCACAGGTACTGACAGTGCCACACCCCATGATCCAGTGAATCCATGACTCCCCAGGCCCGACCCAAACGTCTGTTGACCTCTGGCTCAGAGCCAGCAGAGACATGAACATCACTGCCATGGTAAGTGAATCTCTCTGCGACCTCAACATCCTCACCACAAACCGGTACAGACAGGATAGCAGCATCCAAGATGTCATTGAAAGCCTGGATCTAAGTTTTGACCCAGGAAACCCGTAATCCCAGTGGCTCCGACTCCTCATTCAGCACCTCAAGGGCCCCCAAAAGGATATCTGGAGTTTCTGCAAAGATGACTGTATCATCTGTGCAATCAAGGTCAGAGATCTTAACATTCCCAAACGATGCACCACAGCTTGATCTCTCCGACATCCTTCCCAGAACCCAGTCCATACAAGTGCTGAAAAGTGTTGGGGCCAGTACACACCCCTGGCGAACTCTTGCAACAACTGGAAATAAGTCAAAGATGGTACCTCCACATCTCACAGCTCTCTCAGTACCAGAGTATAGTTCAGACATCAGATCGATCAGTTTTGGTGGCACCCAACGAAGACCAATAATCCTTCAGAGGGCATCCCGATTCACTGAATCAAACGCTTTACAGAGATCAACTTAGGCTGCAAGCATCCCCTGCTGAAACACTCGGCTGCGTTCGGTGAGGACCCGAAGAGCAAGGATACGGTCAATCATTGACCTCTTTGGTGTAAAGTCTGGCTGCTCTGGACACTGGTGCTCAAGAAGATGGTGGTGAACACTATCGAGAATTATCCGAGCAAAGACCTTGCCCGGCACTGAGAGCAGCATCACCCCTCGGTAGTTGTTTCAGTCTTGGCGATCACCCTTCCCTTCCAGAGAAGGACAACAAGGCCCCTCTTCCAGTCAGTTGGGATGATGCCTGTGATCAAGGCAGAGCACAAAACTGCATGCAACGACACGAGTGCAGCATTTCCACCAGCGTTGACAAGTTCTGCATGGATGCCATAGATCCCTGGAGCTTTACTCTATTTCAACCAACTTGACTTCCGGTTCTGGATTTGGAGCGTTGGCAGGTCTCCTTGGGGGTTCCCTGCTGACAATCTCAAAGTTAAGTTTCCGGTCGTTATCTGTCCCGTTTTAACTTTATTTTCTCACCTACATGTTACTGTGTGTTCCTAGTTCGGTTTGTTTCAAAAATCGTTCTATTTTGTGAGATTTCGTCAAACTTGTCTTACTGGGTGCTTGAGGCCTACCCTTTGTTCCCCTCGGTGTACGATCGTGTTTATTTGTTTTTTCTCCCCATTATCTTCAATTTCTATCTTTCTCACTTTCTTAACGTTCCCCATCCCTCCCAACTAATCACCCTATTTCTTATCTTAAATCCTCCCCAAAAAAACGCTACCTTTCTCCGATTCTTCTTCTTCTTCTTCCTCTCTTCTTCTTCTTCTTCCTCCTCCTCTTCTTCTTCCTCGATTTTTTTTTTTCTACTAAACTTCCATGACCTAATCTGTTGAAAACTCTCAAACATTAATAATAATAACAAAAACGATCTCTTATAATGCTTCATCTTCATCTTTCACACGTGTGGTACTCTTTACTGTATCATAATGCACTACTCTTCTGATATTTAAACAGACTGCTCTCAATTCGACTTCTCCTTCATACCTTGCCTAAAAAATCCAATTGTTAGTGTTTCTTCTCTCCATTCTCTGAATTTGCCTTTATTGCATCCATCAAGAAATGTGTTTAATCGCATAACTGAAGTAAAACTTTCAAAAACCCCAGTTTGCTATGAATGTTCACTTTCCATCAACCATTCTTTTTTTCCAACTTCAGTGCCAACTCACTCCTCTCACCCCTCACTCTCAAAGCAACCATCCCACTCTTCTCCCTCCAAGCCTCCCTCTCACCTCTCTCAAAACCTCCCCCCTCACCTTTGTCCCACCATTCATCCCCCTCACTCATCCTTCCCAAAGTTGCAACCCCCCTCCCATCCACAAAGCTGCCTCCTTCCACTGCCCTCTCACCTCCATCTCTTCACTCCACCTCCTCAAATCCTCAACTGCCTTCTTCCCCCTCTCTTGTCCCCCTCTCCCCCAGCACCACAGAGCCTTTTCTCCTCCTCATTCAGCCCCTCCCTAGCTATTCTGCAATCCCCCACACTCTTTCAACAACACTCCTTACCTCCCCTCATCCCTTGTCCTACCCTCCCCCTCCCCCACCCCCTGCACCAAAAGTCTCCTCCCCTACCTCTTCATTAAAAGTATGGACCTCAAATATCTGGGGCCTTCGCTCAAACCTTTCAGATATTTCCATACAGGTTGCCACTGACAAACCAGGCGTAATCTGCCTAACAGAAACTTTCCTCCCCCAAGACGTGTCTGACTCCCAAGTATCTCTCCCTGGTTACTCCCTCCTCCCGTACGACAGACCTGAGCCTCGTCCTGGTGGAGGAGTTGCTCTCTTCATCAAAGACTCTATTCTTCACTCTCCATGCACTGCCCTCACTCCCCCACACCCCCAGGAATACCTCTGGCTACGGCTTCCCCTCCACTCCCACCTCATGTTTATATGTGTACTGTACCGTCCACCTAACAGTGATGACTCCATTTACACCTCACTTTCCGAAAACATGGACCAACTTCTATCTTCTCATCCAAACTCTCTCTTCCTCATATGTGGTGATTTCAATTGTCATCATGCCAGTTGGCTAGGTGTGGGTACCTCTCTCACCTGTCATGGCACCTCAATAAAAACTTTCTGCGACTCATTGGGACTGACTCAATCGGTCAACTTCCCGACCCGGATCTCAACCAATGGTACTCCATCTCTTCTGGATCTGATTTTGACAAATTTCCCTGACAATATCTGCTGCTCTTCCTCCGCTCCAATTGGTTCTTCTGACCACGTCCTTGTCACGTTCTTGTCTGACCACGTCTGACTCAAACTTATAGACTGGTCTCCTATCTCTACTTTCTCCAACATCAACTCATCCTGGGAATTCTTTCAAAGAAACTTGCTCTCCCTCATGCACAGATTTATCCCCTCTCGACTTCAGTTGTACTCCCCTTCTTCCCGCCCTTGGTTCATATAAGGTGATCACATGTTCCTCGTTAAATGGTTGTCAGATGGAGGACACTGGGTCACGTGGTCAAATTATTGGCGTTCGCAGTCGATGAGTGACCCGCCGAAACACGAAGTTATTCGTGTGTGACAGCCTGCGCGTCCCAGTGAGTCCGGAGAGGAAACAGGGACAGCCCCTCCCTCGTGGTTCCCCCACAACCCCGGGTCCACGACAATATAAAAGTTGCTCCAGCTCGGTGTCAGCGTGCGTGTCTGTGTCCATCAAAAGAAAATCACGAAGAAGAGGGCTCTGAATGCAAAAGGCTATACATTTTCAATGTGGATGAGCTTTGCATTTTGTATTTCTATTTTGATCTTCCTCTTAATGCATTGTATGTTTTTCAAGTACTGGCAAATACAACCCGTCACCTCGTTGATGGGGATATTAAAGGAGAGAGAGAGAGAGAGAGAGAGAGAGAGAGAGAGAGAGAGAGAGAGAGAGACAGACAGTGAGAGAGAGAGAGAGAGAGAGAGAGAGAGAGTGAGAGAGAGAGAGAGAGAGAGAGAGAGAGAGAGAGAGAGACAGACGGAGAGAGAGAGGGAGAGGGAGAGAGAGAGAGAGAGACGGAGAGAGAGAGAGAGAGAGACGGAGAGAGAGAGAGAGAGACGGAGAGAGAGAGAGAGACGGAGAGAGAGAGAGAGACGGAGAGAGAGAGAGAGACGGAGAGAGAGAGAGACGGAGAGAGAGAGAGACGGAGAGAGAGAGAGACGGAGAGAGAGAGAGACGGAGAGAGAGAGGGAGACGGAGAGAGAGAGAGAGACGGAGAGAGAGAGACGGAGAGAGAGACGGACGATATATATATATATATATATATATATATATATATATATATATATATATATATATATATATATATATATATATATATATATATATATATATATATATACATATATTAGCAAAGAGAATGATAATCAAATAACTGATCAAATACAGCAGTTTATCAGTAGGAACTAACAGACTAAGGTGGGGTCATCAGAAGGAACCTGGATAGGATTCGTGTTTCGGCTGCTACTCCTCTACCCTCAAACCCATCCAGGCACAGCCAGGTGAACCTTACAAAAACTATTTGCAAGATTCACCCCTCTATAGACAAAGTAAAAGAAAGAAAAATAGATGTCGATACAATTATTGTTTTAAAAACAATAAAATGCTTAATGTTTGATATATTCTGTTATTTTGCTTTGGATGAAATCCATCTGTGTTATTAAATTGTTCTAATACTTGTTTCAGTTAATTTGGGGGATGGTTTGGATATGTGTCGCTTTTTGGAATGGATCTGTCTGGTGTCCATTTCGCTCCCCTACCACGATCCTGGCCTGGTTTGGTTGAGTCCACATTTACGTTTGGTTTCTTTTCGTAATATAACGCTTAATGTTTTATATATTTTTAAGTTTTGGGTTGCGTGCACCAGGCCAGAAACAGTGACAGTTGGAATTGCGTTGGAATCACCATCATAGCTTCAGCAGTTATTGAGGAAGGTTGGGCTACAGTTTTACATTGTTTTTGAGGGGAATAAGA
>NC_140972.1:68328289-68350789 GCF_056783735.1 Eptatretus burgeri | reverse complement strand
GGTGAGGTTAAACCCCCACCCGTGACTGGCTCCTGGCGGTAGTTCCAGGAGGGTCATGACTGAATTGTCCGTCCGGTGGGCGACGCGGCTGCCATTAGAGGTACGTGGCCGATCGCACGCCAGGCGGGCCAGAATTCGTAACAATACATTTGTGAAAAATAAATGTTTGCATTTTGATTGATGTAAATCATGACAACACAACAACTCAAGTCATTATGTGTGTGTGTGAACCGTTTTTACAGCCATTTTTCCCTGCTGTGCAGGGGTTTGGCTTTTTGTGAGGCAATGTTTTATGGCCGGATGCCCTTCCTGACGCCAACCCTGGTCGCCTCTTACGACACACAGGGATATGGTACACCTATTCTAACCGGGGCATACACCGGGACCAGTACACTGGCACTCATTTCGCCGACCTCGGAAGGATGACAGGCTGAGTCAACCCCCTGGTGTTAATTCAGCAGCCAACGGGGCTTGAACTCAGGACACTGGGATCCCAAGCCGCCACCCTAACCACTAAGCCAACACCAGGCTTAACTCAAGTCATTATCCTCAGTAAAAACAAGTCTGTGCCTCTAGTGACATGTGGTAAGCTGTTTTTAATAACGTGGTGGTGAGGTGCTTTGATTACGTGGGGTGATGTGTTTTTTTTAATAAGGTGGTGGTGTTTGTACCACTATAGTGACGCATGGTCAGGCGAGCACAGAGTGAGTGAGTGAGTGTCAAAAAATAAGTGGAGCATGATGAGCACTCCTCCAATCTCTATTTTCTGCACCGAAGCGTCACCTCCAATCCAATCCAGAGGCCTCAGCCGAGTGACTTTGTCAAAGACAAAGATTTATGCTCAAAATTGGCTAAATATCAAAGGGAGCTGCATATCCGGATTTCAGGCTTATTTGCCCTTATCAGAACAGCTTACCATGTAAACATCTAACCAATGATGACCAGATTCGTTCTTTATACATCAATCGTACCTCCTGACTGTAATTGTGAGCATCAGCCACGGATTATGTCCCACACGGTAAACCGCATAATCTGCAAAGAACAATCCGTCTGTCTGCCACTCGGACATCTGTTCCCGCTAATGCAAACCGATCAACCAGGTGGTGCGATCGGCTGGGAAATCAACAATAGGTGGAACATGACGAGCACTGCTCCTAAGTTCCCAACCGACCCTGCCAATCTCCTTGTACCCCCAGCTCCATCCCCAAACTGCATCATTTCATCATGTTGGCCTCCATTGTGCAAGTCAGGTTTTTTTGGGGGATTGAAGGAATGGTCAACATGCTCCGTGTACTCATTAATAAAGAGCTTGTACGTGTGTGACATGAAAAATTAGCCTGATAAATGGACATTGATGTTCTTTCACATGAATAATGACGACACAAGCAGACAAATGGACATCTCGGTTTGTTGAAAAATATAAACTATTGTACACATTTTATGAGGCATTTTGTATTGTGACCGCATGTGCTAAGCGAAAAGCGGGGTTAAGCAATTGGTTCACTTTGCCTGTCTGTCTGTCTGTCTGTCTGTCTGTCTGTCTGCCTAAAGAAGTCGGTCTATGACCGAGGAACAACTTCATTTCAAACCTTCCATTTAGCAGTAATCTACTTGGAAAAATATTAACACCATCTCGTGCCCTAAGGGTGCTGCAAGTGTGAGATTCAGAATTCATGGCACTTCATGCCCCGATGGCAGAGTAACTGTGAGATTCAGCTTCAGGCAAATATGGTGGCACCTCGTGCTATTTGGTTGATGCAAGACTTTCAAAGAAAGACCCTTCCCATGTCTTTTTTTTTTCTCCAGAATGTACTGGGTAAGGTGTTTCATGAACTCCCTACTTGTAATAGAGTTTGGTGCAAAAAAGATGTGAAATGAATGTGAACTATGTTGGACATGATGGAGGAAGCTGTTTGCAAAGGCGGTTCAGGTAAGTAAATAAAATGATAATTTGAAAGTTCGATATGATAGAACTAAGGTGTAGTCCATTTGCCAGAGAAGTAACCTTGTTGTCCTCAAAGGTGTATGGTCTTATGGTGGTTTCTTGTTCACAGACATGCATAGACAAAATTAAGCTTGGTTGCCCGGATGACAACCATGGGGAAATCTGTTATTTTTGCGCAAATACAAGATGGCCGTCATCGACCGGGCTGAAAATATAACTTTTTAGGTAATGAACTTAAAATTACACAAGAGACATCTTTTCCATATAATTTTGGCACGAGGAATCGATATTTAACCTTATTTTATGATTCGAAGTAAATTTGAGGTCAATGTTCGAGTTCCTGGCAATTGTTTGCCATGTGAGATACATTTTGAATGACAACAAGGTCACCATTCTGACAACTGGACGCTCACATACGACATTAATGCGAGTTACTAATTCATTGTTTTGTTTTTACAGATATGGCTGATTCAAGGTGCATTCTTCCCGTGTGTCATGGTGGAGGGGAATTGAAGAAATTCGCTGATCAAGGGATCAAGACATTGATCTCCTGTGCCAAAGCACGTGGAGATGAAGAGCTACGTGTAAAACTACAGGACATTGTTGATGGTGGTGGTGATGCTGTTCGCATGGAATGTCACAAAGGATGCTACTGTACTTGCACATCAAAACAAAAAATTGAGAGACTTCGTAAATCACAGAAAAGAAAAGCTGAAGATGATTGTGTTACAGTGACAACAAGATCTCGCACACAGGCAACATGCAGTGGTGCGTTTGTTTACAAACGTGACTGCATTGTTTGTGGCAAAGAATGTTTACCTGTTGATGACAAACATCCAGAAAGATGGGATCGTGTTCGTCAGTGCATGACTAAAGAACGTTTTGACAAGGAAGGTAATCCCATCCCAACTATGAAAGATGCCATCATTAATGCTGCTGAGCAACGTAATGATGAAGTAGCCAGAACGGTCAAGTTACATATTGGATATTTGGTTGATCTCCCTGTGGCTGAGTGTAAATACCATGTACGCTGTTATAACCGTTTCATGACAGTCCCTAAATATGCTGATTTGCCAACTGGTGTTGCAGAAGAAAGTGCCCTAAAGAACGTCATAGAGCGCATGAATTGTGACAGGTCAAAGATGTGGAATAGCATTGAACTGCATTCCCTGTACTGTGATCTTGGTGGCAAACTCACTCGACGTGATATGTTTGGCAAACTAACAGACTGCATGAGTAAGGACGTTATGTTAGTTCGGGTAGGTGGATGTGCTACCATTGTTGGTTTCCATGAGTCCATTGCTAACCATCTGAAAATGGTTAAAGTGGATGATGCAGATGAGAGGAGTATTGATTCTGTCATAAGGCAGATCAAGAAGGAGGCACGCTCAGTCAAGTACAACAGTGCCAATTATGACCTCTCAGAATTTACACAAGCAAACACAATCAAGGCAACAAGCCCAACTTTACTGAGGTTGATTTCAGACTGAGTGTCTGGTGGTGAAATGACCAAGAAATCTCTAAGCCTGAGCCAGTCAATTCAAAGTCATGTTACAGGTACCAGAAATCAGACAACATTAGGACTGGCTGTCAAACAACTGCACCGCCATGGCAGTTCTGATCTTCTAAAGTTCCTTCATAAACATGGGTTCACAACGTCATATGATGAGGTCCTGAGATTCAGGAAATCCGCTGCTCATTTTCTCGGTGACATTGCTCAGCTTCTCCACCAATTCATGGGTTTGAGTAGAACTGTTGGTGTGATTTTTGCCTGGTTTGATAATCTTGATCTGCAAGTGTTCACGCCTAATGGTCGGCGCCTTACTCATGTCGTCTCCCATGAATTTCAGCAACCCCATCCTGCAGGCATTCTTGAGTATGGGCATGCTCACCCAGGGAAGAGTGACCTTATTATCCTACGACTGTCTAAGAAAGCTGCCCAGTCTAGGACAAGCAGCAGCTCATCAGGGAGCCTTCCTCTGCAGCACTACACTGGGCCATCCAAAGTGAACCCCCCGGCTGTGGATGCAACCTCTGGATTCTCCTACCAAGAAGTGTGTGCCCGGCAAGCGAGTTTAGCTGCTGCACAGGAAAAGGACATGAAGTGGCTAAACACAGTCAGCACACAGGTGAACGCCATGGAATGGGGTGGGTTCAACAACCAAGAAGCATTCACCAGTCATGCAGAAAAAAAAGCCAGCAAGTACCTACATGTTCGGACCCCTTATTGATGCCAAAGCTTCTCGTCCAGACACTGTAGTGACTTCACTGGAGTATCTTCAGAAGTCATTGACTGATATGGGAATGACTTATGTCCACATCTCTGTGGATCTCCAGCTCTGCATGGTGGCTTGCCAAATCAAGTGGCATGATGTTGATCACTTTAAAAATGTGATTCTGACGCCTGGGATAATGCACACTGTGCAGTCCTTCTGTGGTTGCATTGGCAAACTCATGCGTGGGTCTGGTGTTGAGACTCTCATCAGTTCAGCATTCGGGGGCCTGGCAGGAATCATGAGTGGCAAGTCCTGGGTTCGATCAATGAGAGCCTTCCGGATGGTTTCGACTGCCCTTCTCATTTCCTTCCTCACCACCGGCCCCAAGACATTCCAGGAGTTGTGCAGCTACCTTGAGACATGCAGACAGCACCCAACTGGGAAGCACTGGGTTGATAACTTCATCAAGCCTACTCTGCTTGTTCATCAACTTCTGCGTAGTGAGAGGGAGGCAGACTTCCTGCTGCAACAGCTAACACTTGAACGCATGCTTCCCTACTTCATTGTTGCTGGTCACCATCACTATTCCCGTTACATCACCCATCACCTTCTGGAGATGCGCTATCTGCTGCCACCAGATGCCAAGTCAGAGCTCATATCAGGTGCTTTTGTGTGTCGTCACCAGGAAGGCATTTGGAATGGTGTGAGCTCTGATCAGTTCGGTGAACAAACCGCTATTAGAATTGGCAAGGGTGGCCTCAAGGGTATGACTCTTTCTCCAGAGATGGTAGCAGAGTGGATCGATTCCTTTCCTGTCACTGCCTACATCTCAGATACAATGGAGCACATCTACCCTGACTCCTCAAACAAGGACAATGAAGACCAAGTAAGAGAAAAGGACACAAGAATCGGACCACATCACAAGGAGGAGGGGAAGAAGAGGAGAGAACCTGATGCAGATGATAGGCGCCGGATTTTACTTGAATTGTCGAATGTGTCTCATCCTCTTGAGAATCACTCACCACATCTGTACAACATTGGCAATGGTCGAGTTGCTCCCCGAGAAGCGGAAGTGAATGTTGAGGATTCCATGGTTATAGGTCAGAAAATAGTTGCAGAGTTTCATGCATCCCTTCCAGGTGGATTCCATGCAACCATGTCATGCCCCATCAAGACAATGGAGCACTTACAGAAAGGAGTAAAAATTGGGGACAAGACGATCTTTGATCTAGAAACCATCTTCCTCAGGCTGCTGACTATTGGACAGCAAAGACAAATGGAGCAAGGACCTATCTTCCAGTTTGAGCTCTGCGCAGTACTCACTGATTGATGAATATGGGTGCTTAAGGAAAGGCAATAAAGCACCACTGGCACACAAACTCTGTGTTCAGGCACAACAGCCTCTGCAACCAGATGTTACCATTGTTGATGCGAGCCAACTTCTCTATCATATTTTCTGGCCTTTCAGGGGAACTGTGTCAGTCTTAGTTGAGTCCATCAAGACAAGGTTGTCTACCATTGCTGGTCAGAAGATCTTGGTCTTTGACAAATATTATGATGTTTCTGCAAAGGACCATGAACGAGTGAGGCGTGCTGGCATTGGTTCCATCAACTATGACCTCACAATAAACACACCCCTGCCGAGTCGAGTCGCCATCCTGAAAAAACAAGCAGAACAAGTTGCAGCTGTCCAAGGTTTTGAGTACCTATAACTTTGGTGAAGGAGTTACTGTGGAGAGCCGTAGCCATGGTGCGTTCAACCATGATGAAGCAGACATTACAATGATCTCACACCTGCTCATGGCTGCTGAATGTAATGCAAGAGTGATACGTATCCTCTCTGATGACACTGATGTTTTTGTATTGATGGTTTACTGGGTTTACCAGCGCAACATCCAGGCCACAGTGCAGATGGAAAGGTGGGATGGAGCAATTTGGGACATCAACACCACCTGTGACCAGCTTGGCCCCAAGTGTCTGCAGCTTTTGGGAATGCACTACATCACTGGCTCAGATACCACGTCAAACCCATATGGCAAGGGCAAAGTGTCAGCCCTGAAGACACTGAGAGCTGGCAACTTCCCTGGTTTGTACTCCGCACTTGGCGAGCTGAACGCAAGCCATGAACAGCTCATGGAAGCAGGGCGGACATTCTTCTGTGCCCTGTCTGGTCAGCCAGAAGGTACCACGATGAGTGAGATGAGGTACTCTCTGTACACAAGGAAGTCTGGCAAGCCCCTCAAGCTCATGGCATTACCTCCAACTGAGATCAATCTCATCCTACATATTTTGCGTGCACATCTACAGACAGTA
Source organism: Eptatretus burgeri (assembly GCF_056783735.1). Taxonomy (NCBI): domain Eukaryota; kingdom Metazoa; phylum Chordata; class Myxini; order Myxiniformes; family Myxinidae; genus Eptatretus; species Eptatretus burgeri. The sequence goes on along the minus strand of NC_140972.1, from coordinate 68,344,315 downwards.
CTTGCAAAATCAGCTGAGCAGCAGGCCCCACCTGACCTTGACATTACAAAATATGGATGGGACATCAAAGATGGAATCCCAGTACCAGCAACTTCTGCTACTCCACCAGCCCCTTTGGACCTCATGGATGTTGTGCAGTGTGGATGCAAAGCAGAGGGGAAGGCCTGCAGTACTGCAAGTTGCAGTTGTCACCATGCAAAGATCTCCTGCACGCTATACTGCACTTGTGGTTGCAGTGACAAGTGCTTCAACCCACACAAGACTGTGGAGGACAGTGAAAGTGAAGTGGAAGGAGGGAGTGTCGAAGCAGAACTGGAAAGAGACTAAGATACGGAAGAGGATGAGTACAATGAATGGGAATGAACAATACGTAAGTTGTCTACTAGGCTCTATGTCCTCTGTTCCTAAGATGTCCAATATGATGACATGACAATGTGTATGCTTTCTAATTATCAACATACTGTTGTGAACCATTCATGACTTCACTTTTGCATTGGTGTTGCATAATTTTCAGCAGAAAATAGTCATAGACATTTCATGTGAAGCTCTATTTATTCCTGAACGTAAAAAATAACCCCAAAATTGAATTCCTCATGTCAAAATCATATGGAAAAGAGGTATTACACAGGATTATATGTTGACCGATTAAAAACTTAGCCCCATCGTCTGACCTGCAGCGACCATCTTGAATTTATGCAAATTACAGGAGTTCCTCAAGGTGGCCACCCCGGCAACCAACCTGAATTTTATTAATGGACCCATGTTAGTCCAAAACAATCATAAAACCATACACTTTCCACATCAACAAGGTTGACAATGGAACACATAATAACGGGAAATGGACGAGTGTGGATTCGGATTCTCTTTAAACCAATGCATTCTTTAGAAGGATCGTTCCTGCGATGATACTAGTCAGCGTGTTCTCGGCTTTTGACCTCGCTTGGTTGAAGGAGTGGTAATTGATGCATATCTTGCTCAGATGTTGTTTAACTTTAAGGTGGTGGGGTTTCAAGCCTGACTTAACTTTTATCTTGATTATGGAACTAGGAGGTGTTTTTGCAGCTCGGTATAGATTGTTTTCTTCCCTGAATTCTTCAGATAGCCAGTATATCACATCCACAGAACACTGTTGTGACTTAAGTTAGGTAGATGTAGCCTTTAGGTGCTCGGACAATTTACATCTGGACTCAGTGGTGTAATGGTTAGAGTTTGCTCTGAGTCTGGGAGGTCGGTGGTTCAAATCTTACCTGTGTCATAGCAAAGAATTCAAAAATGATATGTGTTGCTTCCTTGCTTGATGCTCAGTATTTAAAAGGACAGAGCATGGACAAACGATTATAACTTGGCAATCAAAACATTGACAAACAACCTTAAGTTGGCAATCAAAACATTGACAAACAACCATAAGTTGACAATCAGAGCATTAACAAACAACCAGAAGTTGGCAATCAGAGTATGGACAAACAACCAGAAGTTGGCAATCAGAGTATGGACAAATAACCATAAGTTGGTAATCAGAACATTGACAAACAACCATAAGTTGGAAATCAGAATATTGACAAACAACCATAAGTTGGTAATCAGAACATTGACAAACAACCATAAGTTGGCAATCAGAGCATGAACAAACAACCCTAAGTTGGCAATCAGAGTATGGACAAACAATCATAAGTTGGTAATCAGAACATTGACAAACAACCCTAAGTTGGCAATCAGAGTATGGACAAACAACCAGAAGTTGGCAATCAGAGTATGGACAAAAAACCAGAAGTTGGCAATCAGAACATTGACAAACAACCATAAGTTGGCAATCAGAGTATGGACAAACAACCAGAAGTTGGCAATCAGAACATTGACAAACAACCATAAATTGGCATGACTAGTGCAGGCTTTGGCCCAAATGGCCTTGTCTTGCATTGAAGATCCTTGTACCAGTTTGTGTTTTTCATGGAATGTACAAGTCGTTTCAAATTTGAAGGCGTTCTTTTTTAAATGTTAGCACTGATTTATACCTTGATAAGAGAGAAGTGATTTATACCTTGATAAGAGAGCACTGATTTATACCTTGATAAGAGAGAAGTGATTTATACATTGATAAGAGAGTAGTGATTTATACCAAGATAAGAGAGCAGTGATTTATACCTTGATAAGAGAGCAGTGATTTATACCTTGATAAAAGAGCAGTGATTTATACATTGATAAGAGAGCAGTGATTTATACCAAGATAAGAGAGCAGTGATTTATACCTTGATAAAAGAGCAGTGATTTATACCTTGATAAAAGAGCAGTGATTTATACCTTGATAAAAGAGCAGTGATTTATACCTTGATAAAAGAGCAGTGATTTATACCTTGATAAAAGAGCAGTGATTTATACCTTGATAAAAGAGCAGTGATTTATACCTTGATAAAAGAGCAGTGATTTATACCTTGATAAAAGAGCAGTGATTTATACCTTGATAAGAGAGCAGTGATTTATACCTTGATAAAAGAGCAGTGATTTATACCTTGATAAGAGAGCAGTGATTTATACCTTGATAAGAGAGCAGCGATTTATACATTGATAAAAGAGCAGTGATTTATACCTTGATAAGAGAGCAGTGATTTATACATTGATAAGAGAGCAGTGATTTATACATTGATAAGAGAGCAGTGATTTATACCTTGATAAGAGAGCAGTGATTTATACCTTGATAAGAGAGCAGCGATTTATACCTTGATAAGAGAGCAGTGATTTATACCTTGATAAAAGACCAGTGATTTATACCTTGATAAGAGAGCAGTGATTTATACATTGATAAAAGAGCAGTGATTTATACCTTGATAAGAGAGCAGTGATTTATACATTGATAAGAGAGCAGTGATTTATACCTTGATAAGAGAGCAGTGATTTATACATTGATAAAAGAGCAGTGATTTATACATTGATAAAAGAGCAGTGATTTATACATTGATAAAAGAGCAGTGATTTATACATTGATAAAAGAGCAGTGATTTATACCTTGATAAGAGAGCAGTGATTTATACCTTTATAAGAGAGCAGTGATTTATACCTTGATAAGAGAGCAGTGATTTATACCTTGATAAAAGAGCAGTGATTTATACCTTGATAAGAGAGCAGTGATTTATACATTGATAAGAGAGCAGTGATTTATACCTTGATAAGAGAGCAGTGATTTATACATTGATAAAAGAGCAGTGATTTATACATTGATAAAAGAGCAGTGATTTATACATTGATAAAAGAGCAGTGATTTATACCTTGATAAAAGAGCAGTGATTTATACCTTGATAAGAGAGCAGTGATTTATACATTGATAAGAGAGCAGTGATTTATACCTTGATAAGAGAGCAGTGATTTATACCTTGATAAGAGAGCAGTGATTTATACATTGATAAAAGAGCAGTGATTTATACCTTGATAAAAGAGCAGTGATTTATACATTGATAAAAGAGCAGTGATTTATACCTTGATAAGAGAGCAGTGATTTATACCTTGATAAGAGAGCAGTGATTTATACCTTGATAAGAGAGCAGTGATTTATACATTGATAAGAGAGCAGTGATTTATACCTTGATAAGAGAGCAGTGATTTATACATTGATAAAAGAGCAGTGATTTATACATTGATAAAAGAGCAGTGATTTATACATTGATAAAAGAGCAGTGATTTATACCTTGATAAAAGAGCAGTGATTTATACATTGATAAAAGAGCAGTGATTTATACATTGATAAAAGAGCAGTGATTTATACATTGATAAAAGAGCAGTGATTTATACCTTGATAAGAGAGCAGTGATTTATACATTGATAAAAGAGCAGTGATTTATACATTGATAAAAGAGCAGTGATTTATACATTGATAAAAGAGCAGTGATTTATACATTGATAAAAGAGCAGTGATTTATACATTGATAAGAGAGCAGTGATTTATACATTGATAAGAGAGCAGTGATTTATACCTTGATAAGAGAGCAGTGATTTATACCTTGATAAGAGAGCAGTGATTTATACCTTGATAAGAGAGCAGTGATTTATACATTGATAAGAGAGCAGTGATTTATACCTTGATAAGAGAGCAGTGATTTATACCTTGATAAGAGAGCAGTGATTTATACCTTGATAAGAGAGCAGTGATTTATACATTGATAAGAGAGCAGTGATTTATACCTTGATAAGAGAGCAGTGATTTATACCTTGATAAGAGAGCAGTGATTTATACCTTGATAAGAGAGCAGTGATTTATACATTGATAAGAGAGCAGTGATTTATACCTTGATAAGAGAGCAGTGATTTATACCTTGATAAAAGAGCAGTGATTTATACCTTGATAAGAGAGCAGTGATTTATACATTGATAAGAGAGCAGTGATTTATACCTTGATAAGAGAGCAGTGATTTATACCTTGATAAGAGAGCAGTGATTTATACATTGATAAAAGAGCAGTGATTTATACCTTGATAAAAGAGCAGTGATTTATACATTGATAAAAGAGCAGTGATTTATACCTTGATAAGAGAGCAGTGATTTATACCTTGATAAGAGAGCAGTGATTTATACCTTGATAAGAGAGCAGTGATTTATACATTGATAAGAGAGCAGTGATTTATACCTTGATAAGAGAGCAGTGATTTATACATTGATAAAAGAGCAGTGATTTATACATTGATAAAAGAGCAGTGATTTATACATTGATAAAAGAGCAGTGATTTATACCTTGATAAAAGAGCAGTGATTTATACATTGATAAAAGAGCAGTGATTTATACATTGATAAAAGAGCAGTGATTTATACATTGATAAAAGAGCAGTGATTTATACCTTGATAAGAGAGCAGTGATTTATACATTGATAAAAGAGCAGTGATTTATACATTGATAAAAGAGCAGTGATTTATACATTGATAAAAGAGCAGTGATTTATACATTGATAAAAGAGCAGTGATTTATACATTGATAAGAGAGCAGTGATTTATACATTGATAAGAGAGCAGTGATTTATACCTTGATAAGAGAGCAGTGATTTATACCTTGATAAGAGAGCAGTGATTTATACATTGATAAGAGAGCAGTGATTTATACCTTGATAAGAGAGCAGTGATTTATACCTTGATAAGAGAGCAGTGATTTATACCTTGATAAGAGAGCAGTGATTTATACATTGATAAGAGAGCAGTGATTTATACCTTGATAAGAGAGCAGTGATTTATACCTTGATAAAAGAGCAGTGATTTATACCTTGATAAAAGAGCAGTGATTTATACCTTGATAAGAGAGCAGTGATTTATACCTTGATAAGAGAGCAGTGATTTATACCTTGATAAGAGAGCAGTGATTTATACATTGATAAGAGAGCAGTGATTTATACCTTGATAAGAGAGCAGTGATTTATACCTTGATAAGAGAGCAGTGATTTATACCTTGATAAGAGAGCAGTGATTTATACCTTGATAAAAGAGCAGTGATTTATACCTTGATAAAAGAGCAGTGATTTATACCTTGATAAAAGAGCAGTGATTTATACCTTGATAAAAGAGCAGTGATTTATACCTTGATAAAAGAGCAGTGATTTATACCTTGATAAGAGAGCAGTGATTTATACCTTGATAAGAGAGCAGTGATTTATACATTGATAAGAGAGCAGTGATTTATACCTTGATAAGAGAGCAGTGATTTATACCTTGATAAGAGAGCAGTGATTTATACCTTGATAAGAGAGCAGTGATTTATACATTGATAAGAGAGCAGTGATTTATACCTTGATAAGAGAGCAGTGATTTATACCTTGATAAAAGAGCAGTGATTTATACCTTGATAAAAGAGCAGTGATTTATACCTTGATAAAAGAGCAGTGATTTATACCTTGATAAAAGAGCAGTGATTTATACCTTGATAAAAGAGCAGTGATTTATACGTTGATAAGAGAGCAGTGATTTATACCTTGATAAGAGAGCAGTGATTTATACCTTGATAAGAGAGCAGTGATTTATACCTTGATAAGAGAGCAGTGATTTATACCTTGATAAAAGAGCAGTGATTTATACCTTGATAAAAGAGCAGTGATTTATACCTTGATAAGAGAGCAGTGATTTATACATTGATAAAAGAGCAGTGATTTATACCTTGATAAAAGAGCTGTGATTTATACCTTGATAAAAGAGCAGTGATTTATACATTGATAAAAGAGCAGTGATTTATACCTTGATAAGAGAGCAGTGATTTATACCTTGATAAGGGAGCAGTGATTTATACATTGATAAAAGAGCAGTGATTTATACCTTGATAAGAGAGCAGTGATTTATACCTTGATAAGAGAGCAGTGATTTATACCTTGATAAGAGAGCAGTGATTTATACCTTGATAAGAGAGCAGTGATTTATACCTTGATAAAAGAGCAGTGATTTATACATTGATAAAAGAGCAGTGATTTATACCTTGATAAGAGAGCAGTGATTTATACCTTGATAAGAGAGCAGTGATTTATACCTTGATAAGAGAGCAGTGATTTATACATTGATAAGAGAGCAGTGATTTATACATTGATAAGAGAGCAGTGATTTATACCTTGATAAGAGAGCAGTGATTTATACCTTGATAAGAGAGCAGTGATTTATACATTGATAAAAGAGCAGTGATTTATACATTGATAAAAGAGCAGTGATTTATACATTGATAAAAGAGCAGTGATTTATACCTTGATAAAAGAGCAGTGATTTATACATTGATAAAAGAGCAGTGATTTATACATTGATAAAAGAGCAGTGATTTATACATTGATAAAAGAGCAGTGATTTATACCTTGATAAGAGAGCAGTGATTTATACATTGATAAAAGAGCAGTGATTTATACATTGATAAAAGAGCAGTGATTTATACATTGATAAAAGAGCAGTGATTTATACATTGATAAAAGAGCAGTGATTTATACATTGATAAGAGAGCAGTGATTTATACATTGATAAGAGAGCAGTGATTTATACCTTGATAAGAGAGCAGTGATTTATACCTTGATAAGAGAGCAGTGATTTATACATTGATAAGAGAGCAGTGATTTATACCTTGATAAGAGAGCAGTGATTTATACCTTGATAAGAGAGCAGTGATTTATACCTTGATAAGAGAGCAGTGATTTATACATTGATAAGAGAGCAGTGATTTATACCTTGATAAGAGAGCAGTGATTTATACCTTGATAAAAGAGCAGTGATTTATACCTTGATAAAAGAGCAGTGATTTATACCTTGATAAGAGAGCAGTGATTTATACCTTGATAAGAGAGCAGTGATTTATACCTTGATAAGAGAGCAGTGATTTATACATTGATAAGAGAGCAGTGATTTATACCTTGATAAGAGAGCAGTGATTTATACCTTGATAAAAGAGCAGTGATTTATACCTTGATAAGAGAGCAGTGATTTATACCTTGATAAAAGAGCAGTGATTTATACCTTGATAAAAGAGCAGTGATTTATACCTTGATAAAAGAGCAGTGATTTATACCTTGATAAAAGAGCAGTGATTTATACCTTGATAAAAGAGCAGTGATTTATACCTTGATAAGAGAGCAGTGATTTATACCTTGATAAGAGAGCAGTGATTTATACATTGATAAGAGAGCAGTGATTTATACCTTGATAAGAGAGCAGTGATTTATACCTTGATAAGAGAGCAGTGATTTATACCTTGATAAGAGAGCAGTGATTTATACATTGATAAGAGAGCAGTGATTTATACCTTGATAAGAGAGCAGTGATTTATACCTTGATAAAAGAGCAGTGATTTATACCTTGATAAAAGAGCAGTGATTTATACCTTGATAAAAGAGCAGTGATTTATACCTTGATAAAAGAGCAGTGATTTATACCTTGATAAAAGAGCAGTGATTTATACGTTGATAAGAGAGCAGTGATTTATACCTTGATAAGAGAGCAGTGATTTATACCTTGATAAGAGAGCAGTGATTTATACCTTGATAAGAGAGCAGTGATTTATACCTTGATAAAAGAGCAGTGATTTATACCTTGATAAAAGAGCAGTGATTTATACCTTGATAAGAGAGCAGTGATTTATACATTGATAAAAGAGCAGTGATTTATACCTTGATAAAAGAGCTGTGATTTATACCTTGATAAAAGAGCAGTGATTTATACATTGATAAAAGAGCAGTGATTTATACCTTGATAAGAGAGCAGTGATTTATACCTTGATAAGGGAGCAGTGATTTATACATTGATAAAAGAGCAGTGATTTATACCTTGATAAGAGAGCAGTGATTTATACCTTGATAAGAGAGCAGTGATTTATACCTTGATAAAGAGAGCAGTGATTTATACCTTGATAAGAGAGCAGTGATTTATACCTTGATAAAAGAGCAGTGATTTATACCTTGATAAAGAGAGCAGTGATTTATACCTTGATAAAAGAGCAGTGATTTATACCTTGATAAAAGAGCAGTGATTTATACCTTGATAAAAGAGCAGTGATTTATACCTTGATAAAAGAGCAGTGATTTATACATTGATAAAAGAGCAGTGATTTATACCTTGATAAAAGAGCAGTGATTTATACCTTGATAAAAGAGCAGTGATTTATACATTGATAAAAGAGCAGTGATTTATACCTTGATAAAAGAGCAGTGATTTATACCTTGATAAAAGAGCAGTGATTTATACCTTGATAAAAGAGCAGTGATTTATACCTTGATAAAAGAGCAGTGATTTATACATTGATAAAAGAGCAGTGATTTATACCTTGATAAAAGAGCAGTGATTTATACCTTGATAAAAGAGCAGTGATTTATACCTTGATAAGAGAGCAGTGATTTATACCTTGATAAAAGAGCAGTGATTTATACCTTGATAAGAGAGCAGTGATTTATACCTTGATAAAAGAGCAGTGATTTATACCTTGATAAGAGAGCAGTGATTTATACATTGATAAGAGAGCAGTGATTTATACCTTGATAAGAGAGCAGTGATTTATACCTTGATAAGAGAGCAGTGATTTATACCTTGATAAGAGAGCAGTGATTTATACATTGATAAGAGAGCAGTGATTTATACCTTGATAAGAGAGCAGTGATTTATACCTTGATAAAAGAGCAGTGATTTATACCTTGATAAAAGAGCAGTGATTTATACCTTGATAAGAGAGCAGTGATTTATACCTTGATAAGAGAGCAGTGATTTATACCTTGATAAGAGAGCAGTGATTTATACATTGATAAGAGAGCAGTGATTTATACCTTGATAAGAGAGCAGTGATTTATACCTTGATAAGAGAGCAGTGATTTATACCTTGATAAGAGAGCAGTGATTTATACCTTGATAAAAGAGCAGTGATTTATACCTTGATAAAAGAGCAGTGATTTATACCTTGATAAAAGAGCAGTGATTTATACCTTGATAAAAGAGCAGTGATTTATACCTTGATAAAAGAGCAGTGATTTATACCTTGATAAGAGAGCAGTGATTTATACCTTGATAAGAGAGCAGTGATTTATACATTGATAAGAGAGCAGTGATTTATACCTTGATAAGAGAGCAGTGATTTATACCTTGATAAGAGAGCAGTGATTTATACCTTGATAAGAGAGCAGTGATTTATACATTGATAAGAGAGCAGTGATTTATACCTTGATAAGAGAGCAGTGATTTATACCTTGATAAAAGAGCAGTGATTTATACCTTGATAAAAGAGCAGTGATTTATACCTTGATAAAAGAGCAGTGATTTATACCTTGATAAAAGAGCAGTGATTTATACCTTGATAAAAGAGCAGTGATTTATACGTTGATAAGAGAGCAGTGATTTATACCTTGATAAGAGAGCAGTGATTTATACCTTGATAAGAGAGCAGTGATTTATACCTTGATAAGAGAGCAGTGATTTATACCTTGATAAAAGAGCAGTGATTTATACCTTGATAAAAGAGCAGTGATTTATACCTTGATAAGAGAGCAGTGATTTATACATTGATAAAAGAGCAGTGATTTATACCTTGATAAAAGAGCTGTGATTTATACCTTGATAAAAGAGCAGTGATTTATACATTGATAAAAGAGCAGTGATTTATACCTTGATAAGAGAGCAGTGATTTATACCTTGATAAGGGAGCAGTGATTTATACATTGATAAAAGAGCAGTGATTTATACCTTGATAAGAGAGCAGTGATTTATACCTTGATAAGAGAGCAGTGATTTATACCTTGATAAGAGAGCAGTGATTTATACCTTGATAAGAGAGCAGTGATTTATACCTTGATAAAAGAGCAGTGATTTATACCTTGATAAGAGAGCAGTGATTTATACCTTGATAAAAGAGCGGTGATTTATACCTTGATAAAAGAGCAGTGATTTATACCTTGATAAAAGAGCAGTGATTTATACCTTGATAAGAGAGCAGTGATTTATACATTGATAAAAGAGCAGTGATTTATACCTTGATAAAAGAGCAGTGATTTATACCTTGATAAAAGAGCAGTGATTTATACATTGATAAAAGAGCAGTGATTTATACCTTGATAAAAGAGCAGTGATTTATACCTTGATAAAAGAGCAGTGATTTATACCTTGATAAAAGAGCAGTGATTTATACCTTGATAAAAGAGCAGTGATTTATACATTGATAAAAGAGCAGTGATTTATACCTTGATAAAAGAGCAGTGATTTATACCTTGATAAAAGAGCAGTGATTTATACCTTGATAAGAGAGCAGTGATTTATACCTTGATAAAAGAGCAGTGATTTATACCTTGATAAAAGAGCAGTGATTTATACCTTGATAAAAGAGCAGTGATTTATACCTTGATAAAAGAGCAGTGATTTATACATTGATAAAAGAGCAGTGATTTATACCTTGATAAAAGAGCAGTGATTTATACCTTGATAAAAGAGCAGTGATTTATACCTTGATAAAAGAGCAGTGATTTATACCTTGATAAAAGAGCAGTGATTTATACCTTGATAAAAGAGCAGTGATTTATACCTTGATAAAAGAGCAGTGATTTATACGTTGATAAGAGAGCAGTGATTTATACCTTGATAAAAGAGCAGTGATTTATACCTTGATAAAAGAGCGGTGATTTATACCTTGATAAAAGAGCAGTGATTTATACCTTGATAAAAGAGCAGTGATTTATACATTGATAAGAGAGCAGTGATTTATACATTGATAAGAGAGCAGTGATTTATACCTTGATAAAAGAGCAGTGATTTATACGTTGATAAGAGAGCAGTGATTTATACCTTGATAAAAGAGCAGTGATTTATACCTTGATAAAAGAGCAGTGATTTATACCTTGATAAGACAGCAGTGATTTATACGTTGATAAGAGAGCAGTGATTTATACCTTGATAAGAGAGCAGTGATTTATACATTGATAAGAGAGCAGTGATTTATACCTTGATAAGAGAGCAGTGATTTATAACTTGATAAGAGAGCAGTGATTTATACCTTGATAAGAGAGCAGTGATTTATACATTGATAAGAGAGCAGTGATTTATACATTGATAAGAGAGCAGTGATTTATACCTTGATAAGAGAGCAGTGATTTATACCTTGATAAAAGAGCGGTGATTTATACCTTGATAAGAGAGCAGTGATTTATACCTTGATAAGAGAGCAGTGATTTATACATTGATAAGAGAGCAGTGATTTATACATTGATAAGAGAGCAGTGATTTATACCTTGATAAGAGAGCAGTGATTTATACCTTGATAAAAGAGCGGTGATTTATACCTTGATAAAAGAGCAGTGATTTATACCTTGATAAAAGAGCAGTGATTTATACCTTGATAAAAGAGCAGTGATTTATACCTTGATAAAAGAGCAGTGATTTATACCTTGATAAAAGAGCAGTGATTTATACCTTGATAAAAGAGCAGTGATTTATACGTTGATAAGAGAGCAGTGATTTATACCTTGATAAGAGAGCAGTGATTTATACCTTGATAAGAGAGCAGTGATTTATACCTTGATAAGAGAGCAGTGATTTATACCTTGATAAAAGAGCAGTGATTTATACCTTGATAAAAGAGCAGTGATTTATACCTTGATAAGAGAGCAGTGATTTATACATTGATAAAAGAGCAGTGATTTATACCTTGATAAAAGAGCTGTGATTTATACCTTGATAAAAGAGCAGTGATTTATACATTGATAAAAGAGCAGTGATTTATACCTTGATAAGAGAGCAGTGATTTATACCTTGATAAGGGAGCAGTGATTTATACATTGATAAAAGAGCAGTGATTTATACCTTGATAAGAGAGCAGTGATTTATACCTTGATAAGAGAGCAGTGATTTATACCTTGATAAGAGAGCAGTGATTTATACCTTGATAAGAGAGCAGTGATTTATACCTTGATAAAAGAGCAGTGATTTATACCTTGATAAGAGAGCAGTGATTTATACCTTGATAAAAGAGCGGTGATTTATACCTTGATAAAAGAGCAGTGATTTATACCTTGATAAAAGAGCAGTGATTTATACCTTGATAAGAGAGCAGTGATTTATACATTGATAAAAGAGCAGTGATTTATACCTTGATAAAAGAGCAGTGATTTATACCTTGATAAAAGAGCAGTGATTTATACATTGATAAAAGAGCAGTGATTTATACCTTGATAAAAGAGCAGTGATTTATACCTTGATAAAAGAGCAGTGATTTATACATTGATAAAAGAGCAGTGATTTATACCTTGATAAAAGAGCAGTGATTTATACCTTGATAAAAGAGCAGTGATTTATACCTTGATAAGAGAGCAGTGATTTATACCTTGATAAAAGTGCAGTGATTTATACCTTGATAAAAGAGCAGTGATTTATACCTTGATAAAAGAGCAGTGATTTATACCTTGATAAAAGAGCAGTGATTTATACATTGATAAAAGAGCAGTGATTTATACCTTGATAAAAGAGCAGTGATTTATACCTTGATAAAAGAGCAGTGATTTATACCTTGATAAAAGAGCAGTGATTTATACCTTGATAAAAGAGCAGTGATTTATACCTTGATAAGAGAGCAGTGATTTATACCTTGATAAAAGAGCAGTGATTTATACCTTGATAAAAGAGCAGTGATTTATACCTTGATAAGAGAGCAGTGATTTATACCTTGATAAAAGAGCGGTGATTTATACCTTGATAAAAGAGCAGTGATTTATACCTTGATAAAAGAGCAGTGATTTATACCTTGATAAAAGAGCAGTGATTTATACCTTGATAAATGAGCAGTGATTTATACCTTGATAAAAGAGCAGTGATTTATACCTTGATAAAAGAGCAGTGATTTATACGTTGATAAGAGAGCAGTGATTTATACCTTGATAAAAGAGCAGTGATTTATACCTTGATAAAAGAGCAGTGATTTATACCTTGATAAAAGAGCAGTGATTTATACATTGATAAGAGAGCAGTGATTTATACATTGATAAGAGAGCAGTGATTTATACCTTGATAAAAGAGCAGTGATTTATACGTTGATAAGAGAGCAGTGATTTATACCTTGATAAAAGAGCAGTGATTTATACCTTGATAAAAGAGCAGTGATTTATACCTTGATAAGACAGCAGTGATTTATACGTTGATAAGAGAGCAGTGATTTATACCTTGATAAGAGAGCAGTGATTTATACATTGATAAGAGAGCAGTGATTTATACCTTGATAAGAGAGCAGTGATTTATAACTTGATAAGAGAGCAGTGATTTATACCTTGATAAGAGAGCAGTGATTTATACATTGATAAGAGAGCAGTGATTTATACATTGATAAGAGAGCAGTGATTTATACCTTGATAAGAGAGCAGTGATTTATACCTTGATAAAAGAGCAGTGATTTATACCTTGATAAGAGAGCAGTGATTTATACCTTGATAAAAGAGCGGTGATTTATACCTTGATAAAAGAGCAGTGATTTATACCTTGATAAAAGAGCAGTGATTTATACCTTGATAAAAGAGCAGTGATTTATACCTTGATAAAAGAGCAGTGATTTATACCTTGATAAAAGAGCAGTGATTTATACCTTGATAAAAGAGCAGTGATTTATACGTTGATAAGAGAGCAGTGATTTATACCTTGATAAAAGAGCAGTGATTTATACCTTGATAAAAGAGCAGTGATTTATACCTTGATAAAAGAGCAGTGATTTATACCTTGATAAAAGAGCAGTGATTTATACATTGATAAGAGAGCAGTGATTTATACATTGATAAGAGAGCAGTGATTTATACCTTGATAAAAGAGCAGTGATTTATACGTTGATAAGAGAGCAGTGATTTATACCTTGATAAAAGAGCAGTGATTTATACCTTGATAAAAGAGCAGTGATTTATACCTTGATAAGACAGCAGTGATTTATACGTTGATAAGAGAGCAGTGATTTATACCTTGATAAGAGAGCAGTGATTTATACATTGATAAGAGAGCAGTGATTTATACCTTGATAAGAGAGCAGTGATTTATACCTTGATAAGAGAGCAGTGATTTATACCTTGATAAGAGAGCAGTGATTTATACATTGATAAGAGAGCAGTGATTTATACATTGATAAGAGAGCAGTGATTTATACATTGATAAGAGAGCAGTGATTTATACCTTGATAAAAGAGCGGTGATTTATACCTTGATAAAAGAGCAGTGATTTATACCTTGATAAAAGAGCAGTGATTTATACCTTGATAAAAGAGCAGTGATTTATACCTTGATAAAAGAGCAGTGATTTATACCTTGATAAAAGAGCAGTGATTTATACCTTGATAAAAGAGCAGTGATTTATACGTTGATAAGAGAGCAGTGATTTATACCTTGATAAAAGAGCAGTGATTTATACCTTGATAAAAGAGCAGTGATTTATACCTTGATAAAAGAGCAGTGATTTATACCTTGATAAAAGAGCAGTGATTTATACATTGATAAGAGAGCAGTGATTTATACATTGATAAGAGAGCAGTGATTTATACCTTGATAAAAGAGCAGTGATTTATACGTTGATAAGAGAGCAGTGATTTATACCTTGATAAAAGAGCAGTGATTTATACCTTGATAAAAGAGCAGTGATTTATACCTTGATAAGACAGCAGTGATTTATACGTTGATAAGAGAGCAGTGATTTATACCTTGATAAGAGAGCAGTGATTTATACATTGATAAGAGAGCAGTGATTTATACCTTGATAAGAGAGCAGTGATTTATACCTTGATAAGAGAGCAGTGATTTATACCTTGATAAGAGAGCAGTGATTTATACATTGATAAGAGAGCAGTGATTTATACATTGATAAGAGAGCAGTGATTTATACATTGATAAGAGAGCAGTGATTTATACCTTGATAAGAGAGCAGTGATTTATACATTGATAAGAGAGCAGTGATTTATACCTTGATAAGGGAGCAGTGATTTATACATTGATAAGAGAGCAGTGATTTATACATTGATAAGAGAGCAGTGATTTATACATTGATAAGAGAGCAGTGATTTATACGTTGACAAGAGAGCAGTGATTTATCACTTGACAAGACATCACTTTACTAGGAAACTGTTATATTAATATTTATTTTTGTTTGGAGTTGAACTCTGTTTATCAATTTTCCCTGTGACATTATACAAATACTCTAATTATACATATCATTTGGAGGCAAAAGTTAACATGAGAAATAAATACTCTTTCAGTTACTATGGAAACTGAATATTTTTTTTTTCTGATGTCATTTCAAGATATATTTAAAGGAAGAACTTGAGTAGGAGTAAAGACCTTTGTCAATATCACGAGCAGGACAAGAGCATGTAGTGACGTCGACGCACTTCTCCATGAATCACAAGGACTGGACAATTGATAAATCGACATTGAATGTGGAATTTGAACCAAGTCATGAGCTAAGTGCTCAGATGGGAATGCTAAACAGGCCTAGCTTTGACACATCATCTATCTATTACTAAACGGAGAAGCGTCCATCAGTATGTCACGCTTCATTCTAAAGTGTTCCTGTTGTCATAGCATAATAAAAACGGTACCGTTGAAAAGCTAA
>NC_140972.1:68281789-68327789 GCF_056783735.1 Eptatretus burgeri | reverse complement strand
CTCAACAAACACCGGTCCAATCTAATTGAAACTTGCCAGGAATATTGCCGGGGACCCGCGGATGTGCTTTTTCAAGGTTTGATATTAATCGGACTAGCGGTTCCCAAGTTACGGCCATTTTATTGCTTTTTTCAGTGTTGGAAAGGTGTATATATCGCAGCTTAAGTGTCGTTCCACCTTATCATGCCATTTTTTCCCAAATATATCACAGAATAATGATAACAGCATATTATTAATAATAATAATAATAATTATAATAATAGCACAATAATTGGCAGTAATAAAAAAGAATAACGTGATACAATAACCAATGTCTTTCAACCAATAACGACCTATATATTGTCTGTCAACCAATAATGACCAATAACATCTGTCAACCAATGACAGGACACAGTGCTATGACATCGCTAATGACATCACAATTAATGTTTATTTATTTATTGTTTTTTTCACGATTGACGTCACAAATCTTCTTCTTCTTTGTTTGGTATGACGTCAGAATCGACGCTGGGGACCTGAGTATGTGCCTTTTCAAGGTTTGATATCGTTCTTCATCTGTTTCAGCTGTTTCCCAAGGTTTGAATTAATTGTTCAAATTATTAATTAATCCCAAGGTTTGAATTTTCCCAAGGGAAAGAGCTGTTTCCCAAGGGTTTGAAAGCTGTTTTTTCCCAAGGTTTGAATTAATTGTTGTGCTTGGTAGACATTTGTGAATACATTTTCAGAGAGAGGGGCGGGGAGAGAGGGGGGGAGAGAGGGGGGCGACAGAGAGGGGGCGAGAGAAAGAGGGGGCGAGAGAGGGGGCGAGAGAGGGGGTGAGAGAGGGGAGCGAGAGAGGGGGGCGAGAGAGGGGGCGAGAGAGGGGGGCGAGAGAGGGGGGCGAGAGAGGGGGCGAGAGAGGGGGCGAGAGAGGGGGGCGAGATGGGAGTTAGGGGGAGAGAGGGCGAGAGAGGGCGAGAGAGGGCGAGAGAGGGCGAGAGAGGGCGAGAGAGGGCGAGAGAGGGCGAGAGAGGGCGAGAGAGGGCGAGAGAGGGCGAGAGAGGGCGAGAGAGGGCGAGAGAGGGCGAGAGAGGGCGAGAGAGGGCGAGAGAGGGCGAGAGAGGGCGAGAGAGGGCGAGAGAGGGCGAGAGAGGGCGGGGCGTCAATTCTTCTTCTTCTTCGTTTGATATGACATCACAATTGACGCTGGGGACCTGAGTATGTTTCCCAGGTGTATCCCAAGTTATGGCCATTTATGATACGGTTGGTCCGATCTAATTGAAACAATGCCCCAATCCAGTCGTCGTTTACGAGAGCGAAGGAACAAAGCTGCACATACTGGCACGCACCTACGGGCCCGCACTAGTATATGGCAAGGAGGGAATAAGGGATGTTTTAGCATAATCCTAAAGGTTCAAAATTTCACTTTTTTGCATGGGAAATATGTCGATGGCCCAATATGAAAAGTGATCCAGTGCCACCTTGAACACACAACACCTTATCTATTTCTTAAAACGAATGAAAGTCCTGGTCACACATTGCAAAAGCATCTCCAAAATGTCCTCTTGAGTTTTTTTCATCAAAATCTGAACATAGGATTATGCATTGGTTGCTGCAGTATGTTTACACATTCATAAATTCCCTAGTCAGAAGAATCTCAGGCGAAAACCTGTGACGTCTTGATAACCATGAATCAGGTATGCACTATGCACCCATCCTTGGTGTGGATGTTGTCAAAGACCCTCATGTTGTGAAGATGCATCTCATTGTGCTGGTGTTTTTAACGCAATGCAAGTAAATAAATAATCTCCCATTAGCTTTTAACTTGTGAAAACTGATATTAAAACGAGTAGCCTTTTGTAAGATCGTTAAAAGTTTGATGCAATTTTGATTATTAGACAACCAAGAAAGAAGTGGCTGTATGAGGGAAATGTACAAATTATCAATATGGTGGCAAATTATACTGCCAACCAAATTCAGAACCACAGGGTGATGGAATTGCACCAAGATCATGTTGATGTCTCTAGGTCTGGTATAATGCTGATGTGCAACTGAGGCTCACTTACCCCCCAGAGCTTCAGATAAGATGGCAGACGTATCAGGTCTTGTACTGTGCCAACCACTCTTTCACCTCCGGCGTGAGGCGTTTTGTGGTGCGCGCCGCTTCAAGGACAGCTTGCCGATAACAACCTTTCCGTTTACGGTCGAGTCGCGTGCAGAATTGTTCCTGGAAGGGTGCCAGCTTGGCTAGTGAGACAGCCGACGTGGTGTGAGAACCGAACCATGAGACGAGAGCCTCACCGCTCTCCTGCTGGCCACCAGGCCCAAGCTCTGGGCTCAGGCCAAGCACACATGCGGGCCACCAAGGAAAACCATGTATCTTGGCCCAGACTACCTCACCAACATGCACCTTGCGTCCGTCCGGTGTATAACATTCTGTAATGGCAGTGTCCGCAGTGCGTACCCGAACGGTCAGCGGAGGAACAGCCCGATGCCGGCTATTCTCACGCTCACCATGCGACACCAACGGAGGCCCGTCGGGAGGAAAATCATCTGAAGAAATATCAGAAGAGTGCAACGGGGATTGAACAGATTCGTGGCAGCTCTCTGCAGAGTCATCTGAAGCATCTGACCTGCAAGTCCGTGGTGAGCCATCTTGGTCGCTACATTCCTTTTCCGTTGTACGCTTTATACGGAGATGAATTACTTTCCGAGTCTCAGATTCGTTACCATACGGGCTTTGGGGCTCAACATGCTCAAATTCATCCTCACGTGAAAGAGAATCTGCCACCTGCTCATTTACCAACTCTGCGGTGTACACAGCAACGGTGTCTCCATTTTTGGGTCCTCGTGGCCGAAGCCTGATTTTAGGCGTAATCTGTTGCTGCTGTTGACTCTGAGATGGCCTTGTGAGTCGCAACTTGGGAATAGAGGCTGGAGAATCTGGCATTGCGGGAACAGCAGGCCGCCAAGTTTGCTCATCCTCAATATGTCCAGGCTTGCCATTTTTTACTTGTCCATAACTCGACGAGACCTTCGATGGTATTTTTACAACTTCGCCCTTTCCTTGAGGTGTGTTGTATGAAATCTTTATTACAGGGCTCCTTTGAACCAGATCTGAGACCAGGCAATCGTGTTCAGCTTTGCTGTCTCTCCTTAAGCGCTTCGTACTTAAATCAGCATCTCCCACTCTGCGTTTCCGCAGCTTCTCATCGATGAGGCTGCAGGGAGCACTGTTTCTCCGTCCGGATTCGATTCGAGACTTTGCTCTACCTGCATGTGCATTCGATGTACAAAAAAAAACAAAAACTATTCACAATTATGAATCACATTGCAAAAAATAATAACCCAGCAACACAACACTTCAATGCGTAAGTGTAAATCATACTCACAAGTGTATTGTGCGCCCAAACTTACTGCCTCCGCCGTGGCTTTTGTCCGAGACGGCACTTTTGCACTTTTCACACAATACACGGCGAGGCCTCAGCGTGATGGAGCTGGCAATTAGTTTGCTGGGGTCGTTACGTGCCGTCCGTCGTTTCGCTCTCTTGATGCGACGAATCGGGGGCTGGGGCACCCTGAACTGCCCGTACGTTTGACGCAGGAGCAGTGGCGGAGGATAGGCACAGGTCTCTTGGGAGAGCGGAAGTTCTGGCCCTTGGTGGAAAGGCGTCACCATAAAAACACTTAAAGGAGTACAGGGTTGTAGTTATTTAAAGCAGATAAACTACTTACAAAAGTTATCCAGCACAAATCAAACATCTTTCGAAATGATTGCGCTTGTAAATGAATACATAATCTACAGCCAAAACCGACGGTGGAATTTAAAGTTAGATTGAACCACCGTGATGCTCGACCCGAGAGTGCACATGGTTAACAGACTTGTGCAGCCGGTTTGTGCCAAATAGGGTTTTTTTCTGCCCTGTCCGTGTTTCCCTTCTCGATAATAAACTCGAAAGATTAACAGCCATTTAACTCAGTGGGGAATAGACGGGTTGATGAGAACAGTTTTATACGATTAACAGAGGGAAAACATTAATGGCAAACAAATCTCTTGGAGTTGCACACTACGTTCATAACAAAATCAAAATGACTGGTTCCAAAAAAAAAAAAACAACAATTGCAGTGCAGGTTAGAAGCATCATATAAAGGAAACTGAAAATGGCTGTAATTATATGAAAACTGACAGCAAAACCAAAGAAACTTAGATAACTTATTGTAACCTTCAATATGAAACAAATAATGATAGGTATTGACAAATTTCATAGGTCATCCTCCATCCGCACTTGTGATCTTTCTGAGTCTCATTAACCCTCTCCTATCTCCCCATCCTCTACATGCAGGTTAATACGTTTCCTTCTCTGTACTCTTTCCTCCTGTTTCATTCATCCCCATGATGGGTCAACGTATATTCACACATCTCCTCCGTCATCTCTCAATGCAATGACTTCTAACCACCATCGCCTCAGTCTTCCATAACACCAACATGAACATTAACACACACATACAAACACTTCATTTTGTCTGTCTACAGATGGCAGTCTTTGATCGAGGAACTATACAATTTCAATCAAATGTTATATTTTGAACACAAACCTGCAGTTTAGAAGTACTTTGTCTCTGAATACGGCAAAATGTGCGGAATGTCGTTCTGATCGCGCATGTGCAGAGAAGAATGAGATTGTTTTTTTTTTTTTGTTTTTTTTTTACCCTGTCTGCCTGTCTGGCAGTCAGATAAAACTGAAAATCATTCCAAACAGGAAACTTGCTGTTTTAGGGATGTCATAAACAACACAAAGGCACGAAGAACTAGTTTAACGCGTTAAATAAGGTGGTGTGAAAGACGCTGCATCAATACAGTAAACTTCCGAAAATAATTGTTTCAACAACCTATAAATCCTTATTTTGTTTCAATTGAATTGAACACTGTTGAACACAAATCATTTTATTGGGACTTAAAAAAAAAAATTCCATTTTGCAGTAGTGTACTGTACTTGTGACACAATATTTTCACTGCCCCATGCCCGGGGGCAGCGTAACTGTGCGATTAAGCTTCAGCCAAATTTGGGTGCGTCTAGAGCTGTATGTTTAGTTTAAAAAACAAACAAATGAAAAGCAAGACTGTAGAAGACCCTTCCCATGTCCTTTTTCTCAAGACTGCGTGGGCTAAAGTATTCCATGAATTCTCGAGTTACCTCCACCACCGAAGGTGAAGGAGGTTACGTTTTCACCCATTTCTGTCTGTCTGTCTCTGTTTGTTTGTCTGTTTGTGTGCAGGATATCTCAAAAAGCTGTGGACGGATCCGGATGAAATTTTGTGGACAGGTTCGGTGTGTGACGAGGACAAACTGATTCTATTTTGGTGAAGATCCGGATCCGACTCCTAGAATTTTTTTCAGTGATTCCTCACCATTGAGAAAAAGGGCCAAAAACAATAATATAATACAATATCTCAAAAAGTTGTGGAGGGATTCAGATGAAACTTGATGGGCAGGTTAGGTGTGTGACAAGGAAGGGTTAATTCAATTTTGGTGAAGATCCAGAACCGGATCCGATAATATTTAAAGCGATTCTTCACCATTGAGAGATAGGGTCAAAAATGATATAGGACTGTATAGCATGATATTTCAAAAATATGTTGGGCCCAAGATGTTCTCCTGGATCAGGCATTACGTGGCAGAGGTATGCACTCTACCGAGTGCCCTTCTAGTTAAATTCTACTTTGAACCATTCTGTCAGCAAAAAATTTTCATGAAGGTCACTGGCAAATCTAAACTTCCACAAAAAGTCACGAAAATATCGAGCCGTGCACAAGCAGGGCTAAAACAGATACAACTATAAGAGCACTCGGTAGAGTGCATACCTCCCCCATGCAACACCTGATCCAAATCTAATCAGTTCGTCCTTGTCACACACCGAACCTGTCCACAAAATTTCATCCAGATCCGTCCACAACTTTTTGAGATATCTTGTACACAAACAAACAGACAGAAAGGGGTGAAAACATAACCTCCTTCACTTTCGGTCGCGGCGGTAAAAATTAAGTCATTCTCGTGTCCAGATCCGGATTCGGACCTTCACCAATATCGAATCAATTCGTCCTTGCCACACACCAAACCTGTCCACCAATTTTCATTAGAATCCATCCACAACTTTTTGAAATATCCTGCACACAAACAAACAGACAAACAAACAGACAGAAGGGGTGAAAACATAGCCTCCTTCACCTTCGGCGGCAGAGGTAATGAACGAGACATCTCTTAATTTACAAAAAGCATGGCTCACTTAATGAACTAAATAATAATCACTGGATTTTGTTTTTTAACAGCTGTAGAGCTGGCCCTTTCATACCAGCGGCATTAGGGCAAGCAGGCAAGGCTACAGGCAAGGCCGGGGATTGCAATGTCCTTTCTGCGAACTCCACAACAGATGCCTGTGGTGGGGTACAAGGCTGTAGTTCTAAAGAGTTGTCGGAGGGTGGAGGCAGAGAGGGTGTTGCAGCAGCAGGAACCGCCACAGAGTTCCAAGCATCCCAGAAGGGTGGGTGATGATTGCTTTTAGGGCTCGTCAAATCGACAACACTGCAAGCCCCAAACCTGCAAAACGAAGGTACAAGTCAGGCAGGAAACCAAATACAACTCAACGAAATGCAGTGCTGGGTATTCAACAAGTTAACAGGACATCAAAATGCATTGTACTTTGAATAAGTCAGGAAGAAAAAGAGCAATCCAATGATTTCAACTGACTATGATCAACGGTGCATCGTCACTGCTAATGAGTATGGGGGCACCAATGATGCAATGCCCCCAATACCTGTTCACTTGTTCTCATTTCGCTGACCTCGAAAGGATGACAGTCTGAGTCAACCCCACCTGGTGTTAATTCAGCGGTGACAGGGCTTGAACTCAGGACCCTAAGATCCCAAGCCAGCCATCACCAGGCTTCAATGCAATGATATGTATATATATATATATATATATATATATATATATATATATATATATATATATATACATATATACATATACATATATACATTATATTGTTGCGAATTCGCACCCGCCGGCGTGCGAACGGCCACGTAACTTGAATCGCGGCACGTCGCCCACCGGATGGACAATTCTGTCGTGACCCTCGCGGACCAACGCCGGGAGCTAGTCACGGGTGGGCCTTTCGACCTCACCACAATCGTGCCAATCAGCCACCCGCGTAGGATAGGGTTGTTCGCCAAAGTCGACCTCCTAAGTACCCCCGCAGATGGTAAACCCGGCGATCGTACCTCGACACAGGTCGACTCCGGACACGAGCCGCTTGGGCGGCCCGTTCTGTACTAGCATGATAACCGAGCGGTGTTAACGTCGACCTGGACGGTTCAGATTAATTACCGGGATGTTGCACCCACTACAAACCCCTTACGTGAAGCAGGATGGAGAGTCAAACAAAGGAAAGGACGCAGCGAAACGGGGAACAAATTCACACAAGCACGTTTAATTCACACAGACCAGCAGGAAAGGCATGTATTTACAGTCACAATAATCACAATGCACAATAATCAGCGAAAGCAAGAGTTAAAACCGAATACACGCACACACGGCAACACTTAAACAGTTCTACTTGTCGGACAGGCGCCACCCACAGTCATTTACACAAACCCAAAGAAAAGAAAGAAAGGAAGTCGCGACTTCCCTTTTGTGGCTGGTGAGTCCCTCTCCCACGACCGTCAGCGTGGTCGCGCCTGGGCCCGACCTCTCTCGCGGCGGCGGACCCTCTCCGGCCCTCCCCGTCCAGACGCGCAGGTCCACCTCACAACTGGCACTGCCGCGTCTCCCGTCCGTGCCTTCGTGACAGGGCCGTTCGCCAAGCCGCGGGTGCAGGACCTCTTCCCTCGAAAACCAGACACTTGTACCAACTCGACCAACCCTCGCCCAAAAAAAACCACCCCAAGGTCCGTCCTGTCCACCTTTTGTAGCGCGGGGCTCCGCCCTTCGCTCCGCCCCGTTTTCGGCTCCACTTTCCTTCGAGAAGGTTCCCGAAAAGGGGCGTGCTCTCTCATTCCCCCCTCCCCGTGCTGTGCGGGGGGCGAGGAAAGTCAGTCTTGGCTCGGGGCCAGGGAATTATTCCTCCAAAAAAGAGGCCCCCACCTTTTCTCACCTTTGACCCCCAGCTCGGATCGCGAAGAACTCAAACGGGAGAAACAGGCGGGAAAACCCGCACATCCTCGCAGTTCCTTCCTTGGCGCCTTTGTTTGCCGTTCGGAAGCGGATGTAGTGGCGAAGATGTGGTAGCATAGATGGTGGAGGTGGCGTGGTTGTGGTGTGGTTGGCGCTGTGATGGGGATGGCGTGGTTGTTGAGATGCTGTTTGTTTGAAATAAAAGATAGAACAGAAAAATGGCTAACTGGAGGATCGCAGCCCGAATGGATCACATAAATTCCCTCTATACAACGGGTTTGGGCTAACTACACATGTACCTATGGAGATATCTCACTTGAGGGCCCTTTGTAGTGTAATGCAAATTTCCACAGCCGTAACTATATATATATATATATATATATATATATATATATATATATATATATATATATATATATATATATATATATATATATATATATATATATATATATATATATATATATCTTACAGAATTTATATCTATTACTATATGGATCAAGTTCAGTGGTGAGCATGTATTATGTTAAGTCACAAAGTGAAACTAATATCATAACCGATAAACAAGAAAATTATGTTATTTAACTTTTATGGCAAGCAACTAGAAATTTGAACGGTCCACAGACTTGCATGATGCTCAATCTGCTGAGCTGGTTCAGTGCCAGCCTGGGCATTGCCTTAGAGTGCACAGTTATTTAAAATGCATCTGAAACCTTTCCACTCGCTCAACTCGTTATCACCATGTTAAAATGGGATATTGTAATCGGTTCTGTCTGTCTGTCTGTCACACGACTTCGTCCAAAACGGTTGTGCAGAAATTCACCAAACTTGGTAGTTATGATTAACACATGACAAGAAAGTACGACAGCAGTATCATTTTTGGCCCCGCTACATTTTTGGCCCCGCTACATTTTTGGCCCCACTCCAATCGCCAAGGAGACTGCTTAAGCAGCACCAAAGCTCTGCACAGAGTATGGTCCCAATCTCCGCCTCCTCCCAGAGGCAATGGGTCGCCATTCCGACACAGTATACCAGCAAGCTGGGACACATTTTGCTGACCTCAGAAGGATGACAGGCAGAGTCAACCACACCTGGTATTAATTCAACAACCGAATGGGATTTGAACTCAGGATTCTATGATCCCAAGACCACCACCCTAACCATTAAGCAAACACCAGGCATAGTCGCTCATCATTCATTTTAAAATGACAGGATGCTGTGCCGTTTGATGCACCAATCGATTAGAGAAGGGATTTAAAATGTATCGATTCACGGGTTCCGTACAAAGTTCCACATGGAAAAAAAGTACACGAAAAAGGAGAACCACAAAGGCTTACCTTTAAATATAGTTCTTAAAATGTGGAATTCAAGTGAAAAAATTAGCGAATTTCATTTCCCACAGAGCACACAAAATGTCAGTCAATGCCTTGCTATAACCAACATGGTGGAATTTGGAACATGACGTTTGATTCAAGGTTGTAAGTTTTATAGGTAGATTAATGGATTTATATTGATCTTTGATGAAGAAAGCAGATCGCACAAAAAGGTGACAAAAATAAACTGCGTTCGTAATTGCCGGAAAAGAAAAGCAGCTTCAATCCTGTTGGTTAATTATTTTTGTTGCGCTCAATGAAGTTCCACTTTCTATACATTCCTTCATCTTTTCTTCACTCCATATATAATTGAACGAACAGTAATATATATATATATATATATATATATATATATATATATATATATATATATATATATATATATATATATATATATAAAAGTGGTTTAATGTTTTGCTTAAATAAACTTAGGTATAAAAATTGCCAATTTGTTTAAATTTTCAGACTCAACTCCAGATTTTGACACTTATTTAGTCCACGAGATCCAGTTCTCAAATCTGATGTAATATGTCCATTATATACTTTGATTAGTCCGTGAGAGTAGATTGTGCTTCCAAGGCAAGGCATGTTTGAATCGGCCGAATCAATGTGGCGGTTTAGACCACTGTGAGGAGAACTTGGGCGAACCAAGGATAAGCCTTTCATGGAGGTAAGCCGTTAATTATCTCCAAAAGGGATGTTTTAATTAACCCAAACACCCAAATTTCATTCATGCATGACATTGGAGTTCTCTTAGTATGCAAGCAAAGTTTCAGGCCACTACGTTTCATGGTTTGCGGGTTATGGAGGACACACACACACACACACACACACACACACACACACACACACACACACACACACACAAACACACACGTAACAGGGGTTCATTATATTTACGGGAGAGATTAAGGCAGCAGTCTGATGCCTATAGACGGCTCAAATAAATGGACGAGTCAGAAGAACATGTTGCACACTTGGAACACGATTGCCCGTTGGGTGGAAACTCTACTCTGGTATTAATAATCATGAAGATGATAACATGAACCCCCCCCCCCCCAACTCCTCCTCGGCGGCTTCCGTAGGGAGCGGTGCTTAGAGTAGCAATTCTGCTTACAAGGGCAGAATTGGTTACAAGTGGGCAAGGAACTGCTTACAGACATATTGCCTACAAACTAACATGCATCATATTGCTTACATGCATGGAATGCAAATATGGAATTGCTTACAGACAAGCATGCACCGAATTACTTACAAACACGTAACCAATTGTTTACAAGGACAGGAATACTTACAAGCATGCACAGAATCGTTTTCAAGAAAGGAATTACTTACAGGCAACCACGCTCAGAATTGCTTACAAGAATGGGATTACTTACAAGCGAGAACACACACACACACACAATTTCTTTAAAACGTGCACACAACGGATTTCAAGCGAGCGTGCATGGAATTGCTTACATGCAAGCTCAGACCAGTTTACAAGTACGGTACACAGAATTGTCCACAAACAAACATGCACGCAACTGCTTACAAACAATTTATATATAATGAAGCATGTATTATCATCAACTCCTCTGAGAGGATGCAACCTTGGAAGCTGAAACTTTCAGGGATTAATGAGGGCACCCAGAAGTTGTGTATGAGAAAGTTTTGTTTGATGAAGAAGAAAAAATTCCATCCATCTTGGCATTTAATTTTTCTTCCTTTGGGGGAATGTAGGTGCAATTATCAGACATGTATAACCACAATGTATGATTATACATACAGTATGCACGTAAGCAGTAGGCCTACACATTTTTTTTGCTTCATATACGTAACCTGGGTTAATTTCAACTTTTGGAGAAATAGAGGCAGCGATTTGTTGCCTATACACCATCCAAACAAATGAATGTGACAAAAGAACATGCTTGGCATACAATCACCCATAGGGTGGCTACTCTACTATGGTATTAATCGTAAAGATAATAATATGACCCCCCCCCCCTGGTGGCTTCTGTAAGGAGCGGTGCTCCAAATAGCACCAATGCTTACTAATGAAGAATTGCTTACAAGGGGGCAAGGAATTGCTTCGACATATTGCCTATACAAACATGTACAGTTGCTTACATGCATGGGAATGCAAAAAAGGAATTGCTTACAAACAAGCATGCATGCATACAATTATTGACAAAAACGTAATTTTTTTTACAAGTGAGCAAGGAAGGAATTGCTTCAAACATGCATTGCTTAACGAACAAGCATGGAATTGCTTACAAACAAGGAATTGCTTACAAGCAAGGAGGGAATTGCTTCAAACACGCATTGCTTAGCAAACAAGAATGGAATTGCTTACAAACAAGGAATTGCTTCAAACATGTATTGCTTAATGAACAAGCATGGATTGCTTACAAGCAAGCAAACATGGAATTGCTTACAAGCAAGCAGGGAATTGCTTACAAGCAAGCAAGCAATTGCTAACAAACAAGCATGCAATTGCTTACAAACACGCATTACATTAAAAACAAAAATTGCACAAAATGCTTGCAAAGTACAAAATTCCTTGCAAAGCATGGAATTGCTTGCAAACACATTGCAAACTAGAACGGGCACTCAGTGGAGCGCATACCTTTGCCAACGCTACATTTCCCCCCCCCCCCACCCCAGAAACCGTTGATTGTGAGGGTATTTAATCCCATACCACATCTGCCATCTCATATGTGTTATGATGGCTTAAGAACATTAAATTTCCTTACTATTTGACACTGATTCACGTACATTGTACAATTTCTGTATGAACTCCCTGACCTTTTTGGGTGTCGGTGTCAAGTCAATCTGACGACAACTGGTCACATTATAAGAAATAAGTTCAGTGACACCCCCCCCACCCCCAATGCTTTAAACTCACCAACAAAGTCACTGTCAAATATTACACATCACAGGATAGGGAATTGAATTCTAAACATTTTGAATCTACTTACATGCAAATTGTATAAGAATTGACCGCGTTATGAAAATAAAGGTCGTTGACCCCCCCGACCTTTGACCCAAACCGCTAACAAAGGTAATGACGTCATTGTGTCATATCGTATATCACAAGATTGGGCATTGAATTCACAACATTTTGGCATTGGTTGCATGCAAATTGGATAAAAAAAATCGACCGCACTATGGCAAAATGACGATTTTGACCTTTTCATGACCTCGACCTTGACCTTTGTACTCTTAATTTTGTAATTGGTATTAGAGTGTGGGGAACAGAACAGTCAACATTTTGGTGTTGGTTTCATGCAAATCGGATAAGAATTGACCGTGTTATGACTAAAACCGCACATTTTGCAATGTCGTGACCCCCCCCCCCGACCTTTGACTCCCAACCGCTAATAAGGGTTATAACGTCATTGTGTCATGTCACATATCACAAGATTGGGCATTGAATTCTGAACATTTTGGCATTAGTTGCATGCAAATTGGATACAAATTGACCGCGCTATGGTAAAAAGACGATTTTGACCTTTTCATGACCTTGACCTTTGACCCGATCACTCCCAAAATCTAATCAAATGGTCCTCGGATAATAACCAATCATCCCACCAAATTTGCTGCGAATCAGTTCAATACTTTTGGAGTTATGCGAATAACAAACAAACAAAAAAACACACATATTCACAAATAAATAAAAAAAATACACAGCGATCAAAACATAACCTTCGCAACAAAGTTTGCGAAGGTAACAATGAATGCACATATTGCTTATAAAAATAAAGCACAAAGATGCCTTGCAAAGCATGGAATTACTTGCAAACAAGCAAGCACAAATTGCTTACAAACACATATTGCAAACAAAGAATGCACAAAAATTCCTTACAAGCAACGATTGCATACAAAGCATGAAGCTGCGTATCATCATGGAATTCCTTACAAAGCACAGAAATGCTTACAAACAAGCAAGCACAAATTGATTAAAAGAAAACATCTGCAAATGCAAAGCCCATCTGCACATGACTTTTGATCAAGACTTCATTTTCTGTATATTAAATAAGGACAACAGCTAAAAAAAAATAAAAACTTGACGATCTGAGGTAGCCATGACCTTTTCACCTCAAAAGTAATAAGCTTCAGTGACCCAACATGCAAACTATGCTCAAATTTCAAGTCAATCGGATGAAAATTGACGATTTTGTGCAACTTGACCTTTGACTTTTTGAACTTAAATAAATAAATAAATACAGTAAAATAAAACAAAATATTTAAATATCACCTTGTACCTTTTGATTGGTGAACCAATTCAGTGACCCAACAAGTAAAATTTTGTTTCTTCCCAAAAAAACAAAACAAAAACATTTTGTTTCTTCCCTTCCAGTGCCAAACTCTGGAACTCTTTACCTTCTCACATCTTCCCAAACACTTATGACCTTCCCCTTTTCAAAACGCAGATTTTTTTTTTACTTCCTCAAGAACTCTTCGACTATTCTCTTTCCTTACTTTTCTATCAATGCATTTCTTTTATTTAAGGCTTGGCCTCGATGACGACTATTTAGTCCGTGGCTGAAGCCTTCAAAATAAAAATCTTAAAATATCAGAGCAATCGGATGAAAATTGATTTTATTTGACACTGACCTTTGACCTTTTAACCAAATTATTAATTTGACTTCTTCATATTCTCATAATAAAGCTTTGTTTATAATTTGATGACAAAGCCTCAAATTATTTTTAAAAAATTACAAAGACACACACACACACACACACACACACACACACACACACACACACACACACACACACACACACACACCTACACACACCTGTTTCCCTCCGTACAAGGGGGGGGGGGGAAACGGATGAAATTTCATAAAAAGCACGGACTTGCTCACAAATCATGAACTGCATACAAAGCACAGAATTACTTCCAGATTATACTATTGCTTGCAGATCACAGAATTGGCTACAGCGCAATTGCTTACAAATCACAGAATTGGCCACAAGGCATGCAATTGCTTACAAATCACAGAAATGAATACAAAACAAGCAATTGCTTACAAATCAGAGTTGCTCACAAAAACACGGAATTGCCGACAAAGCACATAATTAGTTGCAAAACACCAAATTGCTTACAAAGTACAGAATGATTACAAGCACGTATGACAAAGCAAAAAAGGAAGTGCTTACAAAGAGCAAAATTGCTGCCAAAGAATGGGATTGGTTACAAAGCATGAGAATGGATACAAGCAGATTGCTTACAAAGCACTAAATTGTTTACATGGCACAAAATTGCTTCCAAAGAACGGGATTGATTACAAAGCACAGTTACAAAAAAAAACAACAACGTGGAATTGCTTACAATGCATGAAATCGGTTCAAAGCAGAGATTGGTTACAAGCATGTATGGCATTCAAAGCACACACTGAATTGCTTTGAAAGCACAGGATTGCTTAGACCACATATAGCTTTAAAAAGCACAACTGCTTACAAAGCACAGGATTGCTTACAAAGAACGTAATTGCCTACAATCATGGAATTGCCTTACTAGCACAGAATTGCCTTACAAGCACGTTATACCGACAAGCATGGAATTGCTTGCAGACACGGAATATTGCCTTACAAGCACGGAATACCTTACAAGCACGGAATTGCCTTACAAGCAAGTTATTACTGACAAGCATGGAATTTCCTTATATGCACGTTATTGCCAACAAGCACAGAATTGCCTACAAAGCATGTATTGCTTTAAAAAGCAAAACTGCTTACAAAGCACAGAATTGCCTTACAAGCATGTTATTGCTCACAAGCACGGAATATTGCCGAATAAGTACAGAATTGCCTTACACGCACGTTATTGCCGACAAGCATGGAATTGCCTTGCAAGCATGTTATTACCGACAAGCACGTAATTGCTTACAAACACGGAATATTGCCTTACAAGCACAGAAATTGCCTTATATGCACGTTATAACCAACAAGCACAGAATTGCCTTACAAGCACGGAATTGCCTTACAAGCACGGAATTGCTTTACAAGCACAGGAATACCTTACAAACACAGAAATACCTCACAAGCACAGAATTGCCTTACAAGCACGTTATTACTGACAAGCATGGAATTGCCTTATATGCACGTTATTGCTTACAAGCACGTTATTACCAACAAGCACAGAATTGCCTTACAAAGCACTATTGGTTTAAAAAAGCAAACCTGCTTACAAATCCCAGGATTGCTTACAAAGCACTAATTGCCTTACTAGCACAGAATTACAAACAAGCACAGAATTGCCTTACAAGCACGGAATATTGCGTTACAAGCACAGAATCGCTTTACAAGCACAGGAATACCTTGCAAGCACGGAATTGCCTTACAAGCACAGAAACACCTTACAAGTACGTTATTAGACAAGCACGGAATTGCCTTATATGCACGGTATTGCTTACAAGCATGTTATTACCAAGCACAGAATTGCCTTACAAGCATGGAATATTGCCATACAAGTACAGAATTGCTTTACAAGCACGTTATTACCGACAATCACAGAAATGCCTTATAAGCACGTTATTGCTCACAAGCAAGTTATTACCGACAAGCACAGAATTGCCTTACAAACGTTATTGCTTACAAGCACGGAATATTGCCTTACAAGCATATTACAGACAAGCACAGAAATGCCTTATAAGCACGCTATTGCCTTACAAGCACGGAATATTGCCAACAATGCACGTTATTGCTTACAAGCATGGAATATTGCCTAATAAGCACAGAAATACCTGACAAGCACGTTATTACTGACAAACACGGAATTGCCTTATATGCACGTTATTACCGACAAGCACAGAATTGCTTTCCAAGCACGGAGTGCCTTACAAGTACAGAATTGCCTTAGAAGCACGTAATTGCCGACAAGTATGGAATTGCTTTACAAGCAGGGAATATTGCCGTATAGGTACAGAATTGCTTTACAAGCACATTATTGCCTTACAAGCACAGAAATGCCTTATAAGCACGTTATTGCTTACAAGCACGGAATATTGCCTTACAAGTACAGAATTGCCTTACAAGCACGTTATTACCAACAAGCACAGAATTGCCGAACAAGCACAGAATTGCCTTACAAGCACGTTATTACCAACAAGCACAGAATTGCCGAACAAGCACAGAATTGCCTTACAAGCATGTTATTGCTTTACAAGCACGTTATTGCCTTAAAAGCATAAAATTGCCTTACAAGCACAGGAATACCTTACAAGCACGGAATTGCCTTATATGCACGTTATTGCTTACAAACAGGTTATTACCAAGCACAGAATTGCCTTACAAGCATGTTATTACCGACAGGCATAGAATTGCCGAACAAGCACGTTATTGCATTACAAGGACAGAAATGCCTTATAAGCACGTTATTGCTTTCAAGCATGGAATATTGCCTTATAAGCACAGAAATACCTGACAAGCACGTTATTGCCTTATATGCACGTCATTGCTCACAAGCACAGAATTGCCTTACAAACATGTTATTGCTTACAAGCACAGAATATTGCCTTACTAGCATATTACAGACAAGCACAGAAATGCCTTATAAGCACGTTATTGCTTACATTTTGAGAATATTGCCTTACAAGCACGTTATTACTGACAAGCACAGAAATGCCTTACAAGCATGGAATTGCCTTATAAGCATATTACAGACAAGCACAGAAATGCCTTATAAGCACGTTATTGCTTACATTTTGAGAATATTGCCTTGCAAGTACGGAATATTGCGTAATAAGTACAGAATTGCCTTACAAGCCTGTAATATAGCCTTACAAGCACAGAATTGCTGTACAAGCACGTTATTGCCGACAAGCACTGAATTTCTTTACAAGCACGTTATTGCCAACAATCAGAGGAATACCTTACAAGCACGGATTTGCCTACCAAGCACATAAATACCTTACAAGCAGAGAATTGCCTTACCAGCACAGACATACCTTTCAGGCACGTTATTACTGACAAGCACAGAATTGCTTATATGCACGTTATTACCAACAAGCAGAGAATTGCCTTACAAGCATGTTATTACTGACAGGCACATAATTGCCTTACAAGCACGTTATTACCGACAAGCACGTAATATTGCCATACAAGTACAGAATTGCTTTACAAGCACATTATTGCTTACAAGCATGCAATATTGCCTTATAAGCACAGAAATACCTGACAAGCATGTTATTACTGACAAGCACGGAATTACCTTATATGCACGTTATTGCTTACAAGCACGTTATTACCGACAAGCACAGAATTACCTTACAAGCACAGAATATTGCCTTATAAGTACAGAATTGCCAAAGAAGCACGTTATTGCCGACAAGCATGGAATTGCCTTATAAGCACGGAATTGCCTTACAAGCACAGAAATGGCTTTCAGCACGTGATTGCTTACAAGTATGGAATATTGCCTTACAAGTACAGAATTGCCTTTCATTCACGTTATTGCCGACAAGCATGGAATTGCCTTACAAGCACGGAATTGCCATCCAAGCACGTTATTGCCTTACAGGCTCATTATTGCCTTAAAAGCACGTTATTGCCTGACAAGCACGTTATTGCCTTACAAGCACTGAATTGCCTTCAAGCACATTATTGCCTTACAAGCACATTATTGCCTTACAAGCACGTCATTTCCTTACAAGCACTGAATTGCCTTCAAGCACATTATTGCCTTACAAGCACGTTATTGCCTTACAAGCACTGAATTGCCTTAAAAGCACGTTATTGCCTTACAAGCACGTCATTTCCTTACAAGCACGGAATTGCCTTACAAGCACTGAATTGCCTTCAAGCACATTATTGCCTTACAAGCACGGAATTGCCTTACAAGCACGTCATTTCCTTACAAGCACTGAATTGCCTTCAAGCACATTATTGCCTTACAAGCACGGAATTGCCTTACAAGAACGTTATTGCCTGACAAGCACGTTATTGCCTGACAAGGGTTAATGGAAGGAAACGTGTGTGTGTGTGTGTGTGTGTGTGTGTGTGTGTGTGTGTGTGTGTGTGTGTGTGTGTGTGTGTGTGTGTGTGTGTGTGTGTGTGTGTGTGTGTGTGTGTGTGTGTGTGTGTGTGTGTGTGTGTGTGCAAAATTGTATCCGCACTTCCAGTGATAAAAACTTGTAAGTCCGTACGTACCATGAACGGGTAAAATCAAAGCAACAATTAGCAGAGACGAGTCGGTCCACGGATCAATTGGTTTGTGCACAAAACTCAAACTTTGAAAGGATAAAAAAATGTTTCGGCAAATTCGAAAAATTTCTTTCAATTCAAGTCTCTTCGAAAGCAGCGAGTGAACACGGATTGAGAACTTTATCAGCGTCCAAGTGATGGCAATTGGTGTAATTTACGTAAACACCACGGCAAAGTTACAGTGCCTCTCACACCGATTACATCGTCATGTTTTACAAACCGATGAATGTCAAACAGTCAGAATGTATCATTGTGAGATATCCACGAGTGCTCATGGCCTAGTGTCCATAAACTTGAAGCAATTGCAACAACATAGTCCTCGACTAGTTTGCAGGAGAGGGAAGGGGCGCCCGGAGGTCCGGCACGGAACCAGCCGAGCGCCGCGGTGCGGAGCGACGCGCCGAGGGCCGTGTCCACAACTTCGGGCCAAACTCACTTCTTCGCCGCATCCAGAAGAACACCCGAAAAGCTTCGCTCACCGAACGCCAGAGAAACCACGAGCGCATCGCCAGCGACCATGCCCACGGTGACGGGCAAGCAGGAACCCACTAAATGAGGACCGAGGCCGCCCTCAGCCTGCGCCATTTTGCGGCCCACGGGCCGACATGAGCCGCGGGCTCACTCAGGGAGCGCAGTGCGCACGCGCGCCGTCTCGAGAGGCCATGGCCTGCAGCGCCACCTGGTGGTCACGTGATCGATTGCATGTTCGCTGGCGCCGCAGAGGCCAGAGCAGCTTTCTTTTGTGAGCTGATTGACTATTAGTGTATTAGACAGTAGAAAAATCGTGCAAATCGTGATACAAGCATCAAATTTGGCATTTCTGTTCTGCAGGGCTTTCTGATCAAATCTGCCCGATTGGCCATTTGAAAATCCAAATTTTGAAAAATTTAAATAAAATAAAAAAACTTCAAAAAAATATTGAAATCACAGCTGGCTGAAATTCTTCAAGCGCAACTGAACATCCCAGACAGAGAACCAAGGGGAGAGGCAGTCATCATTGATGGCTCAGCACTTATCAATGCCCTACCTCCACACACTTCAAAGATATTTAATGACGATGCTAAAGAAGACATCATCCCAAAGGTGGAATCCTATGGTGCCAGGTACGAGAGGGTGGACGTCGTGTTTGATGTGTACAAGAAGTCAAGTCTGAAGTCCGAGGCAAGGTCGAAAAGGTGGCAAGGAATCAGAAGAAGAGTGACAGGAACCAGTAAGACCCCAAGTAACTGGAGAAGCTTTCTTCGAGATGACAGCAACAAGACTGAGCTGTTTCACTTCCTTGCGGAAAAATGTGTGAAGCACAGACGACAAGCGCAGTCAGTCATTGTCACAAAAAGAGAAGATACCATCAGCAACACAAGGAAGTCACTGGATGCTGTGTCTCCATGTTGTCATGAAGAAGCTGGCACTCGAATATTTGTACGCGCCAGGGATGCAACGACGGATGCTAGCAAGTCCATTATCATTAAGGCTAATGACACGGACGTACTAGTCAAAGCAATATCTGTACTGCCATCCTTTCAGGAATGGCAATCCACATGTTCTTGAGAATATGTGGATTGCCTTTGACCAAGGAGCCAAGGCGCGATGGATTCCAGTCCATGAGGTAGTTTCTGCAATAGGGCCTGAGAAAGCAAGAGGGATCCCATACTTCCATGCGTTCACTGGATGTGACGTCGTGTCTGCCTTCCACGGTAAAGGGAAGAAAACTGCATGGCAGACTTGGAACGTCTTTGATGATGTTTCTGACACATTCACCAATCTCAGCCAGCATCCAACATTGATTCGTGATATTGACTTTTTTGAAGTTGTTTTTTTCTTTCAAATTTTTCAAAATTTGGACTTTCAAATGGCCAATCAGGCAGATTTGATTGGAATCCCCTGGAGAACAAATGTGCCAAATTTGATGCTTGTCTCATCATTTGCACGATTCCTCTCAAAAATTGCTGTTATCTGCCCCATTATAATTTATTGGTGGCATTTCATCTCCTCTTAAAATGTATGAGCAAATTCGATGGTTTTGTTCATACATTTTTGTTCATACACCTCTAATTGAATGCATGGGCCCCAGAGTTGGCATTGTCAAGATAGTGTGGAGGTATACACAGTGCCCTTTAAGCCGATTCACTTGGATTCGAATCTCAAGCCAGGTGTAAACTGTCTTCCTGGTGGCTCACAGGCAGGTGATGTGTGTTCCGTCCCTCGTATGGACATTGAAATGGGCATCCCATCTGCCAGCATTTGTTGGTGAACGTTGAGGATCGCATGGAGTCTTTCGTGGAGTTGGAAGGTTGTTGCTGCCACCGCGACCCAAACCGAATGTCTAAATTCCTGCTCACGCTTCATTCGCACCTCAAGCAGGACTTACTGATTCGTGAAGGACTTGGAGCAAAAAAAAAGTTCCCACAATGACAGATCATTGGGACGTGAAAGTAGTCGTAGTAGTGGTGGTCCACTTGAATGGCCCCAATTATTCCCACCTTCTTCATGGATCGACGCGGGAAGGTTGTTGATCTAAGTCCTTCACAAACCGGTTGGCCAGGCCTGATGCTAGGCCTGTGACACAAATTTTGGAATTTACTCCAGAATGTATGCATTCTTCTATTGACATCATCCCACTTAAACTCTCAAAATCCAGGCTGACTACACACCTCAACTCTCTGGTTCCTTGCTTCTCCAATATGTAGGTTGGGCCAAAAACAATATTTAGCAAGCAATCTCAAAAAGTTACTGACAAATTTGGAAGAATATTGTTGGACAAGTTGGGTGTTTCTAAAGGAAGAATTGATTCGATTTTGGTGAAGATCCAGGTTCAGATGCAGACATGATAATTTTTTTTAATTTTTATAAATAATTCTTTGATCACCATTGAGAGATGGGGACAACTATGATATAGCATGATATTTCAAAACGTTGTGGATGGTATGGTAAGGTGATAAGAAAAAGCCAATTTGATTTTGGTTCAGGTCCGGATCCAGATCTGGCCTATCAGTGGGATGCAAAAGGTGAACTGTTCAGCCTGGCGGAGGTATGCGCTCTACCAAGTGCCCTTCTAGTTTTGCCTCTTTTTTTTCCCCCTCCTCCTTTCCTGTTTCTTTATATATATTTTTTTCTCATTTCTTTGCTTAGAGTTGCTCTACTACCCCAATGTCAGTTCTTACCCTCCCTCCCTTTTCTATGATTCTCGATCTTGTAGATAATTTTTCTTAATTTAGAAAAACGTTTTTTTCTCCTCATCATAAATGGAAACTAGCCACAAGTGTAAAGTCCTTCAGTTCACTGTATAGTTTAAAGCCATTGTCACAGACTTATCTGAGCACTGTACGAGTATCCTGACTCCGTTAGAATAGCAGTCAAGTTTCTGTCTCCGGAAGAAAAAAAATTCAGAGGAAAAACTTTGAATCCTATTTGTTGATGGCTTGGCCTCAGGTGGAGTAAGCTGAGAAGCAACAGCATCAGCTCATCACTTATCCCAGCTTTATTGGAAGAAAAAAAAATTACTTTTTTCCTTGGGAATAGAGCCAATGAAGCACAAATGTTAACCTGTCAACATCCTTTGGTAAATGTAGAATCCCGAAAAAGTTTTCAGCGGTCCAAACAGGTGGATGTTGGACAACGCCAAGTCTGAAGTGTAATGAATGTGTGAGCCCCGTTAAGGTTTTTTGCAAGGGACCAAATGTGCTGACACTTTTTATAGATTCAGCTCAGGCTCACAGCAAAGCTTGCATATGAAACAGATGCAGGGAAAAACGATGTTAGTTGACATCAGTATATTTTAACTGAATTAGAAAGATATCAGTAAACAATGCACAAATATGAGAAAACATAGTATATGGGATTTGAATCTGAATTCCAGGAATATTTAGCCATTGGTTCAGATTAGAACAAGAAACAGGCCAAGCCATTTCACTGAAACCCAGATGCTGGTGGATTTCCAACACTAATGAACGATTCTTCAATGATATTTTTGGCTTATTGTTTCCTGCCTGGCTTGATGGATCCATCAGTGTTTGATAAACTGTGGATGGCTCGGTAGAATTATCCACCAGGTGCACACAATTTCCCATGATAGGGCATCATTATTAATTGCGCTAAAAGTCTGCGAATGATTTGATTTTGAAATATTTTACACAACATCCCCTCCCCCTTCAACCGCCCGAATCCCCATCCCTTTAACTCCCCTTGTCAAAAAGTTGAATAGTTTATTTGCTTCCTCAATCAAGCACTTGCATCATTTGCCACCATATTATTTCTAGTTCACATTGGTGCTATTAGAGACAATTATGGATAAAAGATTCCCAGTAGAAAAGTGGTGCCAACGATAAGCCAAACTTCTACGATTTACTGTCCTTGTGTTGTGTGGCATCTGTTTGTTTTTATTCAACTGTTTTCCCTTTGCCACAGCATTGATATCTTTAAAAACAAAACATTTTCAGATTAAGGTGGGGTAAAAACGCCGAGCAGGAAGGGAATCACCACCTCTCTTACTCACCGCCCTTGCCCTCTCACCCCATTCACAATATGATCTCATTGGTCCTGGCGATATGGTCAGCAACGTGAACATCTGCAACAGAGGACTCTGGCTGATGTGCCAGTCAATTTTGAATGTAAACTAGAACGCCACTCAGTAGAACGGATACCTCCGTCGGGAATGCAGACCTCTGCCGGGCTGAATAGTTTATGTTTTGTACCCCACTGATAGACCGGATCTGGATCTGGATCCGGATCCGGACCGGACCTCAACCAAAATCTAAACAGCTTGTTCTGGTCATACACCCAACTCATCCACCAAGTTTCGTCCGAGTCCATCCACAACGTTTTGAGACATTGTGCCCGATGTCACTTTAAAATTATTGTATCCGGATGAGGATCATCACCCAAATCGAATTAATTCATCCATATCACACATGCAACCTGTCCACCAAATTTCATTAAAATCTGTCCATAACTTTTTAAGATATCCTGCACACAAACAAACAAACAAGCAGTCATAGACTGGTACTTACGAAACCATCAACTTGACCTCTCACCTTGTCTAATAAAAGCTGTCTCTAGAGAAGGCAGCGACGCAAACCAGAAGTTTCTACGATGATTCTGTACCAAACCATCAAAAATCGTAACGTCGACCGAAGCAAAAATCTCCATTTCTCCACGCAATTATTTAATATTATTTTATCAAAGTCACAAAACCGTAATATTCGGCCATCCACCAACAATCTTTACATAATCCGACAGCTGAGCGAGTCAGGCATGCGACGATGACCTTTATTGGGATAAAAATGACTTTTAAACACCATCTTTATCAGAAACACCGTCAGCACGCACACTGAAAACCTTTACGTGATCAACGACGCCTCTGCTGGAGCGCGCTGCACCACGTGAAGAGCCGTGACGCAGCGAGTGAAATATTTTTTATAAAATCTTAAAACATCTCCAAAACATCCGATTTTACCAGAATTTCGATAAACGAGTTTAAAGCGTCCTAAGCGATCGCAAAAACCGAAGACAAAATTAAAATTGAGGTTAAAACGAACTCGTAACGTCGACCGAAGGAAAAATACTCCATTTCTCCACATGAATTTACGGAATTATGTTTGACCCCACTGTGACCTTGACCTTTGACCGATTTGAACCAAAATATAACCAGTGCTAGCCATCGTCCTCCTGAATCACGTGGTGTAATTTCACATTGATAGCTTCTTCCGTTCTCGAGTTATAACCTTTTTTTTGGATGTTTGACCTCACTGTGACCTTGACCTTTGACCAAAATCTAATCAGCGCTAAGCATCACCCTCCTGAATCACGTGGTGTAATTTGACATTGGTAAATTCTTCTGTTCTTGAGTTATCGTGCCTACAAACAAACAAACACACAAACAGAGGACAGAAGTGATTAATATATTTACAAAATCTTTAGATTTCGTAAGTAACAAGGGGAACACATAACATGCGTCCATCTTCGGTGATGGAGAATATTTTTGATTAAAACCCTATGTTTTTATTCACCACACACAGGGAGTCACAGTTTCCAACGTGTTTGAGACCATTTAGATGTTTGAACCTGAACAATGGCGAATAATTGTTTCATTCGAATGCAACATTCGCATAAGTTTGAAGAATCAACATGAATTTCCTTCAGTGTAACTATTATGTTTTAACCGGTTTGATGTTATCTCAGCCTATGAAGGTCAAAAATAAACTGTGTACATGAAACAGAAAAGTAGTTTTATTCACCAGAAGTAGAATCATACCATGCCTCTGGCAAATTCCATTTCCAGGAATGTTATTACAAAAATGTCTGCATAACATGACGATGCTTCATGATCTACCTTCCATTCGACTGATGTAATAACAACAATATCTTATATTTTATTTATACCTTGCAAAATCACCTGCTTCACAAGCAGTGTGACCACTCCTTGGCTTTTTTCACAAGATCTTGGCTATTCGTTGTTCACCTTGGCGTCTTGGTTTTCTATTATCATCACTTTTCTGAAACCTTGTGAATTCTTGGCTTTTTTCATTGGCTCACCTTGGCATTTACGAAAATGAGGAGTGGTCACACTGTTCCCCAGTCATTCACAGCATGAGTTCCCAGTGTATATTATTATTATTATTATTATTATCATTCAACCACCTTTTACCATTCACCTTTGCAGTTACACACAGGGCACTTACAGCGGGTTACACCCAAGATAATGTCATACTGTTGCCCTAGTTTGTCGAAGCAGTTATTGGTGTTTGGCTTGCAAGAATCAGACAGATTTCTGCTAATCCCACTTGAATGAGTCTTTTTGATAATACTTGGATGTCTCTGTTGTACGATAAGGTTAGTGTGATTGTTAGTTCAAAATGCAATTTATCATTTAATCCCACCAAGGTATTTGAGGCTTATGGTTGATCGGTTGTGGTTGTACGGTATACTGAATGATCTGCATTTAATATCATGAAGAAAGAGTATTATGAAAATATGAAAAATGTTCTTTGGGTTATATTATGAAAAATGATCACGCATAATTATTTTATGAATCCACTGAATGTTACATATATGCAGAGTGGCTTGTATAAATATATATATACATATATATATATATATATATGTATAAATATATATATATATATATATATATATATATATATATATATATATATAATCCCTGTGTCGTAAGAGGCGACTAGGGTTGCGTCAGGAAGGGCATCCGGCGTAAAACATGTGCCAAATCACTATGCAGATCATACGGATGATCCGCTGTGGCGACCCCGAACGGGAGCAGCCGAAAGAAGAAGAATGTATATATATATATATATATATATATATATATATATATATATATATATATATATATATATACATATATATATATACATATATACATACATGTATATGTCCGTCCCCAAACTACTCCCTCAGTTTTGGGGCTTGCCCCGCCAAACCGAACTGCATCACAGTTTCGCTGTATTGCAGTTGAATTATTGTGGTAAAATGTGCCGATAGTGGCATGAGTCCCTTCTACACAAGCACACATCTCAATCTCATCTCATAGCCCCACGCTGCCCTCGATCGCAGATTCAGTTGCTCTTTCAATATTGTGCCGCACGTACATGTATTTCGTTATTTTGGACGAGTTAATGTTGGATAAAGTAGCGATGGGAGACCAGCCTAGAAGTTTGATGGCTGCTTGGAGACCCTGTCAGTCGGCCTGAGTGAAATTCCAGACTCAACAGTGCTGAGGGGGTTCTCTGATAACAGCCAGAGAGATGTCCACTTTGACAAGGACGTGGTCAGAAGAACCGATTGGAGCGGAGGAAGAACATGTTGTTTCCTAATCTTGAGAGATTCCCAGAAAACATGACCTCACAACCCTTTGCTTTCAGCCACTTACCCAAAAACCTGTTTCTATTTTTCAAAACCTCTGGGTAAACTTT
Organism: Eptatretus burgeri; assembly: GCF_056783735.1. Lineage (NCBI taxonomy): Eukaryota > Metazoa > Chordata > Myxini > Myxiniformes > Myxinidae > Eptatretus > Eptatretus burgeri. The sequence continues at coordinate 68,301,149 of NC_140972.1, read as the reverse complement.
CCTGGCAACTTCTTCCTGCTCAGACCAGATACAATCTCATTAACCTTTCAATCAATGTCCTGCACACAATTCTATGTCTTCTACAGAATGAAGAATCTATATATTTAATTGTCTCATCGCCCAGAGAAACGGTCTCCCGTACCTCGTTTCTATTTCGGCACCTACACCACTGCCTGCACCTCCACCACTGCCTGCACCCAGTGCACCTCCACCACTGCCAATGTGTTGGACACATTAATTAAGGACCAGATGAGGAACCATTTAAACAAATACAAACGAATTGAGGGTCCTCAGCATGGGTTTCCCAAAGGAAGTTCCTGTCTCATCAATCTTTTCGAGTTCCATGAAGCAGTTTCTGATTGGGTGGATGAGGGAAAGACAGTGGACATAGTATTGTTGCGAATTCGCGCCCGCCGGCGTGCGGACGGCCACGTGACTCGAATCGCGGCACGTCGCCCACCGGAAGGCCAATTCAGTTGTGACCCTCTCGGACCAACGCCCGGAGCTAGTAACGGGTGGGGGTTTAACCTCACCACGATCGTGCCAATTGCCCACCCGTGCAGGATAGGGTTGCTCGCCAAATTCGATCTACCTAAGTACCTGCGCAAATGGTCGACCGGGCGATCGTACCTCGCCACAGGCCGACTCCGGACACGAACCACTTAAGCGGTCCGTTCCGTGCTACAGTGATAACCGAGCAGTGTTATCGTCGGCCTCGACGGTTCCGATTAATTATCAGGCGTATTAAGCCCACTACGAACCCTTTACATGAAGCAGGATGGAGGGTCAATTAAAGAAAAGACGAATCGAAACGGGAAAACAGTTCACACAATGCACGTTTATTACGCGACACACGGAAAGCACACATATACAGCCATACAGTCAAAATGCACCTATAGCAGTTAAAACAAAAGAAACAATGACGCAGAGTTACTACCGAATATACGCACACACGGCAACACTTATACAGTTCTACTTTACAGACGGCGCCAACACACATTTACTCAAAAGCAAAGGAAAGAAGCCACCCTCATAGACAAGGGGGCAGACGGGCCTGTAGGCCAATATGCGCGCGTGACCTGAAGGAGCGGCCAGGTCCGCGAGACCGGGTGGGTCCTACCTGCGTCCTCGTGTCGCGTTGGCGGACGAGCCGCAGATGTGGCCGCGTGGCTGTGCCCCGACTCCGTGCTCCTTGGCGGGTTTCGTTGGCACGACGTTTGGAGTGAGGTGGGAACGGGGCCCCCTTGTTGCACTATCTCAGCACGGGGGAAAGGGGGAATTGTTGATGCCCTGGGGGAGGAGAATGACTGGCTGGCTTGGGTCCCGCGACGAGCGATCTCACACCGCGACCTCGTCGCCGACCGCCGTCCTTCTCGCCTCGGACCCGAGCTCCTTGGCTTCTTCCCACAACTCTCCTCAGCCGACTGCAGAACCCAACTCGATGCCTCACCGATGACTCGCCTCACTCTGTCCTGCCGACACACTGCTACTGCCACACGCTGCCGACACACTCTGCCTTGCGCTCGCCGTTTTATTGGCCGGCAGGAGAAAACAATATGCAAATTTCCGGATCAGGATGACCTCGGGGGCGGAGCCACGCTCGCCCATTGGACGGAGGAAAAGTGGGCGTGAACCTCCCCTGATCCTAGAACTTGCATTTATCGATTTCACACAGACGCGCCTGGAGGCGGGGCCAAGCAGCTCCGCGCTTCCTAATTGGACGGATCAGAAGTGGGCGTGTAGCGTTCTTGATCCGAATTCTCCCTCGGAAAGGCCGCTGTTTGCACACGCGGCTCGGTGCGTATCGCTGAACGGGCCCAAGACAGCCCGACGCTCAGTGTTCACAGGTGGTGCGGGAATGGCCGTAGAAGGAGAGAGGTGAGGGTGGTGGAGGGTTTATCGGTGGTGGTTTGATGGTTATGGTGCCGTTTGGGAATGACGGTGATGCGATGTTTGCGGGATTGAGTTGTGAAGGTAAAGGTCGTGGTTGTTGGCGTTGTTGCTGCTGTCTGAGGGTTGTAGCGTGGCCGTAGTTGGTGACGATGGCTGGTGTGGTGGTTAAGGTGGTTGTTGTGTGATGGCGGTTGAGACGTGGTTGGTTCAAAATAAAGATAGAACAGAAAAACGGCTATCTCAAAGCATCGCAGCCCGAATGAATCACATAAATTCCCTCCAGACAACGGATTTGGGGCTAACTACACATGTACTTCGAGTTATCTCACCTACAGGCCTGAATGGTGGTTTGCGAAATTTCCACAGCCGTAACAGTATATCTCGACTTTAAAAAGGCGTTTGATAAGGTACCACATCGGAGGTTGTTAGCCAAAGTGAGGGCTTGTGGAGTGGCTGGTCAGGGAGCTAATTGCATTTCAAACTGGCTTGGTGATAGGAAGCACATAGTGGCTGTGAGTGGGAGGATGTCTTGCTGGGAGGATGTAAGTAGTGGGGTACCTCAGGGATCAGTATTCAGACCATAACAATTCATTATTTACATCAACGATTTGAATAATGTGGTAAAGAGTGAGCTTTACAAATTTGCAGATGATGCAAAGCTTGGAGGTAAAGTGGATAGCAGAGGGGGTGGTGAACAGATTCAGGAAAGTATTGATACTTGTATAGATTGGCAGATGTAATCTAACCTGAACAAGTGTAAGGTGTTGGGGATGGGAAAGAACAATGAAAATAGAGATTACAGGATGTAAGGGGTAATTTCGGAGCGTGCCACACAGGAGAAGGATCTGTGGGTGGTAATAGATATTGGAGGAAAGCAGGCAGCACAGTGCCAGGCAGCTATCGGTAAAGCAAATATGGTATGAGGTTGTATTCGGAGGGGGATCAATTATAAATCAAAAGAGGTCGTGTTAACATTGTACAGGAATTTAGTGAGGGCCACACTGAGAATATTGTGTGCAGTTTTGGTCACCACAACTCAGGAAAGACATAGATGCCATTGAGAGGATTGAGTACATGGCTCCGAGATTGATTCCGGGCCGAGCTAGACTCAGCTATGAGGAGCAGCTGAAGGTGACAGGGCTTTATACACTAGAAAGGAGGCGGTTACGAGGAGATATGGTGGAGATGTTTAAGATAATGAAAGGTAGAGATAAAATAAGTACAGTTGAATTATTCAACAGAGTCAACAGTGATAGGACAAGGGGCCACAGCCTGAGAGTAAAGAAGAGGAGAGTTAAGATGGTAGCAAGGCAGGGGACTTTCACTCAGAGGGTAGTTAATGTATGGAATGGTCTCCCAAGAAAGGTAGTGGCAGCAGAAACAGTAGATAAGAGGAGAGAGGGAGGGGGGAGAGAGAGAGGAGGGAGGGGGGCAGAGAGAGATAGGAGGGAGGTGGGATGGGGAAGAGAGAGGAGGGAGGAGGATGGGGGGATAATATGGAGGAGGTGTGAAGAAGAACAGAGAGGAGGGAGGAAGAGAGAGGAGGGGAGAGAGGAGGGAGGCAGGAGGTTGTGTAGGAGAGAGAGAGAGAGAGAGAGAGAGAGAGAGAGAGAGAGAGAGAGAGAGAGAGAGAGAGAGAGAGAGAGAGAGAGAGAGAGAGAGAGAGAGAGAGAGAGAGAGAGAGAGAGAGAGAGAGAGAATGGAGGAAGGTGGGGGAGAGAGGAGAAAGGGAGTGGGTATAGAGAGGATAAAGTGAGTGGGTAGAGAGAGGAGCGAGAAGGGGAAGAGAGATGAAAAGAGAGAGGGAGGGAGAGAGGAGGGAGAGAGAGAGGAGAGAGGAGGAGGGAGGGGAGGGGAGAGAGGAGGGAGGGGAGAGAGGAGGAAGGGGGAGAAAGGAGGGAGGGGGAAGAGGGAGAGGGAAGAGAGAGGAGGGAGAGGGGAAGAGAGTGGAAAGAGGAGGGAGGGGGGAGAGAGAGGAAAGAGGAGGGAGGAGGAAGAGAGAAGAGAGAGAAGGGGTGCGGGAGTGAGGAGGGAGGCTGGGAAGGGGAGACAAATGAGGAGAGGGGGAGGGAGAGCGACTCCTCACCAAACGTCACTATACACCCTGGGAGGGGGAGCGAGGAGGATGGGGGAGAAAGGAGGGGTGAAGTAGGGAGGGGTGTGGCTTGGGAAGTGGTAAGTGTGAGTAGAGGGGGTTATGGACTTGTGTTTGGAAGAAGGAGTGGAGAGGGAAATGGGGGGAAGGGCTCTCGACTTGAGTTTGGTGGTGAGACTTGTGGGGGCGGGGGGGTAGTGCATGATTAAACAAAATTGGGTATGTTAAAACCACGTTAATACAGCACACAGAGACCACCCGGAGATGTCCATGGGGGTGGAGGAGGGATTGGGTTTGAGGGGAGGGGAGGGAATGCAGCATGAGGGGAAGAGAAGGCAGTGGGAAGGGAAGGCAGCATAAGGAGAGGAGGAGGGAAGGCAGTGTAAAGGGAAGGGAGGCAGCATGAGGGAAAGGAGAGGTAGTGTGACAAAGACAATGGGAAGGAAGTGTCGGGGAAAGGAATGAGAAGGCAGCATCATAGAATGGGGAGGCAGTGTGAGAGGCGGCAATAGGAAGGCAGTGTGAGTGGAGGGGAAGGCAGCATGATGGGAGGAGAAGGCAGCAAGAGGAGAGGGGAAGGCATTGTGAGGGGAGGGGAAGGCAGCATGAGTGGAGGGAAACGAGCATAATGGGAGGGAAAGGTAGTGTGAGGGGAAGGTAGGCAGTGTAATGGCCATGGAAGGAAGCATGAGGGAAGGGGAAGGGAAGGCAGTGTGAGGAGAGGGAATGGGACGGCAGTGTGAAGGGAGGGGAAGGGAGGCAGTTGAAGAACAAGTAAAGGAAGCATGGGGGAGGGGAGGGAAGACAGCCGAAGGGGAGGATAGGCAGTGCACCAGGCCATTACCGGGCAATAAAATATGTCCAAACAGCAACATTTACTTTTTAACCACCGTGTTCCAGATAAAACTGAGCGGGAGCATTTGACCATGAAAACCCATGCTATCTTCCTGGCAAAGGCCTGCCTGACTGCATCCCACCCCACCCCACCCCCATACACATTCCAACAAACTCCTTGTGGATTATCTTAACTGTGCACATGCATCAGCGACAAACTCATCCTTTCACTCACACGCATGCAAGGATTTTCCCATATCTACACCGCACAGTGGCACATCCTACGTGGCTTCGATGCTCTGGCACGTCAACTCCCCATGTGGCTTCGGCACTGCAGCACGTCTACTCCCCACATGCAGAAACACATGGTTCGCGAGACGGCCACATAACCTCCTTCACAGTGCCACGCACCACAGGACCGGATGCCAGTTTGAGTTCAGACCACGCGCCTGGGAAACCCACCCACCGCAACTACGTAACCAAGCATGCAGGCACGCACACACCAGATGGAGCGTCATTTGTACCCATTTGTACCACGACAGTGTGTGCCCTCTACGTACCTCTTTGTTGTTTTGCAGCAACTATTAGTTTATTCATATTAATATTTTGTCATGAAAGCAGATTGCACAAAACGTTGAAAGGCAAAAAAAAAAACACTCATCACTTGTAGCCACAAAAAAAGCACTTGCAGAAACTCGTGTTTCATATATTATTCATATATTGCAGAAACTATTAGAATGTTTATGTTAATATTTTGTCATGAAAGCAGATCACACAAAACGGTAAAAAGAAAAAACTGCTTATGTAATTGCTGAAAAAGAACCCCCTGTGGACTGTATCATGATGGCTTGCAAAAGCAGCTTGGAGAGCATGGCGTTGCACTCAATGAAATTACACTTTCTGCACATTCCTTCATTGTTTCTTCACTAAATATAATCGTCCTAACAGTTGAAACTAGTAGGGCACTCTTCGACATCGCAACGTCGCCAGATATGCCTCTGCCCACATTATTACGCCATTATACATACATGTACCTCGTTTGATTTAAATCCCTGAACCCAGAAACAAAATATTAAATAATTCTGACTCCCAGGGGTCATGCGTCCGATCAGGTTGAAATTTAAAAGATATATTCCCCATAACGACAATATATCATAATTGTGACATTTCATGTCAATTGATGAAGCGGTTCAAGAAAAGAATTTTTTTTTTTAATATTTTCATTCAAACCAATATGGCTACCAGATCATGTGACTAACCTATTAACCATTTGTGAACCTCTTGGCATCCCCAAGGCTTGGGGAACATGTGGGTGAAACTTCCCCTTGATCTGTGAAGCCATTCTGGAGAAAAGTATTTTTAAAGGTTTATTCTTCAAAAAATCATAGCTGCCAAACCATGCGACCTATGACGTAATAGGTGGAGAACGTTTTGTTCCTCATGGATGGCCGATCATACCTGTAAAGTTTCACCTCAATCTGTTCTACCATTTCAGAGAAGATATTTGAAGGTTTTTAATGTTTAAAAAAAAAAGGTTGCCAAACCACATGACTGATAACATCATCAATTCCTGCCCCCCAATTCAATTTAGCCATAAATGACCTTCAAAATTTTTCATACTGATCGGATAAAGCGTTCGACGTATGCAATTATGACGTCATAACGAAGCCACCTATTATATCATTAAACAAGTTTGATTTCATTCCCTGAACCCGGATTCAAAATATTAAATAATTCTGGCTGCCAGAACATGTGTCCAATCTGTTTAAATTTAAAACACATATTCCTGATGACGACAAGATCATAAAAAAAAAATGCCAAGTAACAAACAAACAAACAGACAGACAGGGGTGAAAACATAACCTCCATGCATGTTCGGTGGCGGAGGTACTGAAACTATCACGTAGAAGGACGCGCAATGTCAGCGACTGTGGTTGTCATGGGAATGTTCTGGATCGAGGCGGGGCGGGCGGGCACTGATTTTGAGTGGGTGGGGTGAACGCTGACGTGATACGACGTTGGCCGTTTGATTTAGCTTCTCTAAATTTTAATGTGCTGTATCAGAACTATATATTCTCTTTGTGAGTGAGGTATTATATTTATAATCTCTATAATTCCAGCTGTGTGTGTGTGTGTGTGTGTGTGTGTGTGTGTGTGTGTGTGTGTGTGTGTGTGTGTGTGTGTGTGTGTGTGTGTGTGTGTGTGTGTGTGTGTGTGTGTCCGCCGTTTCTGGACAACCACTGGTCCGATCTAATTGAAACTTGCCAGGTATATTGCTGGGGCCCTGTGGATGTGCCTTTTCAAGGTTTGATATTAATCGAACAAGAGGTTCCCAAGTTATGGTCATTTATTTACCAAACCAATGACAGGACAGGTTGCTGCGTAGGCGTGGCCGATGGGGGAAAGGGCGCCACAGTTACCGTGGCGTAGGAGTGGCAATGGTCAATGGCAGCGAATGTCATGGCAAGCAAAGACGGGGAGGTAAACTTGATTTTAATTTGGATTTTAATTAATTCTGTATGTGCAAGTATCACAGCAGTTGTTACTTCAATGCAAGCGATAATTCGTGGAATGATGTGATCATTCCGCACGGGCACGCACCACTTCCGGATAGTGATGACTTACTGTATTCTAATAATTTCTCGATTTCTTATGCGCATTTATAGATAAACACAATGCCCCAATCCAGTCGTCGTTTACAAGAGCGAAGGAACGGCCTGTGCAGTTGTTTGAAAGTTGTTTTTTTTTTGGTTTGCCCGTACGGCCACGCGCGAGCGAAGGAACGGCCTGTGTGGTTGTTGTTTCTGGCACATTTGAAAGTTTTTTGGGTTTTTTTTTGCACGTACGGGCACGTACTAGTAATATATAAATTAACCGTTCAAATTATTCTTGCCGACAGTTATGTGGCTTATATTCCCTATCGTTTAATCGTTCGCCTCAGCAGACGAATGGTCACCGTCTATGTGTAAGAATGGCGCCATTGGAGTTTGAGAGTCATGTTTGTTCTGTTTCCATATATTTAGCTAAATAACTTTGGTCACTTGAGTGTGTGTGTGTGTGTGTGTGTGTGTGTGTGTGTGTGTGTGTGTGTGTGTGTGTGTGTGTGTGTGTGTGTGTGTGTGTGTGTGTGTGTGTGTGTGTGTGTGTGTGTGTGTGTGTGTGTGTGTGTGTGTGTGTGTGTGTGTGTGTGTGAGAGAGAGAGATACAGCTAATTGCATTTTTGAAATTTATGGAATATGTAGTCGCTTTGTTTGACCCACGTATGGATGAACATCTTCCTCAGATAAAAGACAATGAGACAGATGTGCATTACCTTGTGAAAGAGAGAATTAATTGATTCGGTTCTTATCCAACATCATCAGATAAGAAATCCTTAAATCTTCTCCTGTTGCCAAGTACAGTACTTTTCAATCATTCTACATTGTGATCTTGTTCCAAGCACGCAACACCTTCTTCTGACGCATACCTTCATTTGGGCGGTGTATAGGCAACTGACAGCTCTGTAGGCAAAAACAAACAAACACACCTACTGCTTACAATTCAAAACGCCTTACTGTGCTGGAAAACGTGGGGACAGAAATACTGTACAGTAGTGTAAATGGTGGAGACTTGTAATACCCTCGCCCACCTGGAGGCGGCGCTACAAGATACACATTTACATCGAGAACTTGTGTCTCCCCTCCCCTCCCCCCCCCCCAAGACCAGCAGCAAAGATTACACCTAATGCATTAATTAGTCATACTGATTCTATGTAGCAAGTCAAGATGTAATCGGACCAGAACTGTAGGAAGAGTAAGCACGCCAAACACACAAACACTGATCAGTGAATTATAGTAGGGATTTGGTTGTTAATGATGCTGCCAAGTGTTGCTCGGAAACAACAGCTTTCTTTGACATGGTAAAACGTGTTCGTGAGTATTTATCAAGTTCAACACATCGTTGGCACGTTCAAATGCACCATATGCCTAATCTTACAGTGAAACCATTGATTGAAACAAGTTGGGAATGTCGAATGAAACGTCTTCGCTCTCAGCTCGGTGATATTGTTACGAATTTGGAAGCTTACTGCACACAACAGCCAGGTCCTATAGATCAGTTATATCGGTAAGTACATGTTTCTAGTTGGGGTCCCATCCCTAGTCTAATGGGAATTAATTGAACGTGCTCTGCAGAGTTATTTTATAATTAGGATTTTACATCACTTAGAACAACGACAACAATGCCCATCTTCGCTTTCACAACAACAACACTCTGCTCGCGGCATTCTTTGTGTGCTCGCCGGTGAGTGAGCGTGTGCGTGGGCGGAGTTTAACATTGGCATAGCGTCACTCTTTGGCCAATTGGCAAGGAGCGGGCGTCTCACCCACCCCGTCTCCCACTCAACACCATCGCCATTACGCATGTGGTCAGAGGTGAGGAGGGAGGCGGAGCTATAAACGCCTCCGATCCGGACTCCACCCAGAATGGTGGGAGTTGCCCCGCCTTCCGTGGGCCTGTCCAATGGGAGACGGCCAGGGAATCACGCGATGGGACTCGATTTCGCTCGTTTACCACGATCCGTGCCTCGATTTCGCCCGTTTACCATGATCCGTGTCAAGATTTTGCTCGTTTACCACGATCCATGCCTCGATTTCGCTCGTTTACCACGATCCGTGCCTCGATTTCGTCCGTTTACCATGATCCGTGCCAAGATTTCGCTCGTTTACCATGATCCGTGCCTCGATTTCGCTCGTTTACCACGACCCGTGCCTCGATTTCGCCCATTTACCATGATCCCTGCCTATATTTCGCTGGTTTACCATGATCCGTGCCTCAATTTCGCTCGTTTACCACGATCCGTGCCTCGATTTCGCCCGTTTACCATGATCCGTGTCAAGATTTTGCTCGTTTACCACGATCCATGCCTCGATTTCGCTCGTTTACCACGATCCGTGCCTCGATTTCGCCCGTTTACCATGATCCGTGCCAAGATTTCGCTTGTTTACCATGATCCGTGCCTCGATTTCGCTCGTTTACCACGATCCGTGCCTCGATTTCGCCCATTTACCATGATCCCTGCCTATATTTCGCTGGTTTACCACGATCCGTGCCTCGATTTCGCTCGTTTACCACGATCCGTGCCTCGATTTCGCCCATTTACCATGATCCCTGCCTATATTTCGCTGGTTTACCACGATCCATACCTCAATTTCGCTCGTTTACCACGATCCGTGCCTCGATTTCGCTCGTTTAACACGATCCGTTCCTCGATTTCGCTCGTTTACAACGACCCGTACCTCGATTTCGCTCGTTTACCATGATCCGTGCCTCGATTTCGCTCGTTTACCACGATCCGTGCCTCGATTTCGCCTGTTTACCATGATCCGTGCCAAGATTTTGCTCGTTTACCATGATCCGTGCCAAGATTTCGCTCGTTTACCATGATCCGTGCCTCGATTTCGCTCGTTTACCACGATCCCTGCCTCGATTTCGCTGGTTTACCACGATCCATGCCTCGATTTCGCTCGTTTACCACGATCCATGCCTCGATTTCGCTCGTTTACCAGGATCCTGCCTAGATTTCCCTCGTTTACCACGATCCATGCCTCGATTTCGCTGGTTTACCATGATCCATGCCTCGATTTCGCTGGTTTACCATGACCCATGCCTCGATTTCGCTCGTTTACCATGATCCGTGCCTCGATTTCGCTGGTTTACCATGATCCATGCCTCGATTTCGCTCGTTTACCATGATCCGTGCCAAGATTTCGCTCGTTTACCATGATCCGTGCCTCGATTTCGCTGGTTTACCACGATCCATGCCTCGATTTTGCTCGTTTACCACGATCCATGCCTCGATTTCGCTCATTTACCACGATCCATGCCTAGATTTCCCTCGTTTACCACGATCCATGCCTCGATTTCGCTCATTTACCAATGACCCGTGCCTCGATTTCGCTCGTTTACCATGATCCGTGCCTCGATTTCGCTCGTTTACCACGACCCGTGCCTCGATTTCGCTCGTTTACCACAACCCATGCCTCAATTTCGCTCGTTTACCATGATCTGTGCCTCGATTTCGCTCGTTTACCACGATCCGTCGCTCGATTTCGCCCGTTTACCATGATCCGTGCCAAGATTTCGCTCGTTTACCACGATCCATGCCTCGATTTCGCTCGTTTACCACGATCCGTGCCTCGATTTCGCCCGTTTACCATGATCCGTGCCAAGATTTCGCCCGTTTACCATGATCCGTGCCTCGATTTCGCTCGTTTACCACGATCCGTGCCTCGATTTCGCTCGTTTACCATGATCCGTGCCTAGATTTCGCTCATTTACCATGATCCGTGCCTAGATTTCGCTCGTTTACCATGATCCCTGCCTAGATTTCGCTGGTTTACCACGATCCGTACCTCGATTTTCGCTCGTTTACCACGATCCGTGCCTAGATTTCGCTCGTTTACCATGATCCCTGCCTCTATTTCGCTCGTTTACCACGATCCGTGCCTCGATTTCGCTCGTTTACCATGATCCGTGCCTCGATTTCGCTCGTTTACCACGATCCATGCCTGGATTTCGCTCGTTTACCATGATCCGTGCCTCGATTTCGCTCGTTTACCACGACCCGTGCCTCGATTTCGCTCGTTTACCACAACCCATGCCTCAATTTCGCTCGTTTACCATGATCTGTGCCTCGATTTCGCTCGTTTACCACGATCCGTCGCTCGATTTCGCCCGTTTACCATGATCCGTGCCAATATTTCGCTCGTTTACCACGATCCATGCCTCGATTTCGCTCGTTTACCACGATCCGTGCCTCGATTTCGCCCGTTTACCATGATCCGTGCCAAGATTTCGCTCGTTTACCATGATCCGTGCCTCGATTTCGCTCGTTTACCACGATCCGTGCCTCGATTTCACTCGTTTACCATGATCCGTGCCTAGATTTCGCTCATTTACCACGATCCGTGCCTAGATTTCGCTCGTTTACCATGATCCCTGCCTAGATTTCGCTGGTTTACCACGATCCGTGCCGCGATTTTCGCTCGTTTACCACGATCCGTGCCTAGATTTCGCTCGTTTACCATTATCCGTGCCTCGATTTCGCTCGTTTACCACGATCCATGCCTCGATTTCGCTCGTTTACCATGATCCGTGCCTCGATTTCGTTCGTTTACCATGATCCGTGCCTCGATTTCGCTCGTTTACCACGATCCATGCCTCGATTTCGCTCATTTACCACGATCCCTGCCTAGATTTCGCTCGTTTACCACGATCCATGCCTCGATTTCGCTCGTTTACCATGATCCGTGCCTCGATTTCGCTCGTTTACCACGATCCATGCCTCGATTTCGCTCGTTTACCACGATCCTTGCCTCGATTTCGCTCGTTTACCACGATCCATGCCTCGATTTCGCTCGTTTACCACGATCCGTGCCAAGATTTCGCCCGTTTACCATGATCCGTGCCAAGATTTCGCTCGTTTACCATGATCCGTGCCTCGATTTCGCCCGTTTACCATGATCCGTGCCAAGATTTCGCTCGTTTACCACGATCCGTGCCTCCATTTCGCTCGTTTACCATGATCCGTGCCTCGATTTCGCTCGTTTACCACGATCCATGCCTCGATTTCGCTCGTTTACCACGATCCATGCCTCGATTTCGCTCGTTTACCACGATCCATGCCTCGATTTCGCTCGTTTACCACGATCCGTGCCTAGATTTCGCTCGTTTACCACGATCCGTGCCTCCATTTCGCTCGTTTACCATGATCCGTGCCTCAATTTCGCTCGTTTACCACGATCCATGCCTCGATTTCGCTCGTTTACCACGATCCGTGCCTCGATTTCGCTCGTTTACCACGATCAATGCCTCGATTTCGCTCGTTTACCACGATCCGTGCCTAGATTTCCCTCGTTTACCACGATCCGTGCCTCGATTTCGCTCGTTTACCATGATCCGTGCCTAGATTTCGCTCGTTTACCACGATCCGTGCCTCGATTTCGCTCGTTTACCACGATCCGTGCCTCGATTTCCCTCGTTTACCACGATCCGTGCCTCGATTTCGCTCGTTTACCACGATCCGTGCCTCGATTTCGCTCGTTTACCATGATCCCTGCCTAGATTTCGCTGGTTTACCACGATCCGTTCCTCGATTTCGCTTGTTTACCACGATCCGTGCCTCGATTTCGCTTGTTTACCACGATCCGTGCCTCGATTTCGCTCGTTTACCACGATCCGTGCCTCGATTTCGCTCGTTTACCACGATCCGTGCCTCGATTTCGCTCGTTTACCATGATCCGTGCCTCGATTTCGCTCGTTTACCACGATCCGTGCCTCGATTTCGCTCGTTTACCATGATCCGTGCCTCGATTTCGCTCGTTCGAGGGTAAAACAAGCCGATGTGCGGTGACCGGCGTCACTTTTCGCGTGGGTCGCCCCCGCGCTCTCTGCGATCGGCGTTCTTCGCAAAGAGCGCGAGTGTGGAAGTGAAATCACCGGAATATATCGACGCTCGCGTTTGAACGGTGAGGATGGGGACGGCGCAGGAGCAGGAAACCGCAATCGCATCCGGAGCCGCCCTGGACACAAATGGCGCGGAATGTCCGGTGCGGGCCAAGTGCATGCTTCTCGAAAAGTTCGCCGAGGTTTGTATTTGTCTTCGTTATTATCGATTGTTATTGTTTTGTGTGTCACAGATTGCGCTGTGACGTGTGTAGTGACACGTGGTATTCTATCTGCTCTTATGATGCCAGACTGTACGAGCTCGTGAATATTATTTCTCGACGAGTGATTTGCTGTACGTGTAAGTCTGTCGATGTAATACGTGTAATCGACATCGGCGTCGATCATTGCAGTAATGATGTCATAACCTCAAAAGCTGTAATTACTCCGAACTCCATCTCCATCGAGTTGAATCTCCTCTGAAACCTCGACTTTATTGTGCAGTGGGAGGTGCAGCATCCTGGAGCACATCGTCCTTTCATGAGGTTGTCCAGCTGTCCCGTCAACAGTCTGGACGATGTCGATGATCCCCACCCACAGTGTCATTAAAATGACGTATGAAGTTCTGAAAATTCACAATTATTGTCAATTAGTGTTATTATTACCTCCACCACCGAATGTGGATGGAGGTTGTTTTTCACCCCTGGTTGTTTGTCTGTAAGCAGGATATCTCGAAGAGTTGTATGGACGAAACGTGGTGGGTGGGTGACAAGGACGAATTTATTTGATTTTGGGGAAGATCCGGATCCAGCTACTTGAGTTTTTAAAAGTGATTCTTTACAATTGAGAGATGGGGCCAAAAATGTTACATCACACCACGATATGTCAAAAATCAATGGATGGATTATGACAAAACTTGGTGGATGAGTTGGTTTGGTGACAAGAACAAGCCGATTTGATTTTGGTTAAGATCCGGATCCAGATCCAGCCTTTCAGTGGGATACAAACTGTTCGGCCTGGCAGAGGTATGCGCTCTCGTGATGTCTATGTTGGAGGTAGTTGGAGATTGTCAGTGTGGTTGTTGTAATTGGTTCCTCCTGATGACTCCATCTTTGTCTGTTTGTTCCTCCTGATAATCTGGTGCTTTATTTGGTCAGATATTTGATTGTGTAATGTATTTGTTGTGGGATTGAGATGGAAGATGTCAAAAGATATCGTGATGGCAATCCGTAAAAGCATTGTGGTGTTTTATTGTGGTGTCATTCCTTCCTAGCTTGTTTGGTTGTTTTTTTGTGGATTCTATACCTACATGTTTTCACATTTTTATAATGTTTTTTTTTCAACTTGTTTACCTCTTATTTTTTTCCCGACCTGGATGCCAATAAAGTCATCATCTAGTAAATTATTTCGGGAGCTCCCTGATCCCCATCCCCTCAGTGATATTGTTACGAATCTGGCAGCCATGAGCACTCAACATTCAGGTCCCCGAAGCTCAGTTATTTTGTTAAGTAAATGTGGATAGATAGCTCCCTTTCCCCGATGTCTAATGGGAATTAAGTGTACGTGCGCTACAAAGTTATTTTATAGATAGGATTTTTACCCCAACAACAACCCTCTGCTCGCGGCATTGTCCACGCTCTTCGCGGGCGTGTGCATGGGCGGAATTCCATGCCCCAGGCGGTGTGGATTTCACACCAAATATGGTCACGAAGCATTTCGCTCTGGCTTGGCCCAAATATGGGCACAGACCGCTTCGTTCTGGCTTTGCGCCAATTAAGGGTATGCGGCATTTTCCACCCAATGGGCGACGCGCGGACCAAAGCCGGGGCAGTCCTTCTCAAGAAGGCGGAGCCGCAACATGCCGTCCACCCAATGGGAGCAGGCGACGGGGGAGCGGACCCACCCCAAACAATGATGGAGAAAGGATTGATGATTGCGTCCCGTCTGCACGAGCCTTCTTCTGTCTGGGTCTGCTGCTGACTGCATCCCGCGCATCCGAGGCATCTCGTCTGGCGCATTACAACAAGCGGTCGACCATCTCATCACGGGGTGATCACCTCGTCTCGCCTCCTCTGGGTTCGGCTGTCCTGGTCCGTCCTTTGGCACCTGGTGCTCCAGGAAGGTGCGGTCGGCCAGCCACGTGAATGCGGCCAGGTAGCCAGCCACGTTCTCTTCCCTCAGCTCGTCTTCCCTCCCGAGCTGAAGGGGCAATAAAGATCTCGAGGTCCATCTCTTTCTTTGGTATTTGTGTGTGTGTCCGTGGGCCCTGTCTCTAAGTAGAATTGTTTAAGGAATTGCTTGTACATTTGATACCCTACTTTATTCGGATAACTCTGCCCTTACGTGCTCCTCTCGTCCCCCGATTATTGTAAATAAATTCCCTATTGTTGAATGTCCCAGCTCGTTCCCTCTCATTTCTTTTATTGGCTTAGCACAGTGTGTGTTGAGAAATAGCAAAGCAGTAAATTGTTCATTTGGACCGACGGGCCTCGGTAACCATCGGGTTACACACGGTTCGGGCACGGTAACGGCTCGTCCCGCTCGAGGTCTCTCAAGGGTGTGAATTCCCCGGTAGCTTTGCTGCGTGGGTACTTAGGTATATTGAAGTTTGGCTATTAACCCTACCCCACGCGGTCGAATTATTGGCGATTCATGGTCCTGTAAGGGGCCTGTGCCTTTCGGACTTATCCGAGGGTCACGACCTAAATTCCGGGTGCTCGGTGGGAGACGACTTCACTGCTCCACCTAGTGGTCGTTTATCACCACCGAACTCCGGCCCACAACAATACATCTCATTCAGGTCTCATCCCTCGTTCCCTTAATGTCCTGTCCAATATTCCTGTCTCTTCTGTCTCCACTCGGATACTGTATTACCCTGTTGCCCTTCACCTTTGGGGTCATCTATTTATTTTCTATACCAACATGACAGAATTTTTCTTTACCCTCTCACCATTGTCTGCCCCTTCACTTCTATTACATCCCTGTACTCATATATCCTCCCAATATTCCTTCACTTCTCTCCCAAACTCCACTGAGCTCCTTTCCTTCTCCTGTCATCATACATTCTCTTATTTTCCTCAATTTGCTCCCGACCTATATGTACACAATAAAGACAAACCTCCATTCCTATACTGTTCCCTTCTGTACCTTTACTCAAAGTTGGCATTTCCAATTTCTTTCCTCCCTACCCCTCCCTACCTTGTGTAAGTGTAATAAATACATGCTTTATAAAGGGGTCACATGATCACATCTATTGACTTAAGGAAGAGGTACTGCACGGTTTGCTTGAACAACAGCACGCGTACGGTATATGGAGAGGTGACTTAAAATGCTCTTTTTAATAACTGGTGACCTGTGAACCTCAATGAAAACAACAGCAGACACAGCAGTTTATTGGCAAAGGTTATACTGGGTGGTTTGCAATTGTCTTCCCAGCATTGTTTGTCCGTCCTCTATTGTTGTAAATGTTGAGTATCAAGCAAGGAAGTAGCATGTACCATTTTTCAAGTCTTTGGGTATGACTTGGATGGGGTTTGAACCAATGACCTCCCAGACTCGGAGTGGAATAATTACATGGCAGCAACATACACCTCAACTGGTGCTTCGTTGTCTGTCTGCATGACTAGGTAGGAACAAAATTTAAGAAACACTGTATATATATATATATATATATATATATATATATATATATATATATATATATATATATATATATATATATATATATATATATATTGTTGTGCTGACGGGTACCGAGACACCAGCTTGTCACTCGGGGATTAATCCCCGGTTGTCCTCGGTCGAGCCGGACCTGGGGCCATCGCTCTCAATTAACGTTGTGGTATGGTGGGTTGTTTTAAAACCACGAACGCCACCCAGTCAACCACGAGTTCCAGTGTCCACCGTCGAATTATTCCGTTTAACTAAAGGTCACGTGGTTACCTGACTGGGGAGCACACCCTCGGCAAAGCACCAATATTATCTGATAAGATTTTAATTAGGGCGGCCGAGCGTTTTAACCGTTGGTGCGTGCCGACGAAAAGACCCCCGCAGCCAGAGAAGTAATTACCTCCCTGTCTATCTCAGTTCGGACAATGCTAGACCAATAGAAGGAGAGGACAAACACGGACAGGTTGGAAATCGACAAATAATTTATTAATAATAAAATAAATAAATAAAAAGAACCTTTTATTTTCTGAAGTAAATCTTCTTCTTCTTTCACCTGCTCCCATTCGCGGTCGCCACAGCGGATCATCCGTATGATCCGCATAGTAATTTGGCACATGTTTTACGCCGGATGCCCTTCCTGACGCAACCCTGGTCGCCTCTTACAACGCAGGGATATGGTACACCTATTTTAACTGGGGTATACACCGACCCAGTATACGAGTACTCATTTCGCCGACCTCGGAAGGATGACAGGCTGAGTCAACCCCCTGGTGTATTAATTCAGAGGCCCAACGGGGCTTGAACTCAGGACCTTTTGGATCCCAAGCCGCTGCCCTAACCACTGCGCCAACACCAGGCTTTATTTTCTGAAGTAAATAAAGAATGAATTTCAAAGCACAATCAATCAAAATGCCAAGAAAGAGACAAAGAGCAGATGCTTATCGGGGGTTGACTTACTTACAGCTAAACACAGACAAGGGTACCCAGCGGATCATTCAGGGGGAGGGAAGGGGGAGAATCGTCTCGCTCACCAGAAAGTCGTCTGTGAAGCGAAAACGTCCTGAAAATGTGTGCATGCGTGTCATGTCCGTCGCCAGCATCCAGCTTTGCCGTGCACCCTCTCGCGGGGCAGCCTTGAATGCCAGTCGACGTCTGGAGGGCACCGAGATCATCCGTCATGGGTTTAGACCCTGGTGTTGTTGGTGGTGGTGGTGGTCGTATGGCAGCTTAGCTGCCGGGGTAGCAATCATTTCTTGAAGCGCGCCTGTGTCGCTGATGCAATGCCCCTCTACCAGTACACACACTGGAACTGGTACTCATTTCGCTGACCGCGGAAGGATGACAGGCTGAGTCAACCCCCTGGTGTATTAATTCAGCGGCCGATGGGGCTTGAACTCAGGACCCTAGGATCCCAAGCCGCCACCCTAACCACTGAGCCAACACCAGGCTCGTGTTGTTGGTGATCGACCTGCACCTCACTTGTTGGTGGCGCTGCTCACACCCACAAGCGCACCACACGCTCGCTTGCCGAATCACTCGGAAGGGTGAATTGTCTCGTCGGCGCTGGTCAGACACCCGCTTCTTGGTCGCTTCTCTCGCCCTTTGCTTTTTCCTCTTTCCTTTCCCTTTTCCTCTCCTCAGAATGTATCTCTTTCTCTTCAGAACGTCCATCTTTCTCTTTTTCCTCACTTCTTTTATATCTCAGAACGTCTCTCCTTACAGAACGTCTCTCCTCACAGAACGTACCTCATGCTTTCTCTCACTCGTTTTTATATCCCCGGGCCATCTCCACGGGGTGCCGTCCGCCCCAAGCTCACCCCGCCCCACTGGGGCACGGTTACCATGATGACCCGTGCGCTCTCAAAAAAGACGGGCATCGGAGCTTGCGAAAGAATGTTGCTGAGGAAAAATGAGGGCGGGCTTCAGAGCTCGTGAAAGAAATGTGTGTGAACGTGTCTGTCGTAAAGAAAAAAAGCTTCCCATAAGAGAGGGGATCTATCCTTTACCCTTCTCAATGCATCACATTTAAGATCCCATGAGACATGGGGATGGGTTAATCTGAACATGCATTGAAGGAAATAACTGTCTGAGGACCTGGATGTGCGGATGCATTCATCAGACCGGATTCTGAAATCCGTAACAATATATATTGTTGCGGGCCGGAGGTCCAGTGGTGAGAACGACCACTAGGTGGGGGAGGTTACGTCGTCTCCCACCAGACTCTCCGGAATTGTAGGCCGTCGCTCTCGGATAAATCCGTGAGGCGGCGGGTCGCTTAACCGACCGTGGACGCCAATATCCCAACCGCGTAGCGTAGTGTCTTTTTGTCTAGAACCATTTTACCTAATTAACAACGCGATTTCGACTACCGGGGAACCACGCCCTCTGCACGTCTTGCTCAAACCGGGTCACTCTACCGCAGAGTTCCAACTACCGACTCCCAAC